>NC_045435.1:76771536-76974077 GCF_002776525.5 Piliocolobus tephrosceles
CACCAGAGACTGGAGGAATTGCCTGGAAAACACTTTTGATGTCTTAGTTTTTCTACAGGAAATCAGTCTACTTACATTTTCAATGTTAGAACCAAGGCAGAAGTATGCATAAGGTACATAGGTCTCTGCAAATAATGAGAGATTTCTAGGAAAACAATATAAAGTGGCAGTCAAGAAGCCCTTCTTTGGAATTACACAAACCTGGACTTGAATTTCCATGCCACTATGCACTAGTTGTGTGGCTGTGGAAAAACTACTTAGCTTCTTAAAATCTGTTTTTTGTTGTTGTTGTTGTTGTTGTTTGAAAATCTGAAATTCTGGCAAGCTTTATCATGAGGTTATAAAGTCCAAAGCCTGGGCCAGCATGGTCAGCACTCATAAACGGAGAGGGGAGGAGATTGGTTGCTTTTGAATTCTTCATATATTCAGGTACCCTCCTTCCTGTCCCAGAAACTTTTCAAAGGCTGCTCTCCCTGTCTCAGACACTCTTTTCTCTCCTCTTTACTGAATTAACCCCTTTCTGCCTTCATACTTCTGCTCAATTCCATGTGCCCCCCAAGAAGATGTCCCTGGTCTCCTTGACTGTGTTAACCCTGTCCACCATTATATGTGCTCATCATAAGCTAGACTTGCCGTCCTAACAGCTGAGATTCCACCTGTCCCCTTATTTCTGTTTCCTACTCCCAAATTGTATCTGGCATAAAGCAAATAGCGCAAAAATATTTTTACAAGTGGATGCATGAATGAATGAACACTCCAGGAAATTAAAGACGATCTCAATTCTCAAAGTGGGCCTCTGGCATTTGTCTGGGCAGCTGATGCTGTCCCACCCTCCTCTCCCTCTCCTGCCTTTCTCCGTCTCTCCATCCCAGCATCGCACCTTCTGTACCCCTGGCCCCAGCATCCACTCAGCCCTCAATCTTCCATGTGGAGCCTGCAGAGAAAGTACGAGGAAGGAAACTACAAGCGCTGCTAGGGTTTAAAAAGGTGCTCACCCGAAATTGCACAATTCATCCCGTGGGCTCAGCAGGAATGCGGCATTTGGGGAAATTACACCTCTGAGCTGCCAGGATATATTCAAACAGCCGAGAACAGAAGTTGGCCCGACTGGGACACATTTGCAGAGCAGCAAATATGCACAGTGAACTCGCTGGCAAAGCGTTCTTATTTCTCAGGGGAATGTCCAAGAATCTTTGCCTATCTATGGGTTCCTTGTTCTCTTTGGTTCTAGGGTAATTTTTATCCAAGAGTTTCCAAAGCCAGTACTGGGGACGGGAGAAAGGAAAAGAGCTATAGATGATAATCAAAGCTTTAAGTTCTATTATTCCAGAAGCTGCTAGTTGTTTTCTTGTGAGGAAGAGGAAGATAAGAACATGAGTTCTGGAATTTGCCTATTAAATCCCAGCTCTGATGCTTACTAGTTGCATAAGCACGGGCAAGTTTCCTTACCTCTCTGCGCCTCATTTTCCTCATCTGTAAAATGGGGTGATAATCTACCCTTCTTCACAGGGTTAGCTTGAAGATCCAAAAAGCACATGAAAGTACTTAGACAAGTCTTGTATGTAATAAGCGCTCAATAAATATAAGCTTCCTTTGATAAGGACAGAATTGGCAGGACATTTGGCCGGAGCAGTGGCTCTTGGATGTTTAAATTTCAGTCTCATAAAATTAAAAAGTTCCCTCCTTCTTATATTGAGCATTTTGTTTTGCATATGAAAGGCACTAGAACTATCAACTATAACATTTTAATCTAAAAATAAAGCCTATCTGAAAGCCTCAAATGTAGGATGGACATGAACTTTTTTTTTTTTTTTTTAAAAACATGTTTAGCTCTATGATGAACTAAAAATGAACAGTAAAAACGTTGCTGTTTGTTGAAGTTACACTGATCATGAGCAGGATAAATTAAGCTGTCTGGAAGCTCCTGCCTCCTCAGTGGCTACTCCCTAGTATCCCCTGTTCCCATAACCCTCTCTATGCCATTTCAGCACTGGTCACTTTGCAATGTCATTGCCTCTTCACTTCTTTGCCTCACTCCTCTACTCCCCACATATGCATCAACTCCCAACCAGAGGGTAACCTCCTTGAGGGCAGGGCCTATGGGTTATCATAGCTGTATCTCTAGCACTTTGCACAAAATAGTTGTTCAAAGTATTTGAGAAATGAAGAAATAACCCACAGACCTCATTTTCAGTTGGAAACCACACAACATATGCTGCACACAGATAGCCGCTCACATATTTGCAGGCACTATTCCCCTCGTCCAGTATTCCTCATCCTCCATAGTGCCTGCGGCTTGGATCCCTACATTCCTTCTGGTCTCATTTACCCCCTCAGCAGGGAGGTCTCTCCTGACCACGGTATTTAGAAAGCCTCTTCCTCCCAATCTTGATCAGTCTCTCTCACACCCTACAATCACCTGCAGTCTGCTGCATGTTTCTTTGCTCACTTGTATATTTTCAGTCTCTCCACTGGAATGTAAACCTCAGGTGGGCAGGGACTTTGTCTGACTTGTTCTCTGTTGCAGTTCCAGCTCCTGGCAGTCATGCAAGCAAGAGGGCCAACCTCAGATACACAAGGCTGGCTTGAGCAATGTTTATTGGGGAAAACTCATGGACGGGGAGCAGAAACAGGTACACAAATACTCATTGTCCATTGCATTCTGGAGCGGCACTCAGAGCCACAGCAATTTAGAGCTCAGACCCCAGTAGGAGGACCCTGACTTACAGGCTATGTGATTTTTAAGCTGGTGTGGTCTTGTGATATAACAAGAAATATGTATTTGATTCCTGACCCAGTTCCTAAGACACAGCTCCTAAAACCTTCATATATAGGGATACCAGAAGAACCTTTTGTTCTGGTATTGGGTCTTTGACCCCAGTTCCTGATACAGAGTTCCTAAGACCACTTTTGTAATTTTCAGAGTGATAGAAAGCATCTAACACAGAGCTCCTAAATCCCTTGGAATTTTCTGGGTTATGGGAGCATCTTTTGTTCTGATGAGATGACTCTTGGTTGGCTCCTGGATAGCCTCAGACTGGGGGCTGGTTTCTAGGGAAACCAACCATGTTATTAGAGGGTTGGAATTTTCAGCCCCAACCCCTGACCTCTGGGGAGGGTAAAGGATTGAAAGTTGAGCTGATCACCAATGGCCAATGGTTTGATCAATCATGCCTACTTAACAAAGTCTCAATGAAAACTCAAAAGAACAGGGAGCTTCCAGAAAGCTGAGCACGTGGAAGCTCCTGGAGAGCAGTTTATCCAGAGTCGACATGAAAGCTCCAGGCCCTTTCCCATATACTATGCCCTATATATCTCTTCAATCTGGTTATTCATATCTATATCCTTTTCTCTGTCATTAATAAGCCAGTAAACCCAAGTAAAGTGTTTCCCTGAGTTCACTAAGCCATCCCAACAAATCAGTTGAACCGAAGGAGGGGGTCATGAGAACCCCTGATTTATAGCTGGTCAGTCAGAAGTTTAGGTGACAGCCTAGTACTTGCTATTGGCATCTGAAGTGGGGGACAGTCTTGTGGGACTGAGCCCACAACCTGTGGAATCTGAGGATATCTCCTGGTAGAAAATGTCAGAATTGAGTTATAGGACACACGGTTGGTGTCTACTGGAGAACTACCAGGTGTGTGGGGAGCCCTCCAACCCTCCTTGCCCCCTGTCGCCCACAAAACACACACATGACATCAGAAGTGTTGTGCTGAGTAATGTGCGAAAATGGAGAGAGAAAAAAGTTTGTTGTTTCATTTAAAGCCAAATAGTTAGGGAAGCACTCACCCCTCCCCTGGCATAACCTGGGGCCAGGATACAGTAGCAGTATGGTAAGTTGGAGTCTCAGCGCTAGTCCCTCCAACTGGCTCAGTGTTTATAGCCCCTTCCCTGATCTGGAAGCTTAGTTTCAAGCCTTACAGTTGTGGATGTATAATAAGAAAAGCTTGAGACAGAATTTGTCACTTCATAGTTCCTGGTTGAAGAAGAAACAGTCTCTTGCCTGGCATAATGAGTGGCAATGGTGGTGGCAGTGGCAGCAAGGGTTGCTATCCAAGACTTGGGATGCAGCAGGATTGCTTCTTAAAGCACTTGAAAGTGCCAGTTTCTATAGAGTATTGGTGCTGCCATGATTTGAATGTGTTCCCCAAATTTTACATGTTGGAAACTTAATCCCCAAAGCAACAATGTGGAGAGGTAAGACCTTTAAGTGCTGATTAGGTCTGAGGGCTCTGCTCTCATCAATGGATTAATATCATTACTGCAAGAGTTAGTTAGTTATTGCTGCAGTGGGTTAGTTATTGCTAGAGTAGATGAGTTATTACAGGAGTGGGTTAGTTACTGCTGAAGCAGGCTCCTTATAAAAGGATGCATTTGGTTCCCTTTGGCCTTTCATCCTCTGTTTGCCCTTCCAACATGATATGATGCAGCAAGAAGGGCCTCACCAGATGCAACCCCTTGATCTTGAACTTCCTAGCCTCCAGAATCATGAGCCAAAAAAAAAATCTTTTGTTTTTAAATTACCCAGTTTTTGGTATTCTGTTATAGCAACATAAAACAGATTAAGACAGAGGCCAGGTCTCTTTTTGGAAGCTCAGCCTATGGGGATTGTTCTGAGACAAGTTAATGGTTACTAATCACTATCATGTAATAGGTACTCAATAAATGTGTTTAATGAATATATGAATGATTTTTGCCCATTAACTGCAAGATTGAATAATCATTAGAAAAAGACAATTGACTTTCATTGAGCATTAACCAAAGAGAAACTCAGCTCTATTTCTCTGGCTTCCTTTTGTCTGTGCACATACCATGCTTGCTCTTGCCTGCCTGTCTTCCTCTCTTGTTCTCTTTTTTTCTAGAAGAAACCCCCCCCCCACCCCAATGTCTCGTACACTGCAACAACTCCATGAACATTGGTCATTATTCTGTTATTGTTATTGGTGCTCTTTATTGGCCAAAGCTCAGTGGGAGGCCTACTACCTAACACAACTGTCCTGTAGGACAGAAAGAACAAGAGTGCTGGAGCTTTTCTGCATCTGGGCCATTTTTTCATTTGACAGATGAAGAATCTAAGAACCTGCAAGGTGGAAGTGACCTGTTCAAATAGCAGCAAAATCAAAAGCAGACTTAGCTCTCTACCTCTGAGCCTCTAATAAAATTAATCTAAATAGTTCTTAATTAGCAATTCACAGCTATTTTTGTTTAATATACCTAGTTTTGGTCCCTATTAATTATTTTTTTCTGGAGAATTAGTTGCCCCTTCTAGCAGGGCCAGGAACATTCCAATTTTCCACAGTCTACTCCACGTCTTACTCCATCTCACACTGGCCTGCTTCCCTCCCTCAGGTACCTGCCTGGCACCTGAGGCAGAGTATTTAAACCACAGCCTGAGGCAGAGTATTTAAACCACATCTATATGCCTGTGCTTAGAAATTCAATTAGCACAAGACTAGTCCTTGAAGGCTGACCTCCAAGCTAAAGAGTCAGTCCCCTTCAAAATTCCAAGGAAACTGGTCTTTGCCTAGTGCTTAAGGTAACTGATCTGAGTGATCCCCAGTCCTCGGCCAGATTCTACACATACACTCTCATCATGCTGGTTTTTAAACATACCACTTTATATGTAATAATCATATTTTCTTTAGTAGATTCTAGGGCCCTAAGGTGAGGTTATGCTCTTACATCTCTTTGTATTTTGCATATCACCTGGCTTTATAAGAATCATACTGCTGCACCCTCAGAAGCACAATGAAGGACAAATTCCCAGGAATCATCTACCGAATTTGGGTTTTGGCTGTCCTGGGCAGGGCCTAGGAACCACATATGGTCATTTTGTACAATTCTGCCACTGTAGATCCAGAAACTGAACTTTGAAAAACACAAGGTGCTAGAGCTCTAGAAGAGGCTCAATCAAGACATGAGGGCTGATTTGTGCCTACCCAAACATCAGTCTGGGGAGACTGAGGTCTAACTCCACCCTGCAGATGTGTTTCTTTTTGCCTACTCAGTGTGTTTAAGAAAGGAAATTGAATTATCACCAATATTTCAAAGACAGGAAGATGTCACAAGCCAGATTTCAGACTCCTTTTGAAAAGATCAGATCATATAAACACCCTGGGCATGTGCTTATTCCTGGGAAAAACCATCTGGAATTTGCATCTGCTGTCCTCTCACCCTCACCCGGGGTCACAACAGTCTCCCAGGTCCTGTGACAATAGGCCCCACCCCTGTTTCTTATGGCGCCTGTTGACATGTGCTTTTGTAATCCCCTTTTTTTCTGAAACTTTACACCTCTTTGATGAGCCCATCATCAACCAGGGCACCAGGCCTTTCTGGTTGAGATCTGTATGACAATGCCACCTGCTTGGTGGGTACAGGCACAGCCTACCACCTTCTAGCTAAATAGAGAGGTTAGGGGAATAAGCCTGACACTATGGTGATCTTAAAACTTGTGCGAACGTTCAGATGAATAGATCCAGGTATTCATGAACCCTGGAATGAGGTTTTTGAAACTTGGCCTCAACCTAAAAACTTGGGATCACTTTTAAGAGTATATTGAGATGATGTCAGTCCCGATGAAAGTAGAGGACCAAGAAGTAGATTAACTCACAAGCCCTGAGAGACGTGGCAATTGGACTGAGAAACTGCTGAGTGATGGAAGAAGTCAGATGAAGTAAGTGACAACCTGTCACAGCCGAAAGAGAGTGGCGGTTAACAGGAAATCTTCTTTCTCAGTGGGAGAGGTCAGGCAAAGAGCCTGGTGGTCAACTGAGAGTGTATGAAATATCACTGGTAGAGCAGCTCAAACATCCCTGCCTAGGTGTATTGGTAGGATTGTTTGGGAACTCTTTGGTTACAGAAGTCTGGGCCATCACAACATTTTTGAGCTGCAACAGGGCCCTGGAGCTCAGCTAACAGAATGTCCACATTCTAAAAATTCAGAATGGACTGAGAGAGGAAATCTGCCATCCATTTGGACTCAGTTCCTAGAGAACAATTTTTAGAGTAAAAAACAAAACTTTATAGACTAGTATATATGAGCAACTTCAGAATCTTGTTAAAATACAGATTCTGATTCAGGAGATCTGGGGTACAACCTGAGATAATCAGCAAATTCCCAAGTGATGCCAAGACTACTGGTCTAATGACTGCAATTCTCCAAAAGCACAGTGGAAGTTTAGGTGGAATGTAGTAAACTGGGAGGGAATAGTAAAACTGACCTCTTCTGGGTCAGCAGGAATAAGTCCTCGGGGAGCCCTGAGAGAGGGCCTGACTCCCGGAACACTTTAAAACCAAACTGCATTGATGATGCTTAAAAAAAGATTCCCCTCTTCCATGCATTTTAAATGAGCCAGCAAAGGATTTCAAAGGTCACCCGTCTTTTACGGTTGATTCTTGCAAAATCATGAACTATATTTTCTAATGAGCCCAGTTAGAACATTTCTTCTATGGAGGATTCCCATGCGGGCAGGTGAGAGCAAGGGGAATGAAAATAACTTTGCCATGAGTGGTTGAGTTTCCAAACCCAGGTCCCCTGTGATGGCTCAGGCAAAATGCTAGAAGCTCTCCGCCAATTTTATCCAGAAGCCAAGTCTAAGGTCATTCGGTGGAACCTTGCTCTCTGCACCAGAAAACACAGAAGTAGGGTGGCTCAGCTGGCCAGCTGGGAATCAGACTAGTCACAGCTTAAAAATTGCCTCTCAAGTTTTATATCTGGTTATCAGATGCTGCCATCCTAAGGGAGAAACAGAACCATAAGATACCCTCAGCCCTGTCCTTTCAGTAGTGTGTCTGCTCAGAAATGCACATGCCAAAGCCTGGCCTCTGCTAATTACAATTCCCTTTGCTGTGGGCATATCTCTGGCTCACCTATATTGAGCCCCAGAAATGTGCTGTCTGATCAGCACCAGAACTGTGAGACATATTATCTGTAGAGCAGGGCTTCTCAGGCTTGGCAATCATCACATTTTGGGTTGATGATTCTTGATTATGGGGCTCACGATAGAGTAGCATCCCTCACCTCTACCCACTAGAAGGCAGTAGCAGTACCCCTCCAAGTCATGACAATTTAAAATCTCTCCAGACATGACCAAATGTCTTGTGGGGTGGGGGGACAAATTGTCCTTGGTTGAGAACCACAGTCTATAGTTGAACTGCAGGGATTCAAATTTAAGCTCTTGTGCTTCTTAGCCATGAGAACTCGGGCACAACACTTACCTCTCAGACATTAGTTTCCTCATCTGCAAACAAGTAAGGTGATGTAACAATAGCATCAATCATAACACCATCACCTCGTAAGGCCATTGGGAGGGTTAAATGAATTAATGCATGCATAGATCTCAGAACAGTGACTGAAACAGAGGAAGGGCCAAAGAGGCATCTGCTATATTACCAGCTTAGGTTCCTTCACTGTCGTTGTCACCAAACCTGATGGAGAACCATCACTCAAACCACAAACCTCGTGGGGCCAGTTTGCCAATTTTACAAACCTTGACATTTAAGTACCTTAGCTCTCTCTCTCTCTCTTCATTATCTGAGAGCAAGGGAAGTGACCAGCATAGGAATCTTTTTTCCCTCAAGTTCAAAAGAAACAGTGAGAAAGAAAGTAGAGAAGAGTGAGAATTGCATTCCCAAGGAGTCTACATGTGAAAGGTTGTTTTTATGCCTAAGGATTTTATATTCAGTTTCCCGAGAAAGGAAGACAGATAAACTCTCCTGGCACAAGCTGAAGCCACATTCCCTGCATCCAGCCTCCCCAGCCCCCATCTGTCTGTCTCTTTCTTTCACACACACACACACACGCGCACACACACACACACTTTGGAGAAACAGGAACAAGAGGAGATTCAGGCATTTATTTTGCTTTGGCAAATCTACCACTGATCTAAGAAGCTAGGACTCCTGTTTGTTTGCTTTAGAGTCTCAGATGGGAAAAGGCACCCTAAGTTATTTGTTTTTTTCATGAATTCTTTTTTATTCTGTACTTAGAGTCAGTCAGGGATGGCAGGCATGTGGTATCGGTCTGTAGGGCAGCTGTGTATATCTGGGAGACATTCGTAGTGTTAGCAATGACTCTGTCATTCCCCAGCTTAGAAGGAGCAATGTAGTTGGCACTTCTGTGCCCCTATGAGCAGCCCAAATTCCAGAAATTCCATGGGAAGAAGGGACATGGCTGGCTGGGCACATCGTGATTCCCAGCACAGCTGAGTGCAGGGATCCTGGGGTGAAAAATGAGACTGTAAACATCACCCTGGCAGCCTTTTCATCAGATGAAGAGATGGAGGGCCTGCAGGATCTCAAGGGAGCCTGGGAAAATCAACACAATGCCTGGGTATATTTTCTAGATGGGCAAAATAAAAACAAACCAAAAAAGAGGTTTAAGGAAGACGATGATGCAAGAAAGCACATCAGCACAATAAACAAAAGATTGCCAAGCTACAATTGCAGGTTGGAGGTTAGGCAAATTCTCATACATAACAAACAAGCAATTTAAATGACTCCGGACAGTCTCGGAGGCATCATTTGAAGTACCACCTTCAATTTATTTTGCAGCAGTTGCCATGCCAACGGGAAGACTGTATTCCAAAGGGTAAATGGACACTCCACCCCCAAGCTGCCTTGCACCTGATGCTTCAACCAAGCTGGGTTTCTCACTGCTCCCTAGGCCCGTCACACCTCCTCTCACCCCCAAAACACCTTCAAAAGTTATCTCCGAGGTGTAGTCTTGTGTATATGCAATCTCTCCCTCTCCTTTGAACATTCTATCCACACTCCTTGCAATGCTGCCTGCTGCCTCTGGCCAGACCATGAGACCCTCATCCCTGACATGGCAGGAAGTGCCTTCAGTCCATCCTTGAGCCTAGCCCAGTGCCTGAAATACAAAAGAAGTTGTGAGAAGTTGAGCTGGTGAAGGCTCAGACATCACACCTACTGCATGGTGTGGTTTACAGGTGATTGTCGTCATTATTTTTTTAAGCAACACATAAAGCACCAAGGAAAACATCTCATGTCAGAATGGATGCTTAATGAATATTTGTTGAACGGCTAAACAAAAGAATAAACAAATGGATGTCAGATGAATTGGGTTTTTAAAAATAACTCTCTCTTTACTTATGTATAAAGTTTGCCTATTGAAGATCAGGCACCATTTCACAGCAGAATTAGTTACACGAATCACAATTGCTAGTTACTGAATGTTAACTATCTACCAGGTCTTGTTTGTTTGTTTTTGAGGCAGAGTCTCACTCTGTCATGCAGGCCGGAGTACAATGGCATGATCTCAGCTCATTGCAACCTCTGTCTCCCAGGTTCAAGTGATTCTCCTGCTTCAGCGTCCTGAGTATCTGGGACTATAGGCATGTGTCACCACACCCTAATTTTTGTATTTTTAGTAGAGATGGGATTTCACCATGTTGTCCAGGCTGGTCTCGAACTTCCGACCTCGTGATCTGCCCGCCTCGGCCTCCCAAAGTGCTGGGATTACAGACGTGAGCCACCGCACCTGGCCCAGGTCTTGTTTTAAGCTTCTTGCTCATATTCTTTCCCATTGTCACAATATGCTACAAGGTTGGTTCTAGTTCAGTGAAGGAAAGTGAGGCTCAAGGGAAAGTAAATCACCACCACCACCACACTATAGTAATATAGGAGGCAACAGAGGGGGCTTTGAATTTGAATCCGAGTCCGTGTGGTCTCCAGGCCCTTTTCTCAGCCCTTGCAGAAAGGTTAAGTGCCCAGGGCCCAGAATTAGACAGACCTGGGTTCAAATTCCAGCCTTGCCTTGTGCCAGATCCATAACACTGGGCAAATAGCTTGAGCCATCTCACCCTTAGCATCCTGTAATGTAAAATGATCACCACTTTCCTAAAGGTGTTGATGGGGAGAGTGAATGGGATCATGTACTCAGAGGATTTACTGCATGCCTGGCACAAAAAAGATGTTGATGAATGGGAAAACAATCATTTTTGGTGATCTTACGACATGCATAAACAGAACTTACTTTCCGTTTTTGGAAATGTAGGCTATAGACCACTCGAAGACAAGCATCAGCCTATATTTCCATGATTCCAAACACCCACATGGACATTTAAATAGTGAGCTCTCCTGTTTGCAAATGCCCCTCCCTCTTTTTCTCTACAGACAAAAGGAGTTAATGCTATTATATGTGTACATGCTAAGTTACACACACACACACACGCACACACATACCTGTTTATTTCTATTTGGCTTATTTTTTTTTCATTTTCTAGAATCTTTATTTTTCAGCCATGATGAACAGAAGGATCTTTTTTCTATCTTTAGTGTACCTTCCTGTCTTGCTTCATCTGAGCTTCTGTTTGCATCACAGACATGTATCAACACTATTTCTGACTTCTCTCGTAATTAGTAGCCTAATTTGAAGCAGAGGCAAGGAAATTATCTTGGTAGGTGGAGACAGGAAAAAAGAGAAAATAGGGAGAGAGAACCAGAATCCTCGAACCACCTCCCAGTTTCTGCCATTTGTTCATGAGGTATTTGTGAATTTGGGCTTGCCTTGGAATTTTGGGGTAAGGGGAAGTATTAGGACCATCCAGTGCTGAAAAATTTCTTCCACTGTATCTAGTACTCCAAGACTCCAACATTGAATGCTTTTGTAATGATCCGCTTGGAAAACAATAGTGCTCAACAGCCCTTGAAATTTCTCATTTTGGACCTATCTCAGGTGAATCAACTGACAGCGCACATGGCAACACAAAATTTTGATAGGAGACTCCTCAAAGGCTCTGTAACTAAATGTAATTGTGCAACCAGTAAGGACCTCCTGGCTGGAGGTACCTGCTGCTTGATTTCTGCATCATCATTTAACTCCCTTACAAAGCACTGAGTGGGAGGAGAAACGTGAATTCTTCAAGGGAGATTTAGGAGATGAGTACAAGACATTTGAGAAAAGAGGGTCTGGGCCTTGGAGCAAGTGAAGCCAACCAGAATCAGCTGAGTGCAGCGTGTTTGGGAAGTCAGTCTTCCGACTGCAGAAGTGGACTTGCTGGTGATGACATAGGGACACTTGATTACATAAGCACCCTTGTAAACAGAACGGATTCTGGGAGTCAGAGGCCACTTTGTATACTTCTCAGGTGAGTTTCCTGAGAAATTTCCTCTGATTACCCAGCACAGCACAGTGAACATAGTAGTTGGTCAATAACTATTGCCTGGAATATCTGATGTTTTTTGAAGTGAAGGTTTTACCTCCATATAAACAGTTGGAGACAACACAGTAAAGAAGGTGTCCCAATGAAGAGGTCAGAAAGAATCAGAAAGGTCGCCTTCAAATCCCCACCATACCACTTACTAATTATACAACCTCGATATTTCCATCTATAAAATGGGGATAACATGAGGACCTACTTTGCATAGGGGAGTGAGGATTGAAATATGAATAAAATACATTGTATAGTGCCTGGTGCACAGTGGTGCTCAAAAAATGCTAACTATAGCTAGTGATTATAGTGAAAAATAATCGTTTTTGCTGTCAATTGCAATCAATTGCTCTGGTTTGCCTACAGAAAAACCATTACCGTGTTTATTAGGTAGAAGATGTGTCCAGTTTTTCATTTTGACTAGGGAATGAGTCAATTTGTCTTTTGCAAAGACAGTTTTAAGGTGGATATAACAATAAACACATGTTATACAGCAAATGTCTTTATCAGAGAAGAGTATGGTCAATGGTGTGTTAGTAAATGTTCAACAATTGACTCCCCCAAAATATGCATTTATACAAGTTTATTGCAAATTTTACTGATACAGAGGACGTATATCATGTAAGTTATAAATAATAAAATATACAGTATTCTGTAAGTTCCACTTGATTTTCTCAGAATGCTTTCATTTTTTGCTGAACTCATTATAATTTCTTAGCCATTCAACCTTGATTTAAAATACAGTTTTAGTATAGTAGCTACAGATGCAACACACTTTTAAGTGCATTATTAATACTGTGATAGACAACAAAGAATCAAGCCCTAATTTGAGGCCCTTGCCAATTTCCTGGTGTAAATACTCCCACCTCAGCCAGTTTCAGGTTACCAATAGAATGTCAATAAATGTGGCAGTGAGAAGATATGGGCAGGGCATGCTGTTATATCGTATTTTACTATACAGATAGGATAGATTTAAATAACTTCATAAGCAGAGATAATAGTGAAATGTAGTAATTAAGGAATGATGGATATTCAGTTATAACCTTTGTTTCTAATGTAATTTATTTAATTGTAAGTTTAATTTAATTTTTAATTATGGCAATGTTTAACAATAGGCTCATAACATTTCCGAAAATTAAAGAATCGGCTCTGCCAGCAGGAGCTGGTGGCAGCAGACCACTTTGCAAGAGAAGCAGCGGTCTGACCCCCAGCTCTACTATTTCTATGCCTAATGGAACTTTTCAATTAATTGTATTCTGTTCTAAAATATCACCTCACCCATTTGATTCCTTTCCATTCTTCCCTCCTTGTCTAATGAGGCTCCATTTTCTGTTCTTCTTCCTTACTCCTTTTGTCACCTTCCTAGTCAAAGCCCACCTACTCAGACCACTGTGGGATCCTCCTGTTTCCTGTCTCCTGTCTTCCTCTGTATCATCTAGATCATCTTCTCAGATTCATTTTAGCCACACACTTCTTTAGGCCAGGTTCCTTCTCCACAACCTCCAATGGTCCTTTAAAAGCTTCCTGGAAAGAGTTTGAAATCTTTGGAAGTTCTGGAGATGGACGGTGGTGATAACTGCAGAAAAATGTGAATGTACTTACATCACAAACTGTATACTTTAAAATCATTAAAATAACTTTTATGTTATATGTATTTTATTACAATAAAAAATTCTTAATCAAGGCCCTAATCAATCAGCCTTTGCTTAGAGCTTTAAAAACTTATCTTTCATTTCTATTATTGCTGCTACTAACTTATGCTCACTGCCATAGACTAAATGTTTGCCCCATCCCACCGATTCATATGTTGAAACCTAATCTCCAATGTGATGGTATATGGAGGTAGGAACTTTGGGAGGTGATTGGTCATGCAGAAAGAGCCCTCATTAATGGAATTATTCCCTGTATAAAAAAGGCCCTAGAGAGCTACCTTGACCCTTCTCTCATATAAGGAGACAGCAAGACGATGCCATCTATGAACAAGGAAGTGTGTCCTCTCCTGACACTGAATCTGCTGGTGCCTTGATCCTGGACTTCCAGCCTCTGGAATTATAAGAATATACATTTCTGTTGTTTATAAGCCACCTAGTATATGGTAGTTTATTATTGCAATCTGAATGGAATAAGACACTTACTGAGTCAATGTGCTGGGCATTGTGCTGAGCAGTCTACAATTAATCCTCAATATAACCCTGTAAAGTAAGTATTTTTACTGCCACCATTCGTGGTGGGAAAACCAAGAGTTAAACAGCCTGATGAAGATCATACATCCCAGAATGTTGTTATGATGCTTGTATAACTAGCTATGCAAGTGTAACAGCTCAGAAATCACCATTTCTCTGTGATATCTTCCCATCTCAGGGCTAGGAACAGGGTGACGTAAGTGAGGCACTCCTCTTGGGCACAAAATTTAAGGGGGTAGTCATGATAAATGATATTTTTTAAGGCAATGACTTAAAAAATCAAAAGCAATGCAAAAATCCAATGATGAACAAAATATCAAATTTTAAATAAGGACAGTACTGTTGGCTCTCCATGCATTGAACATATTCAGAAAAAAAAAATAACAGCAAGAAAAAAATTATAAAAATTACAATCTAACCACTATTGACATAGAATTTACATTGTATTAGGTATTATAAGTAATCTAGAGATGATTTAAAGTATATACAAGAATGTGCATAGGTTGTGTGCAAATACTATGAATTTTATGTAGGGGATTTGAGCATCAGAGGATTTTGGTATCTATGGGGGTCCTGGAACCAATCCCCAGCAGATAATAAGGGACAACTGTTATGCCTCATTGACCCTGCATTTGGACAACTCTGCCTCATTCACCTCACCATGTTCTGGTCCTGGTTCCTATAAAATCTTATTTACCCAAGCAGGTGACAGTCCATGGCTCATAGTTTGCCAATGTGATTTTTAAAAATATTGCTTTATTAATTTTATATTTATTTTTATTAATACTATTTAACTGACAAATCACAATTGTATTACACTTATAAAGCACAATGTGACGTTTTTATATATGTATACCTTATGGAATGATTGAATCAAGTGAATTAACATATTTTTAGTATTACTTTAAAATACTATAATAATTACTAAGGATCCTAGACTTGCCTTGCATTTTGTGCCCAAGACATGGATCCCATTTGCTTTACCCTAGTCCTGGACCTATTGTACTATCAGCTAGACAAAAGACCTAAACCAATCTTTCTTTCACTAGCTGCCTTACTCCCTCCCACACCATCTCTTAGGTTCCAACTCTTGACCTTCATGCTAGTTCTACCATAGAGAAATGTGACTATTTCAGGTCATGGGGAATTTTTATTAGGAGAGGGAAAAAGTTTGGATTATTTCATTTTTGTTACAACAGAAAACTTCTAGACCCCAAATTATATTTCTATAGATTAAGGACTATAAAAATACTTGGATATCACCTCATCAATAAGAAAGGGGTTAAGCCCTTCTTGTTAAAGTTTTCATAACAATTTCATAATTTATACATCATCTAGGATACTCTCTGAAAACATTAGGCCAGCAGTGAGATGATTTATTTATTGCTGAAAACATCATCACTGGCTTGGAGTGCTGATTAAATTAGGGGTAAAATAACTTTTTAAATTCTTTTAGATGTTGAGATCATCTGGAGCTGGTTTGCAGAAAGAAATACCTTCCAGTTTATCCTTCAGGTAAAAAGGCATCCTTGTGAGAAATTGCTTTTTGTATTTTTAAATGATCAAACATCTAGGGTTTTTCCATAAAATAAACCTAGAATTCAAGACAACTCATTAAATAAAATGGGAAGCATCACTTTGATGTTGCTTCACCAAAAGGTCCAGAGTTGTGATCAAGGCGTTAAATTGGTTCTGGTCTCAGTGCTTTGAGTGGGCAATTTTGCTGAGTTATAGCCAGGCAGGCCCAAGTGATACACATTAGTGAGAAGTGCTCTCTAAGAAAAGATGCTTAGGTCAACCCAGTGCACTGAACCGATCCACCTGTTAAAAACACAAGGAATGGAAGGCTGAAATGTAAAAATAACAAAACAAGTACATACATAGTAGAGCTTGCAAGGGAGAGGTAATCCCCAGATGTCTAGAAACAAAGAAGGCCACAAAATCTAAATAGACATGATGCCATGGTGACCTTTTGGATATTGAGAGGCTGGAAACTAGAAGTAAGCCCACAACAAAAATACTGGAGCCTTCAAATATTCTTCTTTCTATGAGTAAAAGACTAGAAAAATTCCCCTGTTGGCCTAATACTGCATCATATAAAACTATAAGGGAGTTACAGGTGGAGAAATGGTTATACACAGAGAGAGGAAAACCCACAGACTAAATTCCATGATCAGATGTGGGGTCCGAATTAACCTATGGAATGAGAATCTCAAGCTGAGAAATGAACACAAATATAGAAAAGTATAGAAGAATCAAGTGTTTAACTGGTCCACAGGAATATTTTTATAACCCAGGACATAAAGAACTTGCAAAGAAGTTCCCACCCCCCATTTCCAACGATAAGCCCAATTTTTTAAAAATAAGATGATCTGCCCAGGAAAACACAGAACCATGAGGGAGAACCAGCTGTATAACAGGAAAATTAGTATCTCAAGAACTAGAGATAATCTTTTAATTGAAAGTATAAAATCAATGGGTTCAAAAGCATCAAAGATAAAGATGTCATAGAAGCCCTAGTGGAAGAACAGGACATTATTTTTTAAAGATCATAAACACTGAAAAGAGAACCAAATAATTGGCAATAGGTTATATACAGTTAACCCTTGAACAACATGAGTTTGAATTGCATAGTTCCAGTGATAGGCAGATTTTTTGCAACCCAATGCAGATAGAAAATGCAGTGTTGGTGAGATGAGAAATCCACTTATATGGCAGGCTGACTTTTTGTGCATGCAGCTTCCAAAGGGCCAACTGTGGGACTTGAGTATGCATGAAATTTGGTATACAAAAGAGTCCTGGAACCAATCCCCTGTGTATACTAAGAGATGACTGTAGTCATTAAATTTAAGACCCCAGTCAGCATGTTGAACAACATACCAGATACACCTAAAAAAAAAATTGGCTAACTGAATTTGAGGAAACTATTCAGAATGTAAAACAGCTAAAGACACAACTGGGACAGATGGAAAAACCCAGATCTGTATTTCACAGAAGCATCAATAAAGAATGTAGGGGAAAGCAATTTTCAAAAAGATAAGGCTTATACTTTTCTAGAATTGAAGAAATACTAACAATCAATTTGAAAATGTACTTCAAGTTAATCCAAGCTAAATAAATAAAACGTTTGCTCAGCAGATTTTTTTGTCTTAATTACTAGAAGAAAATCTTTTTTTTTTTTTTTTTCACAGTGGCTTGAGTTCCTAAGACTCAACCCAAGGTTAGTGTCTTCGTTTTCTGCTGCTCTAGCACAGTACCACAGCTTGGGTAATTTATAAGAAAAGACATTGATTTCTCACCGTTTTGGAGGCTGTGGAGTCCAACAGCATGGCATGAGCATCTAGTGAGGCCTTTCTTACTGCATCAAAACACAGTAGAAGGGCAAGTAAGCACAGGAGGCAGAGAAAGGAAATTGGGCTGAACTCATCCTTTTTATCAGAAACCCATTCCGTGGTAACAGCATTAATCCATTAACGAAAGCAGAGCCCTCATGGCCTAATCACCTCTTAAATACTGTTACATTGGCAATTAAATTTCAACATGAGTTTTACAGGGGCATTCAAACCATAGCACTTAATATTTATAGCAGTGGCCATCTTTCTTTAGAATGTCGAAACTGCCCGGTTGGTCGGGACCCTGGAGGAAATAGGATTGGTTACAGTCAATCTATTTTGGAATAGGCTAAGACATCTAGCCCAGGTAATTCATCTGTAGTATTAAAATGACATTTAAAGAAAAACAATATTAATGTGGACACCAATTGCTTTTCACATGCTGTTCAGGATAGCAGCTTTGTAAAATGGGAAGCTATTTATAAATGTCAGAAATGTTATCTAATCACTGGTTTAGCAAATACTAATTATTAGCAAGTCCAGTCCTGTGCTAAGCACTCTACAAGCATTTTCTCATGAATCCCTACAATAACTTTTAATGTAGGTGTGTGTATACATATCCATTTCAGTATAAATTTTAAATATGGATGAGTAAGCTAAGACTCAGAAAAGAGTCTTGCCCAGGGTTTCAGAGAATGGAATAGGGACTCATCTCAGATCTGCCTGATGATTGTAACTATTTTTCAATGTGCAGAACACAGAGAAGGCAGATTAACACTAATGAAAAAGTAAACATGACTGTTCATTGGAAATATGCAAGCTTCAAGAATTTTCTTGGGTTAACTCTGAAATACTGCTGTTCTGAATCCAGCAGGTCACCAGCAGAAGGTCGCCTACCTGATGGCCAGTGACTCCTGAGCCTGGGCAGTAAGGGTGGGACTCTGGGAGCCATGGACACCGTTCTTTCAAAAGAACAAAGGAGTTACACAGCAAGGACTAGTGTGCTGGCAGTGGAAAATGCATTAGCAATCTCCTCCTGGAGGTTCATAAATATTGTGTGGGGAAAGGGAAAAACAGCTTGTTTATTTTGAGCGTGGAGTGCGTTACATTCATTTTTTAAAATGTCAGGCGTATGCATGTAAGATGTGCCTGTTCTCCAGCAATATGCTTTTCCCATAGAATGTGGAATTAAAAATAAATTGCTAATGGAGGCACAACTAAATGAATGAGAAACAGAGTCAAAGGAAAATACCATCACTGTCTCTAGTTGAGCATATCTCCAAGGTGTTTTTTGTTTGTTTGTTTGTTTGTTTTTTCCAGAAGATGCTGGCAGCTTAATGTAAGCCAAAGTGGGCTTCTTGGTAAAGGTGGCATGAGCACTGTTTTTTCAATATGCTTTCTCTAAATGTACGATAAGCACTACTTTGAAGTCAGTGCTTTTAGCAAGGCTTCTATTTTTCACTGCAAAGAAACTCAATTTATTCTTTGTTCAAAGAAAAAGTGGAATCACAGCCATCTCTGAGGGAACTGATGAAAACATTGGCAAAACTTTCAGATAAAAGAGATCAAATTGTTTACCGAGAAAAATATATAAATATATATTCCATTTTATTTTCTCTCACAGTCATTTGGAAAGAAGGAGCAGAGGTTGAGACGGGACAAGGCTCTGACATTCTTTCAGTGGAAAAACCTTTTAAAAAAGCAATTCAGCATTTTAATCATTACACCGGGTCATTGGAAAAAAGTACTTAACTTTCACCTTGATTTTCATTTCTTTCACGGTTCCAAGATGGTAGTCCCTGTGCTGACAGAAACAGATTTTAGCCCTCCCCAAAACCAGCTGCTGGCTTTCTCTTTTTTGGGGGGGGGTAACATCATCAATTTTTTATAAGTTCCTTCTCTTATTCTGAGGTACCTATATGCGTGGGTGAAGATTATAAGTTAAACTCTACTGAAAGTAATTGAATTAGTTTGCCCTTATATTTCTGGTCAATACCCCTGTCTGTGGGTAGACTTACCCTTTCTATTGGAAATTCTATTTTCTTAATGCTACTTCAAGACTCAGCTGTGTATTCAGATGTAAGGGCAATCAATTGCCAGTTTGGAGGTAAATGGGAGCAGAGAAACATTGAAATGTTAATTTTTTAGTTTTGCCAACTTAAAATTTTGAATAAATGTCAAGGGGTACTCCCAATTATCATCATCCAAGTTTTTCACGATTCAGCATAACTGCTGTTTCTTTGTCAAGGAAGGCTTTTGTATACAGTGCTCAGAATTTTTAACTGCTTAGAATTTTTTTACTAGTATCTAATTGTAGCAAAATAACATAGGCTGGTGGGTAAGATGGAAAGGAGATGGAAATGTTCCTTCAGTGCCCACAGCTAGTGGAATTCTGTTGCTCTTTTCTAACTTTTTAAAAATCCAATTTAAAAAAAGTAGATATTTTTCCAGAGACAAGGTCTTGCTACGTTGCCCAGGATGGAGAGCAGTGGCTATTCATAGGCACCATCATAGCACACTACAACCTTGAACTCCTGCCCTAAAGCCATCCTCTCACCTTGGCTTCCCAAATAGCTGGGACTACAGGTGCATGTCACTATGTCAGACTTAAGGCTTTTATGGCTAGGAAAGCCATGAAGAAAATAGAGCACAGCTCCATCCCATGAGGATAACCAGCCTAAAGCCACCTGAAAGCCACAAAGACTTAACCTAGTCACATTCAAATACATAGCACATGTGACTTAACTCCCAATCATGAACTCATGGTAGACATTATTCATCAGTCACTGCACTGTTTTCCAGTAAGTACAGATTGGGCCTCATGATCCTTCTCTGCAGAACTCTCCAGGCAACTCCTCTTCATAGCATTTACAACTCTCCTGCCAGTCCTGATTTAATCACCTTTTTTTGCTAGTATCTTCACCGTATAAGGGCAGAAGCTATAGTGGCAAAGATTGTGAATGAAAAGATGGAAGGACCAGGTCCATGCCTCCACTCTGGTATCAACAAGTTCTGTGCCCTTGGCCAAGTCACCTGTCCTCTTTAAAGTCCAATCTTCTAATCTAGAACAAGTAGTTTGGGTTTGATCAGAAGATGTCAATCATGACCCAAGGACCCCTGGTGGGCGGGGAGTGGGCATAATAATTAATTGCAAGAAGCCTCAAACCCGTAACGTTCTACATACTGTTTAAATATTAAATGAATGACATGGTAACTAATTTCCCAAGCAGATAGAGACTGTTGGAATGAATGAAATACAAATTCATCTACGATCACTAAAATTTATAGCACTTTGTTACCATGTGTTTCTTGATCAAATCATATGTACCCAAAATAAAGTGGTTATTCTTTAACATTTAAAGTATCAATATCCCCATTTGTTAATAACATTAAAAAAAGAAAGCTTATCTCATGAAATTTTTGTGAAGATTAAATGAAATAATGCACGAAAGGGCTCAGTACAGTCCCTGCCGAACCCATGGTAAGCGTTCTATCAGGCACAGAGAAAGGAGATGGGCTGTGCGGGGTTCAGGATGAGAAAAATATTACTCAACCTGGCTGCAGAGTCTCCCTTCACCCTTGCATAGCGAGGCTAAGTGAGAGTCAAGAAGTAGGAGAGTGTGGTTTCTTTAAATAGTCCCTTAAATTTAAGTAAGTACTTACATCTTTCTGGGACATAGTTTGAAAGCTGGTGATATAAGGCCTGGGGCAATGATTTTGCAAAAATCCCACTGTTTTTGTAACTCTTAACAGGTTGATAATTGCTGCAACTCCCTCAGCCCTGTGGGTCAGACTGTTTTCATAATCTCAGCAGGTTAAATTGAAAATTTAATCTAATTCCATAGAGGCTATGTGTTTAGCATCTTCCTTCCAGCCCGTATCTCATTTAAATGAAGCAGATAGACAGTTTTATTACCATGATATGGACGGGTGGACTTCACTGTTACAGAGGGGTCCCACATTTCTGAAAAATTGAGAACCAATGAAGCAAACCCTCTTGAAATTTCTAGTTTTATAACATGATGGATTTTAGAGTTCAATGAAGTCATTATGTAACAGGCATTTTATTATTTTTTTAATATAATTTTTTTTTTCAAGCTCATTCTTGCTTCAGGAATAAAAGATACTTTAAAGTGATAGATCTGGAAACAGAAATGCATCAGTGCTAAATGGGATGGTCCTGTTCAGTCCCTGTTATCACCAACCTTCCATGATCAGGAAAAAAAACTGTGGGCGTGCAAAGTCAACACAGAATCAGAGTGGGAAGAGAGATGTGCATTCCATTCCCAATAGTGCCAATGAGGCCAAAGTCTACCAGTTTCTCAGCCTGGAAACCTGAGAATTGTTTCTGAGTTCTCCAACTTCTTGCTCTAATGTCCAATCTATCATTCAGTTCTATCACTCCTCCTGAATCATTTCTCAAATCCACCCCTCTTCCATCATCTTCATGGCTCAGCTCATGTCCTAGATTACAGCATTGCCACCTGCCTTTCACTTTTTGACCATAGTAGCCGCCTAACCAGCATCCCTACTCTCTCTCCTGCCCCTCTCCAAGTCACTCTCCATTTTGCAGTCAGAGTAAACTTTCATACCATATCTGATTGATGTCATTCTTCTTGAAATCCTCCCAAGACCTTCTGAAATACTGGAAATAGAGTCAGTATGATTGACTCCTGCCCAACCTATCAACATGATCTTGTTCCTCTCTCCTTTCACCCACTGTGTTCCAGCCACACTGGCCTTAATTTAGTTCCTCAAACACATCAAGCTCTTTCCCACCTGAGGTTTCTTGATATGATGTTCCCTCTGCCTAAAACAATCTTTCTCACCCATTTCTCCAGCTGAGGCCTCCAGCCCACCTCCTTGGGTAGATATTCCCTGACTTGTCCCTTGAAAGAAGCTCAATCTCCCTCTCAACATTCCCTGTGCTTCCTAGAAAACACTGATTATTATTTATAACAATGCCTTTATTTGCTTCCTACTTCTTATTTCTGCACATTATAAACTTTAAATCAAGGGCCTTGCCAGTTTTTTATCACTATTATTATTATTGTATTTTTACAATAGTTTACAAGCTCCATAGTTTAGAGCAGGGCCTGGTGCTTAGAAAGTCCACAGTAAATATTTGTTGAATTGACAGATCAACATGATTTTTTTTTTTTTTTGAGACGGAGTCTCACTCTGTTGCCCAGGCGGCAGTGCAGTGGCGCGATCTCGGCTCACTGCAAGCTCCACCTCCTGGGTTCACGCCATTCTCCTGTCTCAGCCTCCCGAGTAGCTGGGACTACAGGTGCCCGCCACCTAATGCCAATTTGTCACTGTTATATAAGAATAAACTTCAGTGCAGGTTGTCAAAAAGCTGCGGAATCTTCTGTACTAAAGAGCTTGTAGTGCTGTGTTGTCCAGTATGGTAGCCACTAGCTACATATGTCTTCTATGTCACAGGGCCTGTTCATCATCGCAGAAAGTTCTATTGGACAGCACCTCTCTAGGTGTTGGGTGAGTTGGGCCAACTTTTTCTAGAGGAACTGATGTGAGGCACTGACTCCTTAGTTGCTTCTTAGTTTTAACAAGAACTAGTTCCCATCTGAGGCCTTACATGGTTATACTCCAACATGAAACTATGTCATTTATAATCCTCAGTCAGCTTAGTTTGCTACAAATGAAAAATGTGATTGACAAGAGTGAGCCTCTTACTAGGAAATAAGTAAACCATGAGGAACTTCTGCAGCTCCATTCAAAGGGCTTCTTTTCACGTCAGCTACAAAGGCCCTGTGGAAAATGCTAGTCTTTTCTTCCAAGACTACTGTTTGCTATTTATCCAGCACCAAAACTTATGCTGAGAGCACAACCTGGAGCTTAAGTTGGTCTCTCACTTTTGGGACTTACCATTTAATTAGACAGATAGGGAAAAACACCCAAGTGTGCTTCCCAATCCTATTTATGAATAATAAGCTGGATTGCAGCTTCTGGCAGGATGTCACACTGACAGGAGGATGCAGCACACGGTACGTCTTACTGTGCGGTGCAATGACCCCCGGCACCTCTGCTGTCTGCTGCTACCAGAACTCAAAAGCTACTTGTATTACAACTGTCTCTGGCTTACACTCAATTTGGACTTTCGACTCCTGGTGAGATCCTCTTGCCTTGGGACTGTGCCACCTGTGATCCAGTTTTCTTTCCTTTTTGGTGCTATTAACGCCTCCCCTCCCCACCCTGTGAGACTGGTCTGATCTACTTTTATTATGTTCACTCTCCCTTTAGCTGGAGCATCTGTCTCAGCACATACAAGGACACGTATCCAGATATGAACAGGGCAAACTGGTGGGAACTGTGGTCACATCTTTGTCAGGGGATGAAGGATGCTCCTGTAACCAGGAGGAACAGAGTCCATAGTTCAGCCTTCCGGTCCCCATGCCCCCACTTTATTACCTTTCTGGGAGGCTTCACAACTTAAATCCCTACCTTTTTCCCAAAGAAGTCTTCCAGTAGCATCCAGCAAAAGGTACACTCCTTTTTTCATCTTAACAGCTTGAAATATAACTTACATTGCATAAAATTCATCTATTTTAAGTGCACATTTCAGCTTTTGTTATAGTTATAGAGTTGTCCAACTATCACCCCATTCTGATTTTAGAATATTTCTACTATCCCAGAAAGAAACCTCAGTGCACATTATTAATTACTCCCCTTTTCCACCCTGACATTAGGCAAGGTCAGGATTTGTATTCTTGTTGAGACCCTCTTGCTTTGGGACTGATTTTCTGTCTCTATGGATTTGCCTGTTTTGAACATTCCATATAAATGGAATCATACATGTTATTTTTGGTTGGGCTTCTTCCACTTAGCATGTTTTTGAGGCCCATTCATGTTGTAGCATATATCAGTACTGTGTTTCTTTTTGTCACAAGATACTATTCCATCATATGGATATACCATATTCTGTGTATCAATTCACACTTCTTTTATACAAAAATAGAAATCCTTTCAAGGCCCCCGCTCAGAAATGTATTGCCTTTTATTCATTTGAATCAAGCACAGAAAGCTACTTCCTTAATAACAGTTTCCTCAAGTTTCTTCATTCTAAAAGTAAACCCTCTCCTTAGTATGTGCACATGCTTGTGCATCTCTCAGAATCACTTAAAAGCAAACAAATCCATCAGTGTCCAGTGTTTGCCAATGGATGCCAATTATTTCCTCGGGAGAGATGATGTCACGTGCTGATAGGAATGATCATTGGTGATATAACCAAATAATGTCAATCTCCACAAACACCTCACTGTAGCTGAGGTCAATGGCAAAATTGGCAACAATAAAATAATTAGATTAGTAGTGAGGGTATAAAGTATGATACCTTCTCTGTATGCAGCCATATAAAATATTTATGATGATACGGGTGATTTATCTTTAATAGCCTGTGTGTTCCCCATGTCTCCTGCTTCCAGCTTGAGCAGATGGATGTTGCTTGGTTGCCTGCATTGGCTCGTTGTTCTAGTAGTGCCAGTGATTCCCACTTCACAGAATATCGTGCTGTGAGGCAGCAGGTGGAGGCTGGATGTCTCCGGAGACTCACCTCCACCTTTGTGGTAGCTGCTGACTCTCAGATCTCTGCCAAGTGGTTTCTATTCTTCTCTTCCCTTCAGACCTATCCCAGTTGTTGAAATCCGTCCTCCTCTCCAATTCGCATTACTCAGAGCTGGAAGTATCGTATCTTTATTGTCTCTCTTGTTCTCATTTATTTTTCCCTATCCACATTCTCAGTTTGGTTGGAAAAAAAAAAAACAACAACCTACCCATACACAGTTCTTTTCATTGGCCTCAAATCTTTTCTTTTCTCTTATGCTTTCATGTAATGGATTAACT
Organism: Piliocolobus tephrosceles; assembly: GCF_002776525.5. Lineage (NCBI taxonomy): Eukaryota > Metazoa > Chordata > Mammalia > Primates > Cercopithecidae > Piliocolobus > Piliocolobus tephrosceles. The sequence continues at coordinate 76,797,088 of NC_045435.1, forward strand.
TGTAAATATTTAGGAGATAATGTTCACTTCTAAAATGCAACTCTAGAGAATTATCCACAATACATACTTAAATAGTTGCCATAATACTAAGCACCTTAAGACATAGTCTACAACTGTAGGTTCCTCCTCTGTTTCAGTTCATTAGTAGATTCTGACCTGAAAGATAGATATTTTGATTCTAATTCCCGTTGGTTTTCATTACAATTAACATGGATTGATAAATGCAGTTAATTGAGTGGCAACTCTGCCAGATTCTGTACTAAGTGCTCGACACACACACTCTCTCAGCCTGACAAAGCTGGCAGTATTTTCTCCACATTATACATGTGAAGCCTGAGGCTCAGAGGTTAAACGACTCTGCCGAGGTCCCAAAGCTAGTGAATGTGGAGTTGTTTGAGTCCAAGTTCACTGTGATTCCGAAGCCCATGCTCTTCCCATGACTGACCCCTAGCTTTCCGTGGCCTGAGGTTCAGCTATGTCACTTATTTAGAGTTAGAGGTCCAAAACCTTTTACCATCAGCTAAGAGATTTGACAGGGTTCAGCCAGATTGGCTGCATGACCTGGACAAATCATTCCACCTCTTGATGGATACCCCACCACCTGAAGGTTGGGCACAGAAAGAAGAATCCTAGAAACTCACAAGGAAAACGCTTCACCATTTTCAGAGGTCAATGTTCAGTTTCTGCAACTCCTCAAAACCCCACCATTAGCTGAGAATACTTTCTGCAACATCTACCAGCAGGGTATTCCTTCCATTGTGACATTCTTGAGAAGACAACTCTCCACTTGCTTCTCCGTTGCCTCTAAGGCTTTAAGTACTGCCCAGTTAAAGGCCAATACATGATTGTAAACCTTGGCGAGGAAGGTCTCTCATCTCCTTTGCCTCCCCTGGGTACTCTGTGAAACTACTTGTACCTTTTGTGTCTGCTGTAAATCAAAACACCCAGGCAGAGAGCTGACCAGTGCTTGTGGTCACGAACTCTTTTGTGGGCCTGGCAGGCCTGACAGATGTAGCTGCTCTTACAGTCTCTGGTATTTGCTGTTTTGCTGCCCATTGTCCCCTTCCACACTAAAAATCCTTGGGGTCAGGCCTTCTGCTGATGGTCACACTGAGCTGGCTCAACCAGACTTACTGAGTCCTAATGACGCACTTGATGTCATCACTGCTATTTAATATTTATCTGGGGCACTCAGTGTACTTGGAACCACTTAGAAAGGCAATGTCCTCAGCCTCTTTTTCCTTCATTGCTGCAAAGAATTTGACCCTGTGGGACTTAACTTGCTCTGAGATATGTCATTGCTGACTTTCATAACCTTGGAGCTCTGTCCCCTGCAGGTGTCCAAGGATTGTCTGGGTGGTGTCACCTTCTGACACTATCACGATTATGAATGTGACCTTAAGCACAGACCTCCTGCCGCCCCGAATTAGCCCAAACAGGCACCAACCAGCTGGACGTCACCGACCCAGGGTTTCTTTTCCTGCTTCTGCCCTTGGCATTTGCAGTCTGAGCTCAGGAGTCTGGCTTCCTGCCTATTTGTGAGAAGTCACATGCCCAGTGCCATCCTTTGAACCCAGGAGCCCTCACACTCTGAGGTCTTCTTAGGCATTGTTTCTTTAAAACTCCAGGCAAGTGTCACTGGGGGCTGGCTTTTAAAAGTTTGTTGGCCAACTTGCTTGACACTCTGTCGAAGCCGAAGCCGAAGCCGCCTTTCTACCTCGGACACTTAAGGTGAACCCTGCTCTAATCACCTTCCCGGCTGCTTGGCTGCCTCCTACTTTCAGCAGTTTCTTGCTTTTAATAGCTTCTTTAAGGCCCCTCAAATGGGCTGTTGGGCTCCAAAGGAGGGATGGTGCTAGAAACAGTGGAGAGCTAAAAATAAACACCTTCACAGACAGGGACAGACACTCTGTACAAACAGATTACCTGGCCACCCTCCAGACCTGATTGCATTGCAGACCTCGTTGTTTCTTATTAGGAGATGGTAAAGTGTTTGCATAAGTAGCTCTGCAATTCACAGGTGCTAGAAACCATTTTTAAATTGTCCATCAGCTGGGCAGTGACAGGCAGAAATCTATTGTTTGCAGAATGGGTACAACCTGTCCAAATGGGCTTCCTGCAAGGTAGTCACCACCAAGGACAAAACATCCTATTCTTAAAATAAGCACTCAAGTGTGACTTAAATAATATATCTTTTGATGTTTCTAATTTTTATTAAATACAATTGATTAAGTAATGTTTGCCTGTGCAAAAGTTCAGAGGCTTGGAAATCAACAAATACATTTGTCTGAGCACACCAATGCAGTTATTCCACCCAGAGGACCATCTTGATTCTATTTCTAGGACAAAGTTTATCAAACAGTTGTTGCAATAATACGAGCAGACACCTGTGAGCACCCTCTATTGCACGATGCTGCTCATTCATGATTTCAGGCACGTACCATGTCCTAGGCATCCTATATCTGTTACCTCTGTTTCTTACATAAGTCCCACAAGGTTATTTTTGTAATAAAGAAAGTGAGATGTTTAAGCAGGTAAGTAACTCGTCCCAGCCCAGTAGCAAAATGATGGTGCCTGTAAAAGATTAACCACTTGGGGACTGTCGATTTTGTGGCAGGTGTTGAGCTATGGGCCCTATGGATGGAATCATGGAACAGGAAGCAGTTGTAACTCAGGGCTCAACCACCCTTGGAATATGGCCAGCCCCTCCTTTCTCCGTGTTGTTCAGTCAGGTATGCTAGCCGGGGGAGCGGGGACTGGTGATCCTCAGTGCCTTTGCTGGGAGGATCAGAGGGGATGCATCAGGGTTGGTACTGGGTGACATAAGCCTCATTCCAGATTGAGCTGTCCACATGCTATGCTGTTTTTGTAGACAGGTTGTGGCTTACAGAATTCTGACAGGGGAAATCGTGTTGAGAACCCTGACTCCAAGTAAGGCTGATAAATGGATTTTGCTGTAGTAAGAAAAAGTTGTTGCACAGCATAGATAGTTCTGGGTGGTAAAGTTGTAACCAGCTGCAGGAAAGACAGTGACTAGCATGTAACCTGTGAGGAAAATGGGCTAGCTCTCCCACCTGGGCCTGATTTCATACCTTCACTGCAATTTCCACCATGAAAATGGATTAATTCCAAGGTGTTTTCAATTCTGATTAAACATTTTCTCTCTGTGGTGGTGTCAGGATTGTAAAACACCTAATAGAGCAGTTAATTATAATGCCATGAACTGCTTTAACCTTTACAATTATCTGAGTTTTCAGAGGCTGACCCCCCCTCCCGGCTCTCACTTACAGGTTAGTAATGCTCAGAGCAGGGCAGGGCATGGACAGACCACCAAATAAAAACAGGGAAGATTGAAGAGGTCAGAGACCAGAGTGATCTCCGGAGCATGGGTGAGGCACAGCAGGCAGGACTTTCTTGTTTTAATGACCAATTCTGCAGCCACTAAATAGCTCTCTTAAAGACCACAGAATGCTCCTAGCTTCTTAGAGAGAGTCATAGGAGATGTCTCATTGTAGCCTAAAAAGAAAAAAAAAAGCAGTTGCATTTTCCTCTCTCTTCGTTGTGTTTACCACTTTTTTGGTAGGGGTGAGGGTGGGGAAGGGATCTGGTAGCAGTGACAAGAGCCACTATCAGTTACTGTGCTAAAGATTTACTAGGTGGAGGTTGTCTAACCTAACCTTCCCACAAGCCTGTGAAGCTGCTAATAGTATTTGATAGAAGAGGAGCTGAGTAACGTAACAGGACATTGCTAGATGATACTCCAGTACTAACATTTTTCCAGGGTGGCAGCCTACCACCCTGGGAAAAAGAAGTATTTATTTCCCCTGTATTACTAAAGAGGGAAGCACCCCTTAGCAACTGCATTTTCTACCTTGATCTGTACTTCACCTTCTTGATTTTTTTTTTTTGAGATGAAGTCTCGCTCTCTCACCCAGGCTGAAGTGCAGTGGTGCAATCTTGACTCACTGCAATCTCCACCTCCCAGGTTCAAATGATTCTCCTGCCTCAGCTTCCCTAGTAGCTGGGACTACAGGTTCCTGCCACCAAGCCCATCTCATTTTTATTTTATTTTATATCTTTTTTTTTTTTTTAGTAAAGACAGGGTTCACCGTGTTGGCCAGGCTGGTCTCAAACTCCTGACCTCAAGTGATCCGCTTACCTCAGTCTCCTGGTTACTTGACCTTCTATTTTTTTTTTCCTTTGGGTCATCTTGACCTGGCCATTTGGAAGAAACAGAAAAACTACATTCACAGAGTGACTTGTTAGTAGTTGACTCTTTCCTTCATCCTTCTGATGAGTACCTGAGCACCTGACCTAAAGCTTGTATCATCTCCTCTGAGTGGCAGGTAAGTTAGTTCATGAATGAACTGCACACCCTCGGTTGCTCCCTTGCCCATCTCTTTTGATCTCCTAGTTTTAGAAAGAATTCAGCTGACAACAACCAAATTGATTAACCGTAGGTCCTGATTAAATAAGAGCATGGGCTCTTAGCCTTCTCGTGCTTGAGGACCACATTTTTTAAACATTGATTTTGAAAAGCAATTCATCAGAAAAGCCTTTAAATAATATATAATCTCGAAAGGCTGCATGGTCTACAGGTGAATTCACAGGTATTGGTGTCAACCTATCCTTTATTTAACATCCATATAAACTTAGACCAGTTCCTGAATCTCTCTGGGTCTCACCTCTTTATCTATAAAATGAGTATAAAATAATGGCTATGTCAATGGGTTATTGTAAGGATCAGATGAATGAAGCTAGTTTAGAGTTTAATATGGTATCTCCTGCTATGTAATACTAATAATTACTATTAAAATACATAGGCAAGATATATATGCTTTTTCGACTATTAAGATAATGTTTGGTGAATATCAGCATTTTCAAACTGTAGCAGTAACTCCAAGATCCCCAGTAATCCATGACTTGGGGATCACCAAGGGAGAGTGGATATCCACTTCAACACCTATCTCTCAAACACACACACCCATACGTCTAGACGTCTCTCGGCCAACCAAATAACTTTCATGTTTGAGTTGCAAGTGATGTTTGGTTGGCTGGGTTTTTAAAATACATTTGAAAACTGTAAATAGAACCCACTCTTTCCCATGACAAGAAAATGCATATTCCAAAGACTTTGTCTGAAATAATAAATCAGAAAATCAAACTTGTTTCTTATTAGAGGTGAGTATTTTCAGGTAGGGATTGAAATGAAAATTTGCATTTAAATGGAAAGATTAATGACTAACACACAAAGCCCATATTTAATCACCATTTCCTTAACACAAATAATTTATTTTTTATACAGATCATCCACCTTAAGTCAACAATCGAAAATGATAGGTATAGTATTTTATAAAACAATTCTTGTGCCACCAATCATGCATCTCTGTTATAAATACTTCTGAGCTGCTGGTTTCACACTGTTACTTGGGAAAGATCTAAATGTTGGTACAGTAATTTGGGTGTAAATATATATGAGAATGTGTGACTCTCACCTCATGGAAATATCTCAAGCTGAAGAGAAAGAATCATTTGGAAATTACTTACTGTGCATGGCCTACTCATTTGCTCTTTCCTCTCAAATCTGGGCTAAACAGGATTTGCCTCCCATTTCCATTTTAAATAGTTGCTTTAAAAAAATAAGAACCATGTTATGTCCTTTTCAGGGACATGGATGCAACTGGAGGCCACTATCCCTAGCAAACTAACAAGGGAACAGAAAACCAAATACTGCATGTTCTCACTTGTAAGTGGGAGTTAAACGGTGAGAACACACAGACATATGGAGGGGTACAAAACACACTGGGGCCGATCAGGGGCTGGAGGGTGGGAGGAGGGAGAGGATCAGGAGAAACAACTGATGGGAACTAGGCTTAGTACCTGGGTGATGAATTAATCTGTACAACAAACCTACATGACACAAGTTTACCCATGTAATGAACCTGTACTTGTCACTTGTACCCCTGAATTTAAAAGTTAAAAAAAAAAAATCTGACTATGCCTCCTCAGGGGAATCTAGTAGTGAAAACATAACAGAGATGCATTTTCCTCCAAATTAAAATATGAAGGAATGTTCTGAAAATACCAGTGCCCCTCCCACTTGCCCCAGCGGCCCCTCTCTTCATATATTTCCCCACAGGGATAGTGCACTTTGGCCTATGGACTGGAAGACCAGGAATCATCTCGCTTATTCTATATGGTTTTCCTCAGAACCAAAGCATCTCCCCCACCCCCAGTATCATTTATTCCATATCCAGGGCACATGATATGAATATAGAGAATGCTCAATGGATATGGGACCTCTTTCCTAAGGCCTGACCTATACAGCAGCAAAATGGAATGACTTTGTCCTGGGAAAGAAATCTGATTGAGGAGAAATTACCCCAGGCATAAAATGGTATCTTTTCTCTGTCTGTATCTTTGGGTGCAATGTTGAGCACATGTTGAAATTTTATTTATGTTAAGCTGGAGAGTTACGGTGAAATGACAAATTTACATTAAATAATCTTCCTCAGTGGGGACCAGCCAATAACAGAGTCAGCAGTACAGACATTGCCAACAATTTAAAGTCACTCATTGGTATTATGTCATCCTCTGGGCCCTGATAATTCATGCAGCTTTTTGCACTTTCCTTCTCTCCTCCTACCACCTCTCCTTTAGCCCTCTCCCATCCTTTCCCCATTCTTCTCTGAAAGCAGCCAGAGCAACTTACATTTAGAAAACAAGATAATGTTAAAATATGGGAAACCGGAAAGAATAAAGAGTTATTAGACCTGGTTTGTCCATTCTTTGCCCTTAAAGCCTCAATTTAATTCTGGAGTTTGGCAGGCTGTTTAAAAATAACACCTCCCCTACAATTGGCACCTCTGTTCGCTATTGATCTCTTCCGATTGCTGACCAGTAAAATTAGCACCACATCCTTTGCCATTAAGAGGATAGAGTGAGAGGCAGGGAAAAGTATAAGCACTTTAATTGGAAAAGCATGCCAACAGCCAGTCCTACTGGCATAGCGCTTTTTAGTTTCCATGGTCCCTGATTTCTGCCAGTGATGAATATATCACAAAAGGTAGATGGATTTTGCGCATAGTAGTGGTTAGAAGAAAGGGAGATTCTTTCTGATGGTAGTTTGGGCTGGATCCCTGAGAGAAAACTATGCTGGACTGGACAAGTCTAGTTCAAAAACCTCTTTGCAGTACTAACCAGAGCGATGTCATCCCTGAAGAAAAAATCTAGCCACATTACATTCGTTAAGTCAAAGCTGACCTATATGAAAAAAGCTGGCATCCAGTTAAGGTTAATTAAAAACGTATATAATGACTCGTTTCTGAAAGTCGTGACTTTACTTGATTGGGGAGAAAAAAGTCTTAAGAATCAGTGTCTAATGGGCCTTCTAGTCTCAGCCAGTGGCTGTATTCACTGCCACTCTAGGTAATGATCCCTGATGTATAATAGAAAAAGATGTGGTCCACTGGCTAATGAAATCAGATCAGTACAGAGAACACATACACTTTAATTCATGGTCCCTCTGTTGCATTCAGATTTTTATCCAAAAGACCTTTTAATTAGAGTCATCTCAGGTGGGAATGTGTCCACCTTTTCAACGACACATGGACAGTAGGAAAAAGGCAAACAACCTCTTTGTTTCTCACCAGCACTCGATCCACTAATCATCTTTCCCAAATTCAGCTCAGGCTTCCGCCTGAGTTCATTTCATCTTCATCAGCATTGCCATTTTCTATTTCATATTTCAAAGAGCAATCGGAAAGCAGATATTTAATCAGAAAAGTTTGGGATTCATTTTTTTGGACACCCAATCTGTCCTTAGAGGCTTTGAGACAGACAAAATTGGTGTTGACTACAAAAACAACTACAGTCAGTGTCCTTGAGAAATGCTAAAGTCCAATGAAAACTGTATGGGCTTTAGAGGTGGTCAGATCTGGTCCAAATCCCAGCTCCACCATTTATTATATGTTTGACCTTGGATAACTTGCCTAACTTCCTAGAGCCTCTGTTTTTTCATCTGCAAAATGGAGATAACTCTCTAAAATGTCTATTTGTTAAGGCTGCAGTAGGCATTGGTCCTAATGTAAGAGAGAAAACCTAATTTGAGATAACTTAGGCTATAGAGAGTTTCTCTTACATGACTAAAATTGAAGTCCCATAGAAATAGGGTATCTGTGGACTTTAAACTAGTGAAAGGGGGAGCACCATCATAATTAAACTGGACAAACCAGATCATGCTGTCATTACACATGGAAACAAAGACCAAGAATGCAGCCAAGCCTCAGGAAAGTTTGCAACTGGGCACTGGATGTTGCCAAGAAGTCAGTGCTCTCTCCCCGTTCTGTCTCTCTTTATGAACCCACATCATTCCCTGCTCTCCCTGTAGGTTGCCTGACTTTGTCCCAGGCTTCACCAGGATTCCTGAGTGTAGTCATTACCTGTCCAGACATATGGAGATAATCTCCCAGATCATCTGTTGATCTCAATTCCAAATTTAGAAGGAAGGAATTCTGATTGGTCCAGCTTATAGGATGTCGCTCAAGCTTGGTCTAATGTGATTGAGGCTGGGCACAGGCTCACATTTTACAGAATGGCTCCTGGGGAAGGGGATGGGTTACATTTTGATAGTGAGATCAGTAAAAGTGGGCGACTGGTGACTTGGAGAAATACCCCAAATGTATTCATTATGTGAGGAACAAAACATGTGGGGAGCTAAAACAGTGGCGTTAAGGAGCAGGCATTGAGTAAAAGACGGTTAGAATGTCCCAATCAACGAGAAAGCTTTGGGAGGTAGATTAAAATTGGCCTTCCATTTTTCATCCACATTAGCCACTGTTTTCTGAATAGGGATAATGCAATTGGTAAATGAGAATGCCAGACTTTTCACCACTGAAATCTTGACACTCATAAAATCTCTTCATCAGCTCCAGTCTGGAGAGTTGCAGTGTAGGCGTCTGCTACGCTTTCTTGACTAGGAACCACAGGTACACAGAACTCCTCATCACTGCCCTGGATGAGACTGGGGCAGGTTCATGGTCCATTCTGGGACCAGATTGAAATTATCCCAATAGATATCTCATTTCAGACACAAATGACTAAGCTTCACCTGCATGGTTTCCTAAGAGAGGCCCCCCCATTTTGTGCCTATAAAGGGAAAAAACTAAAAATCCAGAAGCAAAACGACAGTGCCTTTCAGTGGCAGAGTTGATTATTAGGCCTGGCATAAGCCTTCTGTTCTTCAATGAGCTGGTTTATAATGTAAGACAAATAGAGCCGTTTGGGGATGGAGGGAACTAATGATCTGTCTGACCACTAAGGAATCCACACTTCAGTTGTGTTCTCACAAACCTAAAGTCTCTTTCGTAAACTGTATGTTCTCAGGAATCACTGAGCTGCTTCCCTGAAACCAAAATAGCAGCCCTGGGATAGAGACAAAGACTCTAACTAGGCATATTTCCTTGATCAATTATGACTTCAAACCAGAGCAGTGACCCATCTTCTCAACAAGTGTTTCTCAGATGCTCCATTGAAAGTCTACATTTTTCATTATTTCTCCCTTCTATTTCATTTCTCTTCCTCTTTTAGACTCATCCTAAATTCTGCCAGTGAATTCCCCTCTGCCCTATCTCTCCACCAATATCCATTTTTCATTATCAAGGAGCACAGAGGACATTCCTTTCTTTTCTGCCTGGTTCTCCCAAACGCCCAGTAGTGTGTTGCCAAATCTACGTAGCAGAATGTTACATTGGAAGTTTTAGTTGAGGTACCAAGATTCAAGACAGACCAGATTCCACAGGAGGTAACATGAGCAAAATTTTCAAAGAACTTGTCTAGAACATGGTTTCCTGACTTTTAAATTCCTTGCCTCTAATGAGGCTATAAAAAGACTGAGTGGTTAGGAAATTGGGAGAGGGTGTTTTTGGAGAGAGCTATTGGCGTGCTACAAGTCCTAACCTACCTTCCATGGAGAAGGACTAAGGCTTGGGTCTAGCAGCACGTCAAAGGAGGACCTGATGTGTGTTTTCTACAGCCAAGGACCCGATAGACTAGGATCTGACTGTTGCTTGAGCAATTGAGTAGATGGGAGTTAAATAGAGATGGCAGCATGGGGATTGCTCTCCATTTCCAGAATATGTCGAGGTAATAAAAGTGTGAGTCTTTACAAGGAATAAGATGTGTGGATTATGTGGGGCTGAGGGTGGAAGGCTGACCTAGAGCCATTTTAACTCCTTCCCAGTAGCCTACCAGAAATGGCTAAGGAAATCAAAGTGAGAGGCCATGTAGACAGGATTGCAAAACCTGAGGGCTGAAGGTGAAGTGACAGCCTGAGGAATAAAGTGCATTGCTCATGTCTTAAGGAGCTGCTCTAGACTGAATGTTTGTGTCTCTGGAAAATGCGTATGTTGAAACCTAATTCCCAATGTGATGGTATTTGGAAACAGGCCTTTCAGAAGTGATTAGGGGGCTAGGCACAGTGGCTCATGCCTGCAATCCCAGCACTTTGGGAGGCTGAGGTGGGCAGATCACCTGAAGTCAGGAGTTCAAGACCAGCCTGGCCAACACGGTGAAACCCCGTCTCTTTACACAGATGCACACACACACACAGCCGGGTGTGGTGGCCCCTACCTGTAATCCCAGCTACTTGGGAGGCTGGGAGGTTGAGGCAGGAGAATAGCTTGAACCTGGGAGGCAGAGGTTGCACTCCACCCTGGGTGACAGAGTGAAACTCCGTCTCAGGAGGAAAAAAAAAAAAAAAAAGTGATTAGGACATGAGGGAAGAGCCCTCATCAATGGGATTAGTGCCCTTATAAAGTGTACCTGAGGCTGCTCTTGCCCTTGCACCCCTGGAGACACACGAGAACCAGAAAGTAGGCCCTCATCAGACACCATACCTGCTGGGTGCTCTCTCATGCCTGGGAGCAGGGTACACAGTGAATACATCTCTTCTGCTCTGTTCTTGCTAGCCCATTATTTCTCCTTTTCTTGAAGAAGGGCATCAGCTTTACCTTGCACTGCTGTAATTCAGAGCTTTTTAGTGGTCCCTTACATGGTGGGTGCCTGCAAGATACTGACTGATTGGATGAATAAATAGAGAATTTGTAGAACGGCAATGTTTTGCTTCAATTATCATTCCCCCCAGCACAGGAAATCACAAGGGCACTGTTCAGTGCTGCTAATTCCCTTTAAAAAAAATGGCTTTACACTATAAAGAAAGCATTTGACCACGAACTCTCATCTAGGACTTAACTATGCAAACCCTGCCAGATTTGAGAGTCTTAGCTTGGCAACTCTCTCCCAAGATAGCAATTTCCTGTGAATGCCAGACCATCGTAGAACACATTTGTTTCCTTCCGACTTGAGACTGTAACCATAGGCTGCTTTCATATAATCTCCGCTTGAAGGTATATCATTGCCCTTTCCTTCCACATTGCCAGTCTCAATGGCAGGAGCAATCAGGTCTTGATGTTGAAGGTCACTTGCATCAACCCCTGTCTATTTCCACTGACCTGTGAGTTCAGGCTTCCTGCCTGAAGCCTGACCTAGAATCCTAATGAGTTGGATTTAGGTTGAACTTGCTTCTCTGGTTGATGCTTTGGCCATCTGTTGACCCTCTACAGCTCAGTCAAGAGTTTTTAGCTCTGACAGCATAGATAAAAGAGACATGAGTGTATCTGCCAACTGTCTTGTATTTTTTGCACTACACTTTTCGCTTCCCAAATCTGTGAGAAGCAAGTTTAAGCTGCATAAAACATTCATCATGTGCATATATGGTGCATGTAGCTATTTCTCCCTCTAGACTGTCGGGTCTAGGTAATCTGGGTTTCACTGGAGCCTGCTCAACAAAGTTGGAATAAATGAAATAATAAACGAGTGGCTAAATGGTATTCAGATGATTCAAGATAGCTCTACAGCCATGATTAATAATGAAATCATAAGGATTGTACCTTATATACAGTGGTACATGAATGTACCAACACTGATGCTATGGTCTGGTTAAACTTAGCTGCTCTGAAGACAGTACCATGAGCCACATTACTAGGACAACTCTGAGTTCTTCCAATTAGCACTAAGAAAGCCAGTCAACACATAACCAATATTATAGTAATTAGCATATATTATAATAATTAGCATATAAATGCTTTCTGATCACTGTTAAGACCAGTATCACATTTGCATAATAATGGCCTCTGTCCCAGCATGATGCTTTGAACTCTAGCTCCTCTCCTCAACAAACCCCTAGCCCCTTCCCATGGCAGCTTCCTCCAGGTCCCCAGTGTCATTTTTTTAACTAAGGCCTGAGCCCTCTCTCCTTGCTCAGCCTTGTTTTGAACCTGTTCCTGTGCTCACACAATGCTCCTATGCTCTGCTTGGAAAATGTGCATGGCTTCTCCATACCTGCTGTATTAGTCCATTTTCAGGCTGCTAATAAGGACATACCCGAGCCCGCGCAATTTACAAATGAAAGAGGTTTACTAGAGTTACAGTTCCACATGACTGGGGAGGCTTCAAAATCATGGCAGAAGACAAGGAGGAGCAAGTCACATCTTACATGGATGGCAGCAGGCAAATAGAGAGCTTGTGCAGGGAGATTCCCATTTTAAAAACCATCAGATCTTGTGAGATCCATTCACTATCATGAGAACAGCATGGGTAAGACCGCCCCTGCCCCAACCACCAAACAATGATTCCGTCATCTCCCACTGGGTCCCTCCCACAACACATGGAAATTATGGGAGCAACAAGATGAGATTTGGGTGGGGACACAGCTAAACCACATCACCTGCCCCTTAGCTTTGTTCTCTCTTCTTTAGGTAAGAGGAGCAAAGTAATTACTACCCAGCCCTTCAAGTCAATATTTCAGAGCTTGGTCTGTCTCTTGAAGAGGAGGATCCAACAAACCAGCACCCAAGAGAAAGGGTGATCTGTGTGTGTGATGCAGAGAATAAAACACATATACTTGAGCCTGTAACCTGAGCGTATCAGTTACAGGGAGCTATCAGGCAAACAACAGCACCAGCTCTTAAGCCATTTATGTTACAGCATTCCTGGGACTCTTCTTTAAGAAAAAAATTGTTGCCTAATGTGCAGTAAAATTTTGTACAACAATAACTATCGCAATTATTAAGAGCTAACATACTGAGCACCTTCTGTGTCCTAAGCTCTCAATTAATCCTCATGAAACCTGGGCCTGGTAACTTCTATTATATTAGTTTAAGATATGTAAGTGAAGCTCAAGGGGATTATGTAACTTGACCAACGTCACAAAACTAGTGAGCAGAGGAGCCAAGATGTAGATCTAATTTGGTGTCCTTAACCACTATTTCCACCCTCCTCCCACAAAGAAATGAGTCTCTCTGGGCAATTATAGCTTCACATTTATAAAATGAGAAATAGCATTTCAAGTTCTCAGGAAGACTGCAAATATCAGGAAATGCAATTGTTGTCAAGCACTTTGCATATAGGAAATGCTAAATCAAGTTAAATTAAATTCGACAGAGTTCTAGACAGTTAACAAGCCTTTATTAAACCCCTGCTGTGTTGGGCACCCAGCCGTGACTCGGGTTAAACCTAATACTACTTAATTTATGAAAATGCTGTTATAATTATTCTGTTTCTTAAATTTATGTGCCCTCAAGAAGAAAGCACAATTTACAATTAAATAGACATTATTTATTCCAATTCCTTGTCTTTCTTTCTACTCAGCACACCTTTATGAAGTACCTTGTTGTAGTAGACATGCCTTGGAGGGTCTGCCTAGGTCATGATTATTTCCCTCCTCCCACAATTACCCCTCCTTCCACACCCACGGAGGTGGGTGACATACAGCCATGTTGGACCATCTGGCCCAAGCAGGGCCAAACAGCTTCTTTCTTCCACGAATTTGGAATCAAAATGTGCTCATCAGTCCCTATAAGTGGCTGGCAGTGGCATGTGAACTTGGAGAGAGTAGAGCATCCTTGCATCATTTGGACAGAGGATGAGGGGTCCAGATGACAGAAAGCGAGGAGAGAGAGCAGATGTGCAGGAGAGAAGCAAAGGAGTTAGACAGAGAGACACACAGCCAGACAAACACAAAGCAGAGAGTTCAGAACCCTGGTGAGAAATGTGGATTTGAAAGCAGAATGTCTCCGCAGAACCCCTATATGATGGTTAAGCTGCTGCTTTTATTCCTACATTGTGTGGAGTGAGGACTTTGCCCTGACAGATTTTATTGACAGAATGCATAAATGAGGATGATTTTAAACTATAAAACTGGCAAAATGATATTGTGAGGGATGGAGGAAACCTGTACTTTATTATTCTTTTCTATTCTGGGAGACCTAGTAATTTTAAACCATACCATTTGAAGAAATTCCCAGCTACTGTTGCATTTCTTATTTAGCATCATTGCCAATAACATCCTAACCATAAAAACACACAGAAGCTTTCAGAGCTGCCCCTCAGGGAATAGTACATAGTGCCCAATCTACAAACACTCCATGAAGCATACCTCACTCTCCCCTCCATCCACAGTCCTAAGAGACTTCTTTACTATTCCAAGTCCTCAGAAAAGATCAAAGCGGGGAAACGTTGGTGTTTCTTTTCATGTGGTAAAAGGATATGGCCTTCTCTGAGTTTAATTAATAATGGACCTTTTGAAACACACTGTCAATAAAACACTGTTGTGTACTAACAGGAAAATAAATGAGATGAAAAAAATATGCCTGTCTCATTATTCATTTGTATTGATCTAGATGTACAACCTTATGCATCACAATGTGACAAAAGGTTAAATATTAACAGAAGAATCATTAATCTAACAAAACAAATGAACACAACAATGGCTCCCCTGGTTAGCTTTACCTATACCAGGGGGCTCTGGATGCTTTAAGGAACCTTTCAAACTGATGTTCAGTGCCTCTCCTTACAGACCCAGCAATGAACTGGACTGGACCGTAAGATAAATAGCAGGAGGTTGTCTCTATGGATTGCAAACATCTTATTATACAAGTGGAGGACGCTTGCTATAAAGTTTCCGCCATATAAAACACAGAGGCCTCTTACCAAAGAAAACATCTGAGACATTATCTAACCTGGAGCTTGGGCACAAATACATTTTTTGAAATTATTTAAAAAATATTTTAGGCACTATAGTTCCTTTCAGGGGTAAAGAAACATTTCTATGAATTTTATCAGTTTTTCCAGTTTTACTTCAGTTCATTCTTCTGTTGAATTAATTTCATTATTTAATAAAACCATTTGATTTTGTATGTCCTTCTGCCTTTCCTTTAAACCAGGTTTCAATCCATGAATACATCCATGTACCCAACCCTGCACCCCATCAATGCACTCACCCATCCAACCACCAATGCACCCAACCATGTATCAGTCCACACACCCAAATGTGCATCTGTCCACATGCCCAACCGTGCATCGATCCACGTATCACCCATGCACCCACCTATTCATTTATCTGTCCATTGGCATTTGGGGAAATAAGAGGGGAGAGATTTGTTAGATTTTGGGCAGAAGGGGAGGTGAACCACAGGGCTGTTAAATGATTTATCCAAGTCACTCAACAATTGTTAGGTCTAGAATTAGAAAGTTTTATTCAATCTTTCAGGGGTTCCTGTTGTGCTTCTTATTTTTAGCTTATAAACTGCTAACATAATGAGTATTTACTAAAGATCAAAAGATTTTGATAACTAATGAGTTTCCCCTAAGAATTGAAAGAGAAACAAAAGTCAGAATTTCAAACATAATTAAGAAGACCAGACCACTATAAAAAATTATAGTCTGAAAGTTTATAGTAAAAGAGAATGTGGTCATTTTCAATACATTTTTTTATTTTGGTCCTAAGAGGAGGTCCTAAGAGTAGGTTCATGTCTCTTCTAAAAATACAAAAATTAGCAGAGCGTGGTGGCACATGCCTATGATCCTGGCTACTCGGGAGGCTGAGGCAGGAGAATCGCTTGAAACCGGGAGGTGGAGGTTGCAGTGAGCCGAGATTGTGCCACTGCACTCCAGCCTGGGTGATAGAGTGAGATTCTATCTCAAAAAAAAAACAAACAAACAAACAAACAAACAAAAACCCAAATCCATTTGTCTGACGAAAAGAGAGATGACATTTTACCTTTACCAAGTCATGCAAAACTGTCCTAATCAATCCCAAAGACACTTCACTGTGCAAATCCATTACATTCTTCAGTGATGCTATGGATCTTGTTTTAATCATTCTTAAAATTATTGCCCGTATCAACCACAATTTTATACTCCACATGTAAAAGCACAAATATACACACATCAACTTTCAGAAGAGGAGATTAGATTATTTAAAGAATAAGTGGGTGGCTAAAGTTAAAGGGCCACTTCTAACACAGATCCGGCTGTCCATTTGTGTAGTATCTCTTCCAGTAATACCTGAGTGATTTGAAAGTATTTTGTTTAGCAACACAGAATCCTTGTGAAGTTGGTGGTAGCTCATTTGTCATTTAAGCAATTCCTGAAAATCCCCTTCTTCCACAAAGTCTTCTAAGGGAGGGAAGATGGTTTTCTCTGACTTCATCTTTCCTGGATCTGAAACATATCCATGGCTAATCTTTTTTCTCTATGTTGTTAAAAATGCACTGACCTTCCATGTGAAGTGCTGCTCGGTGGCTCTCTATAATCCTTGGCCGGGGTCCAAGTTTATTTACATCAATTTGTTAGCATCCTAAAGTCTCTAGGACAGGGATTAAATCAACAACATGCAGATTATGGAATTCTGGTAAATTTGTAATGCAGCAAAAGTTATCACTTTCATTTAAAAATCAGGAATAAAGAAATGGAGGTAATATGGGCAGGGGATGCCCAAGTAGTTACAATCCACTACAAAGGAGGCGTTAACATATTTTGAGGTATATCCAAGGAGAAAACCAGTTCAATTTTAAACCCTGTATATTGGAGGGGAAAGTTTTGTCAGAATCTTGGTGTTCTACTAGGTATTTTCCAATCTCTAATTTATAGAGGCCCATTTTTGCTTGCCTCTATGTAGCCCTGGCCAACTTCAAAGATTGATGAAATCTGAGAGTAGTATTAGATTTAACGCCATTTCAAGATGGGCTTTAAGCTGAGTGAGACAGGAAAAGAAATAGAAAGAGAAAGGTTCTGCATGAAACTCTTGGCCTTATAGCAAATTGAAATATTATTATTGCAATCCCCTCCAGAAATCTCTAGGGTAGTCCATGCTGCTCTAAGATCATGCTGCTTCCCATGGCGGCATCTGAATAAAGATATCATGAAGTGAAATGGATTGCAATGTATGTGCTGCCCAATCAAAATGAGAAATTCCCTAAAATCAGTGCCATTTTGGAGACAGCTCCCTGTTCACCATGCATGAAATATTTGGGCTGTGCTAAGCGGAGAACTCAGTTACATTGGGTCAGCATCTCAGAAGTTATTTTCTTCAAGAAGCTTAGCTCTACGGTATAAGGGATCAGTTACAGAATACTAATAACAGTTTAATGGTTTCTTACTTTGCCTTCAGGAGCATCATCAAAATCTTGTTCTGATTCTATCAGAAACCAAGATTTTAAGTATGTAGCCAAATAAAATTTCCATAAAATAAGAGATGCAAAATAAGATGGAAAGTGATAAAATGTTTAGAAGCAGTGCTTGACAATTTTCAAAGCACAGAATAAGAGTTCAAAAATATGACATCTCTACTGAGCCAAAAATTAATGTTCAATATAAATTCTGTCTGATATGCTGATGATTAGATGCCAATACCATTTGGCTAATACTAAATCCCACACCATTCTTTTTAGCTTTATGTCTGAACTGTAACAAAAGATTTATTAACACAACCTTTTTAAGTTCCCAAATGATAGCATTAAGGTTACAACATAGGCTTCTTAATACACATTTTAAAGTTAATTTTTTATACAATGTAGTTAAAAATTATGAGCTATGAAGTCCATAGGCCTGGGTTAGCCCATTGACTCAGCTATGTATTAATTAATTATCTTGTGAAATTTTCTTAACCTGTCAGTTCTTCTATTTCCTCAACTGTAAAATGGGGATAATATTTATTGTTTCACATCACTGTCATAAAGATTAGAGATAATACATTGAAGGTTCTTATTATAGCACCAGATACGTGGTAGGCTTTCCATGCATAATAGTTACTGCTATCATTGCCATGAATTGAATCCTCAGATCTTCCCTACATTTTCTTATCATCCGACCAATCGTTTAAGAAATTTCAGGAGTTTTAAGGCAATTCTTAAATTCTTCTACTATTCTTCCAATATAAATGCAAGGTGAAGAAGGCATTCTAGTTGAGATATTTTTCCCTCCAACCATTTTTTCTCCTTACTATGTATTTGTTGAAGAACCTGTGCCATCCATGTAGAGTTTCCTGCCATCTGGATTTTACTGGTTGCACACACAGACAATTCAACACGAACCACTTTCCTTGGTATTTCTTGCAAACAGACAACTGGATCAAGAGGCTTAATTACACTCAAGTTTGATGCTTTTGGCAAGACTAATGGTGGTAGTGGGTTGTTTCACCTGGAGACACACCATGTCTTGTTTTTCACTCTTTTTTGATGTTAGTCGCCATCAATGCTCAATGTCTAAATCCATCATGAATTTGTAATGATATTTTTAATTCAAATTTGGGAGTTTAAGAATTTTACTTTAATTTTCCTACATTACACTTGTATACATACATGAGTCTTGGAATAACAACACTAAAGCCATCAATAATGATTCCTGATTAGAGAACACTTTTTTACAAATGCTCTCCCATCTTTCTCCTCATTTTATTGTGGTACTATGTCTGCATTCTCAAATCATACAAACATTACTTACCAGAATCTTTCTCTTCTTAGTCATAGACACACAAGTATTATCACAATACATTTAGTGCTTACTGCCAGTTCTAATATTAAGGTCTCTAGTCATTTTGGTAATCTGAAGATGATTCTCTACTAGATTCCTTGACCAAAAATAAGAAAGAAAGAAAAAAAAAGATACTGGGAAAGGTAACCCCTGAAATCTTACATTTCTATTTATTTTTATCCTTTTTCTTAATTTTTTAAGTTGTGGTACAATACACACATAATATTTACCACTGTTGCCATTTTTTGTTTTTTATTTTCAGAGACAGAATCTTGCTCTGTTGCCCAGGCTGGAGTGCAGTGGTTCAGGCTTGTCTCAAATTCCTGAGCTCAAGCTATTCACCTGCCTCTGCCTCCCATTAGTGCTGGGATTATAGGTATGAGCCACCACGTCTAGCCTGTCACCATTTTTAAATGTAAAGTTTGGTGGTAATAAATACATTTATATCCGTATTTTTTTCTCTTTCATCTCCCCACTTCCCTCTTTCCTAGCCTCTGATAAGCACCAATCTAATCTCTACCTTCAAAAGATCCACTTTTTAAGTGCCCACATACTAATGAGAATTGGCAATATTTGTTTTCCTGTGCTTGGCTTATCATGGCCTCTGGTTCGATCCATGTTGCCACAAATGACAGGATTTTATTGCTTTTTATGGCAGAATAAGATGCCATCATGTATATATGCCACATTCTCTTCATTCATTTGTCCACTGATGGGCTCTTACGTAGGTTGATTTTGGCTATTTTGAATAGTGCTATAACATGGGAGTGCAGATGGCACTTCAATATATTGATTTCTTGGCCAGGTGCAGTGGCTCATGCCTATAATCCCACCACTTTGGGAAGCTGAAGTGGGTGGATCATCTGAGGTCAGGAGTTCGAGACCAGCCTGGCGAACATGGCGAAACCCCATTTCTAGTAAAAATACAAAAAATTAGCTGAGCATGGTTGCAGGTGCCTGTAATCCCAGCTACTTGGGAGGCTGAGGCAGGAGAATCACTTGAACTCAGGGGGACAGAGGTTGCAGTGAGCCGAGATGGCACCACTTCACTCCAGCCTGAGCTAAAGAGCAAGACTCTGTCTCAAAAAAAAAGTGTGTGTGTGTGTGTGTGTGTATGTTATGTGTGTGTGTATATATACACATATATACATATATACGCACATATATACATATATACATATATATTTTTTCTTTTTCTCTAGCAGTGGAATTGCTGGATCATATGGTAGCTCTATGTTCGGTTTTTTGAGGAACCTCCACTCTGTTCTCTACAATGGCTGTACTTACTGTTTTACACTCCCGACAATGGTGTATGAGGGTACCCCTTTCTCCACATCCTCACCAGCATCTGTTATTGTCTGTCTTCTTGACACAAGTTATTTTAACTGGGATGAGATGAGATCTCATTGTGGTTTTGATTTGCATTTCTTTGACAAGTAGCAATGAACATTTTTTTTGCATACCCATTGGCCATTTATATGTATTTTTTTTTTTTTTTTTGATAAATGTCTGTTCATATCTTTTTCTCATTTTTAAGTTAGATTGTTCCTTTTGCTATTGAGTTGTTTGAACTCCTCTGGTCATTAATCCCTATTGGATGCATAGTTTGCAAATACTTGCCCCCTTGTCTCTTTTCTTTGTTGATTGTTTCCTTTGCTGTGTAGAAACTTTTTAGCTTGAGGTAATCCCACTTATTTTTTCTTTGGTGGCCTGTGCTTTTGAGGTCTTACGCAAAAAATCTTTGCCCAGACCAGTGTCCTGGAATATTTCTCCAATGTTTAGTTCTAGTACTTTCATAGTTTCAGGGCTTAGATTTAAGTCTTTAATCTATGGATTAGATTTTCATTTATGATATATAGTTTCCTTCTGCATAATAGTTATCCAGTTTTTCTACCCCTATTTATTGAAAAGACTGCCCTTTCTCCAATATATGTTCCTGGTGCCTTTGTCAAAGATGAGTTGGCTGTAAATGTGTAGATTTACATATAGGTTCTCTATCCTGTTGCACTGGTCTATGTGTCTCTTTTTACGCTAGTACTATGCTGTTTTGGTTACTATAGCTTTATGGTAAATTTTGATGTCGGGTATTATGATACCCACAGCTTTGCTCCTTTTGCTCAGGGTTGCCTTGGCTCTTCAGAGTCTTTTATGGTTCCGTATAAATTTTAGGATTTTTTTCCTCTATATCTGTGAAGAATGTCATTAATATTAAAATGGGGATTGCAGTGAATATGTAAATTGCTTTTGGTATATCCTTAACAATATTAATTTTTTCAATCCATGAGCATGGAATATCTTTCCACTTTTTTGTATCCTCTTCAATTTCTTTCACCAGAGTTTTGTACTTTTCCTTTTATAGGTATTTCACTTCCTTGATTAGCTTGATTCCTAGTTATTTTATATTTTTTGTAGCTATTGTAAGCAGGATTTCTTTCTTGATTTTTATTTTCAGATTGTTTGCTACTGTCATATATAAATGTTACTGATTTTTGTATGCTGATTTTGTATCCTGCAACTTTATTGAATTTGTTTTTCAGTTCTAACAGGTTTTTTTGGTGGAGTCTTTAGTTTTTTCTAGGTATAAGACCATGTCATCTGCAAACAAGGCTAATGTCACTTTTCTTTCCAATTTGGATACTGATGACTCTCTATGCCCTTTACACTAGAAGGTCAATTTTGGTGGATGATGACTTTCCTCATGCCTTCTTTATTTCATTTTCTTCTGAAGTAAAATGTTGCTGTCAAATAGTCTGATGAAATCTGATATTCTTTCCCTTGTAAGTCAAGGGTTCTCTTTGTTAGGATTCCCAAATGTGATTTTCTATTTTAAAAAAAAGAAGTTCAGACATTTTATTGGGATATATCTCGCTATTGGTTGATATTGAAAAATCTCTTTCACAATATGCACTTTAAAATTTTTTAACTCCAGAATAAAATTCTTAATTCTATTTTCAGTATTTGCTCTGCTTCCTTGCTTCAGTTTGCTTTCTCACAAACTCCCATTATCTATGCACTGGATTTTCTTTGCTCTCTTCAATATTTGTCAATTTCAAGTGAATCCTTTTTATCTCTTCTTTTTGATTTTTAAAAATTCCCTTCTTTTATCTTCTATTTTTCTTAAGGTGTTACCTTGTGTTTACTCCTTTGTTCCTTCTAGTTTAGCCACTATTTTTTTAATGACTTTTTCTTTTTACTTTAATTCTTCCTTGAGCTTTGTCACCTAATTTTAATATTTCTAATTTTGATTTGTTGTTTTTTTCATATCTTTTATCATTTACTCAATGTATCGTAGACTTTATTTCTTTTAATAGAATGTCCTAATTTTTTATCTTTGTTTTTTGAGTATCTATCTCTGGCATGTTTTCATCATGTGCAAGGATATCTTCTACTATTTATTCTCTTTGTTATAACAATTTTGTATGGGATTTGACCTGGATACTTTTCTTTTGCTCATATCTATGTAAAATTACTCTCCTTGAACTTTTAGAAGAAAGCTTGGTTCAGAGAAGATTTCTTTTATTTAATAGAACTCTCTCTTCAGTTGTTTTCATGTAGTATTAAAAATACGGTGGCCTGTTTTTGAGATTCTTTTATCTGTTCCTCTCTCCTATTTTTATCCAGATCTTGTTCTTTGGTTGTATCTATTGTCCCTGTCCTGTTAAATTTTGATTCAACTCCCAACAGTTTCTCATTGGTGCAGAGTCCTGTCCTGAATGGACCCTGGGAAGTCAGAGTGGAGAGTTCATGCAGATAAGACTGCCCTAGCTCCTTAAGACCTGACAGGCACTCATTTGTTTTGGGATGCAGCAAAACCCCGCCCCATCTTTGCTGCCACTTTAAAATCAGCCTGCTGTGCATTCCAGCTAGTGTCTGTTGGCTCTTTTGGGGTTCTCCTGTTCTTCGGTCGGTCAGATGCCCATTGCTTTCCTCTGTTTTCTGACAAATGCTGACACTGGGTTGCATTTTGAGGCTTGCGGTATACCCTGTCACCCTGCTTTGTTCTGAAACCATGAGCTTTGGTTTTACTGAGTAGTCTTTCTGTCTGATTCTATGTGAAGATTCGGGAAGACACAAACATTTTACTGCCACTGTTGCTACTATCCCGAAACCTCCTGATTTAATAGTTTTAACAAGTAGAAATGATTATCTGATTTGATTTACCAGAAAGTAGGTTTTTGAAAGAAAATAAATCTGAGAGAACGAATTTGGGTTTTTGCCTGGGCACTTTGAATCTCTTTTCCAGGAAGGCAGTATGAGCCTCTGAGTTTGAAAGTTATCAAAACTGTTTTGGGAGACCACAGGTGTAGAATCAATACAAAAAAAAAATTAGGGAAATATTATTCATTATGCAGTGATATTTGCAATTGATCCCCTAGGCCTCTTTGTTACCTCAACTCTATTTTCCACCTTAAACCTCAATGGATGGAACATTGTAAGGAAGGCACTTAGAATGCTGAGTCTGATCCCTGATGATCTGATTCTAAATGGGTCACAGGCGGGAAATTACCAACCCAGGGCACAACCTGTTGCTAGTATTTATGTTCTGGGCACTCTGCTCATTTTTAGCCAAGGCAGAAGCTTTCTTAAATGTCTTTCTGCAATCTTTCTGAAACTCTGCATTGACTTACAAAGCACAGATCAAGCGAACTACTTTATTGAAGAAAAAAAATTATCTTGGGGGAAAATAAATATGAATACTGCCCGATATTCCTGTCTATTCCATTATAAGGTAAAATCTGATCCCCATGAAGGGTGATACTGAGATAAACACATCTTATTTCAAAGTAATAAATTCGTATTATTTCTAAGTAATAGTTTTGAAAATTTCAGCTATTACTGTTCAGGCTCCCAAAATAAACATGTTATAATATGTAGGTAATAAGTATCAACTAACTGAGATATTGTCAATAATTTTCCATAGCTCTGTGTGGCTAAATCACAAGAATTCATTTTATTAGGTCTTTGAAGTTGGACATCAGCTTCCAGGATGTAATGTCTCTTCGATTTCACCTGAGAATGTCTATGCCATGCTACTGGCAAGGTGATGGGACACGACTTGTCTTTTTCTTTTTTTTTTTTTTTTTTTTTTTTTTTTTTTTTTTTTTTTTTTTTTTGAGATGGAGTCTCACTCTGTAGCCCAGGCTGGAGTGCAGTGGTGTGATCTTGGCTCACTGAAACCTCTGGCCTCTTTTTCTTTAATGACAACCCTACCAGAACTGCTTGTCATCTAGCCAGAAGATTGAATGTTGCCCATCAAGGAACTGAATTTTGACGGTGCCAAAAAGAAGGAAAACTAAATTATTCGAAATAATTTTCATTTATTTTTTAGGAGACAGAGTTTTGCTCCTGTCACCCAGGCTGGAGTGCAATGGTGCAATCTCGACTCAATGCAACCTCTGCCTCCCAGGTTCAAGCGATTCTCCTGCTTCAGCCTCCCAAGTAGCTGGACCTACAGATGCCTGCCACCACACTCAGCTAATTTTTTAATTTTATTTTTAGTAGAGACAGGCTTTCACCATGTTGGCCAGGCTCGTCTCGAACTCCTGACTTAAGGTGATCCACCCGCCTCGGCCTCCCAAAGTGCTGGGATTACAGGCTTGAGCCACTACGCTTGGCCACTTTTATTTGTTTGTTTGTTTTTGAGACAGAGTCTTGCTCTGCCACCCAGGCTAGGGTCCAGTGGCATGATCTCAGCTCACCGCAACCTCTGCCTCCTGGGTTCAAGCAATTCTCCTGCCTCAGCCTCCTGAGTTGCTGGGATTACAGGCATGTGCCACCACGCCTGGCTAATTTTTATATTTTTAGTAGAGACAGGGTTTCACCATGTTGGTCAGGCTGGTCTTGAACTCCTGACCTCATGATCCACCCGCCTTGGCCTCCCAAAGTGCTGGGATTATAGGCATGAGCCACGGTACCTGGCCCACATTTCTTTAAAACTAAGTTCTATCATGATAATAACTAAATCTTAATACTTGGGGATGATAATAATATTCATGTATATTGTCTTCTAATCCAAGATTCCTTGAGTTGAAAGCAAAATTTCTGTGTGTGTGTGTGTGTATGTGTGTGTAGAGAGGCACTTATAGAGATGGATTTAGACACAGAGATGTAGACATCATTTAGGTCTAGATATTAACCTATAACAAACCAGTTTTTACAATGTAAGTATCATTTACCAAGAATCTGAGATCAATCTGGAGCTACATTCAGGTTCAAGAGGGAAATTAATAATTGTAAAAACCTTCTGTCTTGAGACCACATCTTATGAGAACTTCCTATAACATAAAGCACCTCTAGGAAGAGACCTTCTTCCTGCCACCCATCCCTTGGTTTGGTCAGAACACAAAAGACAGGAATATATTGAAATTAAGGTGACCAAGCCACGCCAAATATGAGATAATAAAGTCAGTTAAACAGGTTTCTATCCTATACATGTTATCTTCTGAATGATTCTGGCTTGAGCTCATTTGGACTTTTCAACAAGACCCTGCACATTTCCATATTTCAACTTCTGCAAAAGTCAAAACCTGCCCTCGTCTCCCTCCAGCATCTGCTCTGCTGCCATTTCTGCTTTTCCCTGACGAGTGAATGAGGCATGCCAAGGAACCATGATGGAGAGGTCACTTAATTTTTGTTTGTAAAGCCAAATCTCCTGTGCTCCCCATAATTACCAATCAATTTTACATAAATAGCAAAATTAAGTCCCATTATTCTCATTTACCACAAAATTAGAGGAATTAATTAAACATGGAAAAAGTGCTGATGCCTGCCAAATTGCTACTTCCAGTAGATAGAAACAAATTCAGAAATTACACACAGGCAGGAAGAAAACTCAGCACAGCATTCAGAAACACAGCAAAGTGTTGCAACCAAAAATATTGTTTAAATAATCCAGGTATCTATGCACTAAAACGTTCCTGAGTTTCTCTCCTAAAGCTGGGACAAGGAAGACACATTCTTCCCTTAGAGATGGGATATGGTTTGACTGTGTCCCCACCCAAATCTCATCTTGCATGTTGGCTCCTGTAATTCTCACATGTTTTGGGAGGGACCCAGGGTGGTAATAATTGAATCACGGGGGCAGTTCCCCCATTACTGTTCTCATGACAGTGAATAAGTCTCGGGAGACCTGATGATTTTATAAAGGGTTTTCCCTTTTGCTTGGCTCTCATTCTCTCTTGCCTGCCGCCATGTAAGACATGCCTTTAGCCTTCCTCCATGATTGTGAGGCCTCCCTACCCACATGGAACTGTGAGTCCATTAACGCTCTTTATCTTTATAAATTACCTAGTCTCAGATATGTCTTTAACAGCCACGTGAAAACAGACAAAGACAGCATCTGGCATCTTGACAATGCAAGGTGTTGGGTTCCTTTTCTGTTGTTATTTCAGGAAGGTGTTTGTTTGGTTTGAGTTTGAATAACCTATAAACCCAGAAGAGAAAGAAAACTGAAGACATGCTTTCCAACCTAAGTTTGTCAGAGGAACTTGCATTCATGTGACTGTTGCTAATGAGTTCAGTTAAACTCCAGAAATCACACCACAGAAGCGTCCATACTCTATATGAAAGATCATGTTGTGCTTAAGACCAAATTCCTGAAATAAATGAGGAGCAGATGGAGAAGAAGGGGTAAAGGCGGGTGTTAGGACTTTCACAATTTTGGGTATTGGGCTTAACAATGCTCAGATCTGTTAGAAAGTTTAGAAATGATGAGGCTAAAGATGGTAAAGTAGTTTCATAAACTAGAAAAGATTCAAACAGAAAATAAAAATGTTCTTCAAGGATTGTCTAAGAGTCCCTTGCAATTACTTCCATTATGAAACAATGAAATATATACTATTCCTTAAATAAACCCACCAAAATGATACTCCCTTTTAATGGTTGGGCTACAGTAAAACAATCTCCATATCTTCCTTAATGAGATTTTTATTGCTTGTGTATATTTGTCTTGCACTGAAGTTTTGCCTCGGGAACCCTGAATTATGTTACCTCAAGTTGTTCCTGGTAAGCATGCAAGCATCCAACCAATTTTTGCTGTGAAAATGGCTCCTTCTGGCAAAGTGAAAGCAATTGGAACTCAGTTTAATTAGCTGCCTTCTGTAAATATGCCATTATTCTTCTAGCTCTGTGCTGGAGTTATATTTACAAAGGGAACAGATAGTAATAATTATTTGGGGTTGTAGTTAGTCAGTATTAGTTAATGCCTGAGCATAATTGAGGGGAAATTAAGACAAGTGTAGATTATGGCTACAAAACGGGATAAATAAGCATTTATCAGAACATAAATTTTACCTATATTTTTGGGCATGGATAAAGAACTCGACTGCACAGAGAAGCAACAAGTTCTTTACCTGAAATCTATTTAACAAGAAGCGTATGCAATCTGTATCATCTGATTTTGAATAATTCACATTCTGGGCTTTCTGTTATAGATGTTCACTCTCAGACCAACTTTTCTTGGTGATGCAATATGCTTCTGAGCTACCTCTGTTTCCTTTGACTCAGGGGAACCCACAGAAGGCAAACTCAGTCTAGTCACCCAGAGCCAACAAAATAGAGTCTGTCATTTCCAAAATACTCAATGCATCCCAAAGTCAAATATAAAATGGGAATGAGTTAGGTATGTTTCTGGCTTCCATTCGATTATTGCAAGTTGACTTGTTTCTAAAGTTTCAGCTTTAATATTGTTAACAGTCATTAGTGTAGGTAAATATGACTCATAAAGGTTTTACACCCTCTGCCTGTAGAAATTCTGGGGAACAGGTCATTTTGGGCAGGGCAGCCTTTGCTAGAGTTCAGATGCTAGAAGAGAACACCCAGCCCCACATCAGTTCTGTAGTTTATAGGGAGGAGAGCAAAATCATACAGTGGGTGAAGAATATGGACTTTGGAGTCAGATGTGTCTGGACAACTGTTCAGGTTCCACTTCTTGCTAGCTGTGAGATCCTGAACACATTAGTTAACTTCCTGGTTTCTTCATCTGAAAGATGGGGATGACATAGAACTTAATGATTGGAAGTACTGAATGAGATAAATCACATAAAGCACTCAGCACTGAGCCAGACACAAAAAGTGCTCACTTGGTTGGAACAGCTACAACTTCTGGTAATATTTCTACTCTACCATTGTCTCCTGAGAGCTGTTTAAATCCACTAATATGCAGAACAGGTTTTTGTTTCATATACAGCAACAAAGAAAAATCTGGGTTGGGGGAAGCACTAAGGGATAAGGTAGAAAGTGTTAGGTTTGTCTCTCAGCAGGCACCAAGCACTGAGTTTGAGACTGTACAGTCATAGGGGTGACAGGCAGACAGAATCCTTGTGTCCTTTTTCTGTTTCATTTTGATTTATTTGTGTCTCTATTTTTTTTATGTGTGAAGCTTGGCAATATTTCAGCTCAAAGCAGAATCGCAGTTCCTAGGATAAATGGGGAGACTCCGGGCATGAACAGGGTGGCCTTGAGGTCCAAGAGACAAAATATGACAGGCTATGGAGAAGAGGCTCTTTTCACCATTGCATGGTGCCCCCTATACTCTGGCACCCCTGCTGCTGAGAGCCTTAGGAGCACACAGAAGCAGCCTTGTTGGAGTTCTCAAGGTGGGTCCTGAAGACTGGAAGTTTCCACCCAATGGTTGGGCACTAAGTGTTGGGAGAGCTGGGTGATGGGGGAGGCAGGTGGGGACAGCAGCTCACAGGTCACAGGTCTGTCTGGGTGGGGGTCAGAGGCACCATTAGGGGAAATACCTAGATGGCCAATTTCTAATTAAGGGGCAACAAATGATCATAGAATTTGATCACTTACTTTGTAGCATGCCTTCGAGTCATTATCATGGGCTCTGGGGATCTACGAATGCCAGGCTGGAGTTCATATACCTTGTAATAAGGTTAGCATTTGTAAAAACATGCAGACCTTGTTAGGTGAAGCAAAAAGACTTCCCAACTTTCACCAAAGTAGTGTTGTGCTATCTTTGCCTTTATGCATCTACTTTCAGCCAGAATTCCCCACATCTGGCCATCAACTCCTCTAAAGGGAGAAAAGGCTAAGATCCCCTACCTAGGACCTGTTCAGGATGCCTGGCTTTTCATCCAGCTCTGGGGAGTGGCCTCATGGAGCACTGGGACCCCTGGGCTAAGGAGACCAGGGCAAATATCCAACTCAATTTCTGCAGGTCTTGGTTTTGGGATATATTTTTGCATGTTTTACATCTCAGAGATGAAACTCATCTCTAAACAACTACCCCCTTGGATAATATTTGATATATTTTCAAACTTACAGAAAAATGTGACAAATAAATACAAAAAACCCCATGTATTCTTTACCCAGATTCATGAATTTTTAAAGAATTTATCTTGTGGATACATATTAGTATTTTTTAGGAGCCACGTAGAGTAGGTTGCATACTTTATGTCCCTTAACCTCTTAATACTTCAGGGTATGCATCTAACAATAAAGGTATTCTCTTATATTACCACAGTGCAGTTATCACATTCAGGGAACTTAACTTTGAAGTACTATTTTTGTGTAACCTACAGTGCATTCTCTAATTTTGACAATTGTTAGGATAATGCCCTTTGGCCAATATTTTCCCTTTAGTCAAGGTTCCAGTCTAGGATAATTCACTGCATTTTGCTCTTATGTCTAGAGTGGCTTTTGAGAGACTTACGATCTCTGTTCATTTCCTAAAGTCCTGACTCAAGGTGTGATTGGAGCCTTTAATCTGTGTATCAAGCGTTCTGGTCCGTTTGGCATAGAGGTACACCATCTGCATTCTCCCCTGGGCCGCCATGCTCATGCCGGTGGCCTTGTGTCTAGGGATCCTGGATGGGCTTCACATCAGTGCAGAATCTCTGCATTTACCTCACTGCAGGATGACAGAGACAAGATGCAGAGTCCTACAGTTTCTCTATTAGGGCAGTCGTAGGAAAGGTCAGGTTAACCATCGTCATGAGGTAGTAACATCCACTGTCCCAAAACGCTGAGCTAAGATGCTAGCGGCACCACCCCCCCACAATCCCCAAACCTACTGCTTCTAAAAAGACCTCAAACTACACTGCTACCTTTGACCTTTTGTAGCCCTATTATAGCGGGGCTGTTTTTTTCATGAAAGATTTGCAGGGAGGCAAGAAGTATCTGGTCCGCAGGGCCTGCAGTGGCACGAGGACAGAGAGGCATGGGCAGGGCCATACAAAGGAAGTCATGGTGTCTGATATTCAATCCCAGTAATGTCCTGAGTGTCAGTCCTGCCCTGCTCTGGGAGGAACACCATGGCATGGTGCTGGCAGTGCCAGACTGGCACCATGGAAGTTTCCCAGCTTTGGGGATCAGTCTCATTAGAAGAGCTGCAACTGAGCACACATGGAGACCATGATGCTGGTGGAAGAGCTCAGAAGCTCCGCCAAAATGGGAACTCTCAGAAGATACGGCCAGCCCCAAAAGCTACCCTGAAGGCAAGTGACAGTGACTCACAGAGTGAACTTGTGGACCCCTAGGAAAAACATGGAGTGTGGGGACCAAAGCCCACATTGAGAACTGCACAAGAGAGAGTAATGGGTTGTTGACACAGGGGCCTGGTCTTGCCTGCACATGCTCATTCCAATGGGAGTGGCACACAGCACAGCCACATTTGGTTGCCTCCCTCCTCAAGGGCTGAGCTGGGTGTTTGGCAAACAGGTACTTTCCTGCCTTTGGACAAGAACTGGCACTTACAGCTATATCTCAAGTGTAGAGTTTCCAAAAGTGTGTTCCACAGATGACCAGCCCCATGACATGGTCTGCCAGAAGAGACTCCTTGGCCTAAAAAAATGTAGAAAACCCTCCAAGCTGCAACCCTTTTTTAGAATTAAGACCTCTGAGAGAAAACAGTTTAATCCAATGTTCCTGGGGCTTGCTTAGCCAGGGAACCATTTTATATCCTGGTTGCAGCAGTGTGACTCTGTGTGTGTGTGTGTGTGTGTGAAAGAGAGAGAGAAAAGAGAAAGAAACAGAGGGAGAGAGAATGCAGACATGCACGTGTGCCTATGTACATGTGGTAGCCGATAACATCCCACAGACCCCACTCTGAAAACATTCTCCTGATAAATTGACTGCAAGAAACCTCCAGCCCAGTCTGCCTCAAGGCTCCCCAAGCCCAGAAATGTCTTCTGCAGCTGGTACTACCCTCTGAGTACTGATGGTAGCTCCTGACTTGGAGAGTAGCCCCTAAAACAGGATGTCTTTCTGGGCACAGAACATTCTTACTCTGGCAGCAGAAAGGAAGGAAGGAAGTGGTCCACATGAGCCTTGGGAATTGAGACTTTTGGGAACTAGGATGTGAAGGCAGAGCAGGGAAACCCAGATACCAGCCACAGTCCCATTTGCAAAGGCAACAGGATTTCTAACCAGGCCTCAGGCACTATTACTTGAGATGTTAAGAGACAGCTGTCTTCACCTGATAGAGGTTTTCAGGAGGCCTGAAAATAAGCCCTTCTGTCAAAAATCCATCCTATATACCCATGAGGCACTTCCAAAATCCAAATGTTATAAAGAAAGTTTGACAGTACACAGGAAGCTGATATGTACACCTAACCTGTATTTTCTCATCTAAATGGGGTACCCAAAAGTGTCTGGAAATAGAGTGCACAAGAGAGGAAGGAAAGTGGAGTCGGGACAAAGGGAAGAGGGGAGAGGGGGAGAGAACAACAGAGATAGATCTACGTTAAGGCTTCAGAACTGTGACACTCTGGCCAGTGCTGGCCATGAGACACCTGCTGAGGAAGGAAGCAAAGTGCCCTTTGCTTCTTTTTATTTTATTTTTAATTGATAAATAATAATTGTACATACTTATGGGGTCCATCGTGAAGTTACAATATGTACAATGTATAGAGGTCAAATCAAGATAATTCACATCCATCAACTAAAACATCAATCATTTCTTTGTGTTGGGGATATTCAAAAGCCTCTCTTCTAGTTATCCAAAATATATAATAAATAACTGTTAGCTATAGTCATCCTACAGAGCCCTTTGCTTCTGAGCCAGAGAAAAGAGACACACTCAAAAAAGACGTAAAATAACTCTGCTGAGACGAACATCTTGCATGCCCATTTGCTCTGCCAAACAGTCAAATCTCTCCAATAATTTAGAAATACGGGGTTATCTTGGGATATGGAGTGTGTTCCTAACACCAATCTGGACTCACCAACTGGGACTGTATTTTTGGTTTGGAATTAGCATGGACACAAGCTCAGAGGCAAAACTCACCACCCCCCCCCACCCGCCAAAAAAAAAATCCCATAGAGGCAAAGAATGGAGCATCAAGAAAACGCTCTTAGAAGCAGAATCTCAGACTAATGATGAGGCTGCCATGAAACCGAGGGATATACAGTAGGAAATTCATTCAGAAAATTAAGACACGAGGGCCACTAACTTAGGGACAGATTCCCAGCCCTAGAGTTAACTGCTGTTTGCTAACTGCGTGACTTTAGAAGCACTGCCGAACCTCTCTGGGCTTTATTTCCCTCATCAGTAGAGTGGTGATTAAAAGTTCCTACCCAGTAATGCTGCTGTGAGGTTTTAAGATTTTCTTAGAATAGCACCTGGCACATAGTAAGTGCTGAATAAATGATAGTTGTTACTGTTGTTGCTGTTATTATTAATTTAATATATAGTATGTTCCGCTAACCAGGACATAGGAAAATAGTAGCAGAATTAAATTCTAAGCAAAAGGGACAGGTTGGCATGTTTTTATTTGAGAGGAGAAATCCTGCTGTGAGTCAACTCTTGGTGGCTTTAGTCTGGTGATGCTGAGTTACTTCTGGAACAATAAGCACGAGGCTGCTGCTATAGTCTCAAGATTCAACAGTAAAATCACTGTGTATCCCTGCATCGGGTTGTTATTCTATGGATTAAACAAGATAATGCATGTGAAATGCTTAGCCCATAGTGGCATTTAATAAACAGCAGCTATCATTTCTGTTATTCTCGTTATCAATATCATTACAATAATAATAATATTGTCACATACTAGCACCGAGTAATCCCATTTAAAATCTGACAGTCATGCAGATGGAGGACTCAGCTGCAGCCTACCTATTTTCCAAAAGGGGGTTAAAACTGGTTTTCATCTTTTCCCTTTTTACGGTGAGATAATGAATGTAAAAGTGTTTTGTAAATTCTAATGTATATTTCATCTTTTGTCTGAAAAATTAAAAAAATTAAAAGGCTCTCCCAATTTGTGGTCTCCAAGGTATTTTGCCTGCTACATTTTATATTCAAAATGTTACCAGCGCTTATTCTCCCTGGTCCTCGGCAGTGGAAATGCTAAGCCAATTGAAAGCCTCTGGCTGGAACACAGGAGAAATTCCGCCATCTCCTGGCCGCTCCGGAGAACTGCTCGGGAGAAGCTGCCCACAGACAGGTAACTACCTGGGGTGGTAAAGGTGCAGGGCGGCTGACAGTCACCTGCTCGGTGGTTTGAGATCCAAGGAGCATGGAAGACCCAGCCATCATTGTGGTCTCTGGAGGGTCACAGCTTGAATCCGTTTGCCATGCTGCTGCATGTGTGGCATCTGGCTCTGCCTGTCTCTCAGGACAACACCTGCCTTTGCAACTCTAGAAGCAGGTGATAATTCAGATAGAGCAGGCTTGAGGTGTCAATCACTCTGTTCCTTGGCATTTTGCCCCATTCCTGGCCTGGCAGCACATCAAAGCCTGTTGCTTTCTGGTCTCTGCTGGAGACTCAGGCGACCACAGGCTTCAGGTCTCCTTGGCCAGGTCCTTTCCTCTCCCCAGGGCCTCTGTCACGTGTGTGACAAAGCCCACCAGGAACAGAGGCAGGGGCCACCCCCACTGAGCTGGATGAACAGAGATGCTGTCCAACCCCAGGGTTCACTGCGCCAGGTTCCATCTCTTCTGGGAAGTGAGCAGCTCTGGTCAAGTCCTTATTTTAAACACACATTTCTACACAGAGACGGCCTCACATACAATGGAAGGCTCTCAGCACCTAGGAAGAGGACTCTAGGAGACTGTTTCTGAGCCAAACGTATGAACGTGTGGACAATACAGAAGCTGACCCACGTTAAGCACCTACCATGTGCCAGGTATTGTCACATGTGTTTTCATGGATTAGGCATTTAATCCTTACAACTCTCTGAGGAAGATACTATTACTATCCTTATTTTACAGGTGAGAAAACTGAGGCACAGACAGTCCCAGCAGCTTACACAAGGATTTCTAGCTTGCCACTGGTGGAGCTGGGACTTGAACCCAGGCTGCCTGGCTCCAGAAGTCACATTTCCAATCCCTATGCTTGATCTGAATGCTTAACATTGAAAGACCAAACACAGTAGTACTCCTTACGCACAATTTTGCTTTCATGGTTCCAGTTACCCAAAGTCAACTGGGGGTCAGAAGATATTAAATGGAGAATTCCAGAAATAAACAACTCATCAATTTTAAATTGCATACTCTCTGATTGTGATGAAATCTCACGTCATCCTGCTCTGTCCTACCTGGCATGTGAATCCTCCCTTTGTCCAGTGTGTCTGCACTGTCCACCCTCCCTGCCCATTAGTCACTTGGCAGTGGGCTTGTTTATCAGATCGACTGCCAAGGTACTGCGTGCTTGTGTTCAAGGAACTTGTATTTTATTTATTAAAAGTTCCAAAGCATAGGAGTAGTGATACTGAGATATTGTTGGAATTGTTTTATTTTTAAAGTTGTTGTCATTAATTTCTTACTGTGCCTAATTTATAAATTAAACTTTATCATAGACATGTATGTATAGGGAAAACACATAGTATATATAGGTATACAGGGTTTTGTACTATTCGTGGTCTCAGGCATCCACTGGGGGTCTTGGAATGGTCACCTGAAGATAAGGGTGGACTACCATAATGCAACAGCATGAGAGGTCATTGACATGATGGAGTCTTATGATCACAAGCAGAGGCTCCCCAGTACTGACAATGGGGACCCAACTTGAGAAATCACAGATGAGTGATGGCTAGAGTGAAAGAAGGAGGTTCTGGGAAACAGAGGAACCCAGGGAGAATCAGGGATGGGTCAGTACAGTCATATGAGAGCATGACAGAGATAGAGCCCAACAGGAAAACAAAGACAAAGGGGCAAAAGACTTATGTATTTAGTCTTCATATTTATTTATGTTTATTATTGAAACTGAATAAGATTAGCTTAACCATAGACCCAAGCAGCTGGTGGAGCTGAGGAGGGGTACTGCTGATAAATAGCATGAAATAGTTCAATTGCCAGCCTGGGGTTGGCCTTGGTGTTAAACCACTGCCCAACATGGCAGGACTGGTGGACCATTTTCCATGCCCTTAGGTGTGGTGGATTGCTCACACCTACCCATCCCCACCACCAACAGGCCCTGCAAATGGCACTGTCAGTCTCACAGGTCTACAGGAGGCCAGGCACTGAGGGTGCTGGGGAGACCAGGAGACTGCATTACATACTACATGTACCCCACCTCATGGAGCTTACATTCTGGTGGGGACAAGGGAAGGGTACAGAATGCAAACAGGTAAAGTAAGTAAAATAGTTACAAATTGGAAGATAAGGTTTAAAGGAAATGAACAGGACACTGTGCTGAAGAACAATGGGGAAAAAGACCCATTGAGCACAGAGAAGAAGAACCAGGGGTATTTGGCCAGGCCTCTCATTTCAAAGGGTCTCCCATTCCCAATGCTGTGGGGACTTCAAAGGTGCAGGGGGCAACTTACAGACTGAAAGATGTCACACTTGCAGCTCTGATTGGTCCTGTGCCAGAACTTCACCACCACACCGCAGGACTCAGCTTCTATGCTACATGTTCTGTTCATGAATTCTCCATCGTCTTGTGTGTCAGTGAATTTGAGTCCCGTTGCATCTTTTATTGTGATAGACAAATGATGTAATTTTAAATATTCTGCAACTTTGGGCCCTTGATTTGGCTTTTCATTTTGGGGGGTGCCTGGGAGCCTCATAAACAGGTGTGTCTAACTGCTAGTGCTGAAGGAAGGCCTCCAGGAGCGGCGGGTGTGGTGGGGGGTGGCCTTCAAGTTGAGAGCTGCAAGAAGAGCTGGGGGGAAGAAGGGCACTTCCAGCTGTATCATGAAGCTACTGCCCATTTGGAGGACAAAAGCCACCTCTCAAGGACTTACATTAAAAAGAAAATTTAAATACAGTTAGGAAATAAAAGATCTTGGTAAGTTCCAGTAGAAGGGCTTAGAATAAGTCCAAGACAAACTGATTCCAATTTAACCAAAAGTGGGAAGAACAAAGACCTTCTGTACAACTTAACACTATCCTTAAGCTTGATTTCCTAAGATTCACAGGGAGAGATTTTGAAATGAATCAGTGAATTGTAAGCAGCTAGGTCAACTGGCAGATTGTGTATCTCAGATTCATCCTGCTTCCGAAAATAGGCATTAAAACTGCAGCAACCTGGAAAAAATAAAAGCCGAGGTGGAAATTTAAATGACAGCCATAAGGATATGCCTTGTGGTGAAAGATGGTGGTTGGACAAGGAAGGGCTTCTCAGTTGTCTACTAGGGGCTGTGGTCTCTGGTTCGTTCCTCAAGAGTTTCCATAGGCTGCACAGGACAACCAGCTTTCTCATTTAGGCTGAAGTTGAGGACGCTTAAAGTTTTGTTTTTTCCACAGCTACCTGCACTTTGAGGGCAATAAAGTGAGACTGACTCATGAGAGATGTTCCTGTTTGGACCAGAGGCAAAGCAACAACCAGCCTATCTGGAGAAAACTTGTCTCTAGGAGAACAGTGTTTGTGTATTGATACTATAAAATTAGATGAGAGCATCCCCTTGTTCTCCTTCCTACCACCAAGGAGGAACTGAACCTCAGAAATCCACTGGTTTTTTTGTTTGTTTGTTTGAGACGGAGTCTCACTCAGTCACCCAGGCTGGAGTGCAGTGGTGCAATTTTGGCTCACTGCAACATGTGCCTCCTGGGTTCGAGCGATTCTTTGGCCTTAGCCTCCCAAGTAGCTGGGACTACAGATGCATGCCACCATGCCCGGTTAATTTTTGTATTTTTAGTAGAGATGGGGTTTCACCATATTGGCCAGGCTGGTCTCGAACTCCTGACCTCTTAATCCGCCTGCCTTGGCCTCCCAAAGTGCTGGGATTACAGGTGTGAGCCATCACGCCCGGCCTGCAGCAATTCATTGTTTAAATTTCTCTTTCACAAGTGATGCCCTGGTTAAAACCTTTCATCACATTTTGCGTCTCTTCTCCTCTAGATAAGTTTCCCAAGAGAAGTGCTCAGTCTCCCTCCTTGGTTACTCAACCAACGTCTAAAACATCACTGGTCTCACTGTTTATTAAATGACTGAATTGCCAGATTATCAAAATCCATACATTCTACCAGAGAAGTCTCTCTGGCTGTTATGAAAAGATTGGTTTTTCCTAAATCAACAGTCACTGAGAACCAACCATTCATTGAATAACCCATTCACTTCACCACTGTATATCTAGCAAGGATCTTAGTAAGTGCCAGACCCCTTGCAAGGTTTTCCAGACACAGCAGCAAATAAAACAGACAAGTTTCTGGCTCCCAGGGAGTTGATAGCGGATAAGACCAGGGATCATCACACATTTCTATAAAGAGCCAGAACATAAATATTTAAGGCTCTGCAGGCCACATGCAGTCTCTGAAGCATATTTTCTTGGTATTTTTTGTATACTTGTTTTTAACAACCCTAAAAACTGTAAAAACCATCCTCCTATCAAGGGTCTTTCAAAAGTAGACCACAGGCCAAATTTGGCCCATTAGCCATAGTTCGTCAACTCTTGTGTAAGACAGACATTAAACGAAAGTCCTTAGGCTGACATCAGTACAGGTGAGATAAGGATGTAGGAGAGTGAGACAGGGAAAAAAGGCTGCATATGGCCATGATTTTGGAGGGGTCCGGGAAGGCCTCCCAGATGAAGCATTCAAAGTATGATGTGGTGGAGGAGCAGGGCTAACTCAGCAAAGAATGAGGAGGGCGAGATAGGAGGGCGAAGGAGGAGGGCGAGGGAGGAGGGCGAGCGGGCTGAATGAAGGTAGAGGGGCTATAGGTAAAGACTTTGAGCAGCACAGCTGAGCGGGATCCAGATACAAAAGCCTTGTCAACCACAACAGGAACTGGGATTTTACCTTAGGTACAACGGAAGCCTTGTAGGGGTGGGTTTTAAGGAGAGGAGTGCCTGGATCTCCATGAAATTGAAGGAACTCTTCTGGCTGCTGGGCAGGTTCTACTATGAGAAAGTAAGAGGCTAGTCCACTGTAGCCTTGTGCTATGGGTCCAATTGTGTCCTCTCCTCCCCTGCCAAAATGTGTTGAAGCCCTAACCCCCTATTCCTTGGAATGTGACCTTATTTGGAAATAGGGTCATTGCAGATATAACTTGTTAAGATGAGGTCAGTGGAGTAGGGTCCAACAAATGCCTGGTGTTCTTATAAAAAGACAGGCATGTGAAGACAGGCACACAGGGACAACCCCAGATGACATAAAGGCAGAGTGTGATGTGCTGCAGCTGCAAGGCAAGTAAGGCCAAGAATACCAGAGACCACCAGAAGCCAGGAAGAGGCAACGAAAGATTCCCCTGCAGGTTTCAGAAGGAGCCTGGCCCTAGTGACACTTTGATTTTCAGATATCTAGCTTCCAGAATGGTGAGATAATATACTCCTGTTGCTTTACGTTACCCAGTT
Source organism: Piliocolobus tephrosceles (assembly GCF_002776525.5). Taxonomy (NCBI): domain Eukaryota; kingdom Metazoa; phylum Chordata; class Mammalia; order Primates; family Cercopithecidae; genus Piliocolobus; species Piliocolobus tephrosceles. Next base: position 76,835,644 of record NC_045435.1, read on the forward strand.
TGAGGTCCTTTGTTCCAGCAGCCCTAGGAAATAAATATACCTAATGGGTGACAATGGCTAGGAAAGAAGGAAAGAAATGTACTGCTTTGAAAAACATTTTAAAGATAGAATTAAAGAGCTTTGAGATGGGTTGGATGTAGGAAAGTGGGCAAAAGGAAATGTGTAGGCTGGCAATGCATACCCAGCTACTGCCCTTGGTTACCTGTGGAAGGGCAGCAGTGATTAGTGGGAAGGAAGAAACAATGAGCATTTCCTTATAAAATACACCACTCCATCCTTTGTCTTCTTAAAAAAGGGAGTCAGACTTTCATAATGAAAACAATAGAGTAGAAAAGCAAACAGGAAAAGGAAGGAAAAACTGCATGACTCCTGGGGCTGGCCTGAAAACCCTGTGGATAGAGAAAGCCTGACTGTGCTTGTGAAACTAAAGCAGCAGCGAAGACTGGGGTAAGGACAGACCCAGATTTCAGCTTTGGGCATAAGGCTGAGATGCAGGAAGGGTATTGCACGATGGGGAGCTTGCCTTGCTTTGAGAGGTCTTCTGAGTTTTAACCAAAAGAAAGCAGAAAAGGATGTGATAAACAGACATAGAGATATTTGTGGGAGACAGAAACATGTGGCTTTAGAGAACAGCTTCCTGAATCAGCCCATCGTGGACACACATTCTGCATTGGTCTTCGCATGTCTGTCTGTTGCAGGACGGAATAGCCCTTCAAAGCATTATGTTAGCTTTGGGCACCTCCTTCAGAGGAATCACACCATGAAAGAAATAAAAAAGGCTGAATGTTATTTTAATTGAATTTGTTTTCAATTTATTTTCAGCTGTCTAGGGAAAAACCTTTTACACTCACATCATTTGATTTCTTTTTACTTTGTGTCCATTATCCTCATAATGAGCTTTTAACGCATTAACGCAGCCCTGTTTGCCAAAGAGTGATTCACGTTGGTCAAATCAATAAGTAGCAAAAGCACAAAAATGTACCAGATTGAGACACTGAACCAGTGTATAAATGGAAACCTTGGTCTTCTACTTCCTTAAAAGTGGAGGCTGCATTCTGGTGACCTTCTAATGCTACAGTATCAAGGTGAATATGCAGAAATTCCTCTAGTTCCTAAATTCCAATTCTCAAATGTCCATCGAACAACCAGAGCTAAATGTTGGAGCCGGCAGGAAGCTCCCCTGCCTGTCAGTGGCATTTAGCCTCAGCCTTCCCATCTGCAGTTTTATTCCCAGCAGCGTGCGGTAGTTGAAGCAATATCTTGTTATAAAAGTATTTGCGATGAAAAGGGGAAAATAATAATACACACTTCTCTGGATTTTAAGGTTCAAAGGAGGTAAAGAAGAGTAGGAACTTTTGCCATCTACCTCTATGGTTAATGTCCTTAAACATCCATATAGATGACATCTATTGCTCATTGTGTAGTGCCACCTTGGGCTTACAGAAAGTAAAACAGCTCTTCATACTGTAACATAGCAACTTCTTTTGAGGGCTTAGCATGCTGCTTAATCCCAACAAGAAGGAAGATTTGCTCTGGTATCCTCGCTACAATGGTAGCAGAGATAGAACAATGCCTTGGGATTCAACTAATCCAGAGCTTCTCCCATGCCTACCTCTGCCAGGATCTTAGCCTACACCAACTGAGAAGCTCATAATCATCAGGTAGAGAGCTTATATATACCTTTCTCCTATAAGTAGGAAGGAAGAAACAATGAGCATTTCCTTATAAAATACACCGCTCCATCCTTTGTCTTCTTAAAAGAGAGAGTCGGACTTTCATAATGAAAACAATAGAGTACAAAAGTAAACAGGAAAAAGAAGGAAAAACTGCATGACTCCTGGGGCTGGCCTGAAAATCCCCGTGGATAGAGGAAGCCTGACTGCGCTTGTGAAACTAAAGCAGCAGCGAAGGTTGGGGTAAGGACAGACCCAGATTTCAGCTTGGGGCATAAGGCTGAGATGCCTACCTCTGCCAGGATCTTAGCCTACACCAGCTGAGAAGCTCATAATCATCAAGTAGAGCTTATATATACCTTTCTCCTATGAGTTCTGTCCCTCTAAAGAATCCTAATACAGAAGTAAGAAACAGCTAGAAAAAGAGGAGTCCAGAGTGCAGATAATATTTGAGTCATCAAACCTCCCCAGCTTCCCTGATCCTTGCCTTTCTGAGACTTGGCTGCTCACCATGTCCAGACCGGAGTGCTTTCCCCAGCATTCTTTCAGGAAGTACTGAGGAGCTCATAATGATCGAGTGGAGATCCCAAACTGTGTTCAAGTCAACACTGCTTCTCTGAAATTTGATCAGACATTGCAAGAAAAATGCATTTGCTTCAGGAACTTTGGGAATCCCTGTATACTCAATTTGTCTCTATGATACTCCAAAGTGTATCAGTAACAAGTTCTGCAGCAAAGAATTCTACTTATTTTGGTTTAACTTGACATTTACCATACTTGTTTGACTGAGAAAGCTTAAAAAAATTAAAATATTTTAATAAAAAACATCAATTCACATGGTGGAATACAAGGAAAGTATTTAACCTAAGAATCATTTTAAGAAAACTTAGTGTTATCACTGGACATTAGAGAAATGCAAATCAAAACCACAATGGGATACCATCTCACGCCAGTTAGAATGGTGACTATTTAAAAGTCAGGAAACAATAGATGCTGAGGAGGCTGTGGAGAAATAGGAATGCTTTTACACTGTTGGTGGGAGTATAAATTAGTTCCACCATTGTGGAAGACAGTGTGGTGATTCCTCAAGGATCTAAAATCAGAAATACCATTTGATCCAGCAATCCCATTACTGGGTATATACCCAAAGGATTATAAATCATTCTACTGTAAAGACACGTGTACACATGTTTATTGTAGCACTATTTACAATAGCAAAGACTTGGAACCAACCCAAAGGCCCATCAGAGATAGACTGGATACAGAAAATGTGGCACATTTATACTATGGAATACTGTGCAGCCATAAAAAAGAATGAGATCATGTTCTTTGCAGGGACATGGATGAAGCTAGAAGCCATCATCCTCAGCAAACTAACACAGGAACAGAAAACCAACACTGCATGCTCTCACTCATAAGTGGGAGTTGAACAATGAGAACTCATGGACACAGGGGGGGGAACATCATACACGGGGGCCTGGGGGGGGGGGGGGGACAAGGGGAGGGAGAGCATTAGGACACTTAATGCATGCAGGGCTTAAAACCTAGATGACAGATTGACAGGTGCAGCAAAGCATCATGGCACATGTATAACTATGTAACAAACCTGCACGTTCTGCATATGTATCCCAGAACTGAAAGTGAAAGGAAAGGAAAGGAAAGGAAGGAAGGGAAGGGAAGGGAAGGGAAGGGAAGGGAAGGGAAGGAAAGGGAAAGAAAGGAAGAGAGAAGAAAGAAAGGAAAGGAAAAGAAAAGAAAAAAGAAAAGAAAGGAAAAGAAAAGAAAAAAAAGAAAACAAACCTTAGTGTATCACAGCCTAAACTGGGTTTTCATGTTTTGACAAATTTTTTCATGTCACATCATCCTCCTAACCAAACTATGCCACTGTTGTCTCTTTCAGTCTCCCCCGCAAAGCATCAGGTCCTTTAGGGCAAATGTGAGGCCTTATGCATTTGTAATGTAGGTATTCATTACCTACTCAGTGACTCATTAGGCAAGTGAGTGTGAAAGAAGAAAAGCTATTTAGGACTCATTTCTTTGCCAATGACAAAAACCTAGATCAGACAGCCTGAGAAGGTTAAGTACTTACTGAAAGAATGCTGGGAGAAGCACACAGGTTTGGACTTGCTGAGCAGCCAAGTCTCAGAAAGGAAAGGATCGAGGAAGCTGCGGAGACTTGATGATTTAAATATTATCTGAACTCTGGACTCCTCTTTATCTAGCTATTTCTTATGTGTATTCTCTATTAGGGTTCTTTAGAGGGACAGAACTAATAGGATAGATGTATATAAAAAGGGGAGTTTATTAAGGAGTATTGACTCACATTATCATAAGGTGAGGTCCCACAATAGGCCGTCTGCAAGCTGAGGAGCAAGGAAGCCAGTCCGAGTCCTAAAACCTCCAAAGTAGGGAAGCTGACAGTGCAGCCTTCAGTCTGTGGCCTAAGGCCTGAGAACCCCTGGCAAACCACTGATGTAAGTGGAAGAGCACCAAAGCTGAAAAACTTGGAGTCTGATGTTCGAGGGCAGAGAGCATCCAGCACAGGAGAAAGATGTAGGTTGGGAGACTAAGCCAGTCTAATCTTTCCATGTTCTGCCTGCTTTATTCCTGGCTTTGCTGGCAGCTGATTAGATGGTGCCCACCCAGACTGAGAATGGATCTGCCTTTCCCAGTCCACTGACTCAAATGTTAATCTCCTTTGGCAACACCCTCACAGACACACCCATGAATACTTTGCATCCTTCAACCAAGTTGACATTCAATATTTACCATCACATGTTCCTTTCTGCAAGTTGGCTTTGTTCTCCCAAATAGCCAATCCTCACAGCTATACAACTAAAGAAAAAAAGTGACACCCTCTTAAAAATTTCCTGAGAAGAATTCTAATTGACTTGACTCATGGCCTGGGCCTACTACGATTGGCCCGCTTGAATCTTGTGCCCATTCCTGAGAGCACGTACTGTGTTCAGCAGCCCTTATGAGAATCACGTAGTTGGAGCAGGTTAAAAATGACCCCCTAAAGAAGCAGGAGAGAGATGTGTTTCACACAAAAGGAAGGTGTTCAGGTTGACATATTATGCATGTCAATACAGATATGAAGAAGGGACTACTGGTTCTGGGGAAAGAACCATAACCATTCTACCCCTTCCTTCATGCTCTCTAAAATCAGCCAAACCACATACATGTTGTTATGGACAAAGCAGTCCATTTAGCTCAGGTGCTGCCCTTGCATTCTGCATGGAACCTGTCTCTGCTTCTCCCAGGAGGAAAGCACACGGGGCTAATTGCTTTAGCAGGTGCAGTACTTTGTCGGTGATTCTCTGCCTAATCTGCTCATTATGCGGCTTATGTCATTCTATAAGTGGGGAGAAATAGTGTTATCACAGGAGAAATGAGCTCTCTTGTTTCTTGAGAAATTCTCTTAAGCCTAGACAAAGGGGTTTTAAGTTTATCGGCCTCCCCTTTGTGATACCTCATTCGAAATGATGTATTAATCATTTGTTGATTATACAGATCAATTAAACATGTTTTACAGGTTAGGTTAATTAAATCTTTGGTAGAACTTCCTATTCATTTAGACCTTCTGCTTTGCAATTATAAAACACCACCTAACCAGCATGTTGACTTTTAATAAGTTGCAAACAAGGGTCGCAAAAGAACATATTCCCCTCATTGTACTCCTTATGAAGTGTTCTTTTTTCTATCATATCTCTCTGCATAGTTATATCCACCTGCTAATCCATCCCATCCAGCCAGCCATCTGTCAGCCAGCCTGTCTGCCTGTCTTGGTATGGTTTGCGCTACCAAAACTCATGTTGAAATTTGATCCCTAATGTGGCAGTGTTGGCAGTGAGGGCATAGTGGGAGGTGTCTGGGTCATGGAGGTGGAACCCTTATGAATAAATTAATGCCTTCCCAGGAGCTAAATGAGTTCTTAGTAATAGATTAGTTCCCAGGAGAGTGGGTTGTTACAAAGAGTCTGGCTTCCCTGGTTTTTCTCTCTCACTGTGTGATCTCTTTGCACACTTTCTGCCATGAGTTGAAGCAGCCTGAGGCCCTCACCAGATGTAGCTGCCAAATCTTGAACTTCCAGCCTCCAGAATTGTGAGCCAAATAAACCTCTTCTCTTCATAAATTATGTAGCCTCAGGTATTCTGCTATGGCAATAAGAAACAAACTAAGACATCTACCTACCAACAAAGGTTTTTAAATCTGGTAGCCTTGTCCAGGTAGATGCTTATCATCAGTATCATGCAGAGGCATGTGATTGTTCAGAGTTAGAAAATGGCAACCCCACCTCCTACCTGAGGAATTCGGGTAGATCCAGGCTCAGTGTTCCCTAACTGCCTTACTCTCTGGACCAATCACAAGAGGTGATGCTCTGGTAGCAGAAATAGACAATTCAAATGCACATCAATGTACTATATACCAAGAATCACTCCTTCAGAGCCATTGGAATGAAAACCATTACCAACATCAGTATGTCTGCCCAGCAGACCAACCACAACTACGCAGACTCACTTATCAACCATAAGGCCTGTGGGACATTTTTTTTTTACCCCCCAACCCCTGCCTTCTTCAACTCCACTGGCTCTTAGATCTTAACATCTCTCCAAACTCCGTCTCCAGGTTATGTTTGCAGCAGAGAACAGCAAGGAAAAGGTTGGGCTGCCTAATGAACAATCTCTTGAGGAAGCATCTTTAAAAATAAAACCCTGTTCTCATGCACACCCACACCGCAGAGCCCGCCTGGGACCACAGAATCCAACACGCTCTCATTCACCACTTGTTCCTCCTCACCTCGCACTCCTAGGCAAACTCTCCTGGTGCTCATGGTCACTTTTTTATCTGGTTTTAAATATTTACGTCTCAATGAAAAATTTGTGATTTTGTGCACACTCAGAACAGACAGACCCATGACCAATGTTTAATAATATATGTAGCTCATTTCATGTATTTTTGAGGGTTCCAGTTCTTTCCAATGCTGCATTTTTCCTCACATGAAATATAATATATATTTTTTTGAAATATAATGTTTTGTATCCAAAAGAGCCTTTGGTTTTAGGATAAGGTCTTTTGTTCCCATGTCTGGGCACTGTTTTCTTTTGTCTTCAAGATGAAAAACCAACATTGAGCAGCAAATGTTCAAGGGGCATCTACCACGTGCCAGAAACTTCTTTGCAAGGCATGGGGGACCTGGCGGTCAGTGTAGTCTACCAGGGAACAGTTGCCTGTCAATTGAAGCGCAACCTCATACAGAATTGCAGTGGGCAGGACAGGGTGGTGCTGTGAGCCAGAGGAATCACTCCCAGCATATACTCAGGTGGTCTGGGAAAGCTTCCTAGACAAAGTGACTCCAAACTGAGGTCCCAATAATGAGTTGAAGTTAGGCAAGCAAATGAGGGAAGAGGGCAGAGGATGACTGGTTGCTGAGTGGTGCAGGTTGGAGGTGGAGCTTCCATGCAGAAAAACAGCCTTTTAAATTAAAACAGAGACAGACAGAGAAAGAAATTGGACAAGAGAGAAGAAATGCATCTTGACAGGAACACAGTGAGAGACAGATGGATGCTATTGCTGGAAGAACTTTGTAGGCCACATTCAGGCTGATCTTGCAGTGAGCAAACCTCTTAAAAACCTTCTAGTGGGCTTGGCTCCCTCTGGCCACCTACAGGGACTGGATTGGAGAGGGAAGGGCAAGACAGGAGTCAAAGCAGCCTGCATGGCACTGAGGCAGTGATGAGCAGTGTGAACCAGGGCAGAAGGCAAGGTTTGGGAAGTAGTGCAGCACTTGGTGACTTGGCTGGAACCTGGGGAGGTGGCCAGGATTATCCCAGGTTCCTTGAGTAAGGGATGTCATTCATAGGGCTGGTCACACAGGAAAAGGAGGCAACCTGGAGGAAGACCATGGACCTGGGGAAAAGTGACTGTATACATGTGTGTGAATGTATGGAGCCTGCCCACCATGTCAAGTCACTCAGGGTAGGCCAGATCATGCTGTGGTGACAGCCAGACTAAGCCTGGTAACAAACGTGGCACACACTGTATGTCCATCGGCAGTGGGCTATGGCTCTGTCCATATCACCTTCACTCTGGGATCCAGGCTAAGAGGCAGCCTCTGACCAGAACACTTGCCTGTCTCATGGCAGAGGAAAAGACTCTGAAGTGACACACTTCACTTTAACCTACTCATATAGTTTGGATATGTGTTCCTTCCCAAATCTCTTGTTCAAATTTAATCGCCAATGTTGGAGGTAGGGACCCTGTGGGAGGTGATTGGATAATGTGAGCGGATTTCTTATGAATGGTTTAGCACCATCCCCTTGATGATCTCCTCATGATAGTAAGTTCTCATGAGCTCTGGTTATTTAAAAGTGTGTCATACCTTCCTGCTCTCTTTCTTGCTCCTGCCCTTGCCATATGATAGATCTGTTCCCTCTTTACCTTCTGCCATGATTAGAAACTTCCTGAGACCTCCTCAGGAGCAGATGGTGCAATGCTTCCTGTACAGCCTGCACAACTGTGAACCAATGAAATCTCTTTTCTTATAAATTACCCATTCTCAGGTATTGCCTCATAGCAATGCAAGAATAGCCTAATATACTCACATTGCATTGGCCAAAAACAAGTCACACAGATTACCTAAGTGGGACAGAGGTGTATAAATCTCTCAGAGGGAAGGTCACTGGGAGATTTGACGGAATCGCTAACACACTGTAACACACATAGGAGAGGTGGCTAGAGACCTATTTACAACATCCACTCAAAACAAAACACTAGCTTCTCCCCTTCCCAGTTGGTGGAGCTGCTTATGCAGCAGCACTTTGGGATCCTTAAGAGAAGCAAATGGACAGGTGAAAAGTGTATACGACATCTGCATCCATGCAGCCTCATGTAAGTCCACTGCCCGTCTAAATTTGAGTTTCCTCATCTACCACATTAGGGTACTAAATATAGAGGCTCTTCAAAAATTCCTTCCAGTCCTAAGATTCAGTGGATCTGACCTCTACTCTGCTTCTGTGGTCTGAGCACCTGCTTCTCAGGCCTTTTACCTTTCACTTTCAAAGGCAAGGATCTCTCTAAGTGCCACATGGTTATGTCACAGGAGTCAAGATTCAGAGGGGGTACCTAAGCCTCTGTGATTCTTGGGGCATGTGTTCTGCCAGCTCATTTCTCACTGCTCTGAGAGGGTCTGCCTTCTCTGCCAGGTCCTGTCTGCTGCACTGCATTAGGGATTAACACCTTACACTTGGCCTACTTCTTAATTCTTTCCTCAGAAGGCCTCGTGGCACCTTTAGCCATGGCTTGTCATCCCATCCAACTGTGAGAAGGCCAGAGGCTGAGCACTTGGACACTCCCCCTTCTACCCCAAGTTGTTGGCTTCACTTGATCATCCTTCATCTTGGCTGATTTCAGGGCCAAGACTGCCACCGTCCCCTGCTTCTGCTTTAATTTCTGTCCCCTGATGTTCATCTAGTGAACAATGATGCATTACAATGTCTCGGTGCCCAGGGCTGCAAATCCTTTCAAGATATAATCAGTTGAAAGGAAGGATTTTTGCATTCAAGGCTGATGCCAACCTGACTACACACTTATTACCAAGCCTGTATAATTAAAATGAACATTTCATATACACACAAAACTGTCATCTTGATGCAGAAAAATATGAGATGAAAAATTCAAGGAGGTACAGAATAGAAAGAAAATGGCAGAGAGAGGAAAGAGAGGAGACTGGGGAGGCCTTCCACTGAGAACCACAATGGCTACATTAGCCTTGTTAGTTAAAGTCCACCATGCAGAATGCAATTCGGTTTACTGGTTAATCTGTTTAATTAAGGAAATGGCATTTTGCTGGATTCCCTTGGTCTGTGTTCATGTAAATGTAGAAGTACTTCCAACAGCAGCCACTCAAAAAGTCTGTTCCAAAGCATCCTCGGAGGGAAGGTATTGTGCAGTGTTCCACTCCCAAACACTGCAGAACTCAGTTGTGGGCACTTGTGACAGACATACCCTAAGATGGCCCCAGTGAACCCTGCCTTCTGGTATTAATGCATTTGTGTAATTCCCTCCCAATTAGTCCTAGATAGGACTTGCTTCTAATCAACAGAATATGGCAAAGGTGATAGGATGCCACTTCTATAATTATGCTACATAAGATTTTAACTCCCATTATGCTGGTAGACTCTTCCCCTTGCATGCATGAATGAAGCAAGCTTCTGCATTGTGAACTCTCCTATGTAGAGGGTCACAGGTCAAGAAACTGAGGGCCACCACTGGCTGACATCTAGCAATGAGACCCTCTGTCAATCACTGAGATTGAATTTTACTAAGATGCTGAGTGAACTTGAAAGCAGATCCTTCCCCAGTTGAGTTTTCTGCTGAGACTTTACTTCTGGCCAACACCTCAATTGCAATGTTCTGAGAAACCTAATAAATGAGTGTTAACAGCAAAGACCGGAATGACACAGTCAAGATGCAGGCTCAGCTGCGCAGTGGGGAGCAGGATCACAAACACGTGGACCCCTTTCCAGAGTTGATTCCCAGTACTGCAGACTCTAGAGTCAGACAGACCTATGAATCATCTTGCCCCTTGTTTCTCACTCACTGGGAGAACACAAGGTTACTTAGCAACTCTGAGTCGTACATTATTCTACTTCATCTGTAGTGTATTTCAACACTGACATCACAGGGTTGCATCACAGAAGACAGTTGCCTTACAGAACCCAGCACAATGCCTTGCCGAAGCATATGCTTCAATCCATCACCATCTCTTTTTTCCTGTGGTTCGAGGTCCCGCCTGAGGAGCCTAGAAATCCCATGCTCATTTTGGACAGGCTCACACAGTTCATGGCTTCAGCACTCTCCTGGAGGGCAAACCAAACCTGATAGGAATGACTTCTCTATCATTCCAAGATTCAGATATCCCCATGTTCAGTGTTTGGCCCTTTTATGATGTTAGCAGAGTTGATGTCTCCTTTCTCCTTTTCTCTAGGGAGGGAGGATAGGGTATCATTTAGAACACAAGCAAAGAAGTCTGACTCTTATGTTGAAATCCCAGCTCAGTCACCTAACATCTCTTATCTGAGCAAATCTCACTTCCCTGAGCTTCAATTTCCTCTTCTGTAAAATAAGGATAATAGCATTTATTTCATAGGATTGTTTTGGTAAAAAAAAAAAAAAAAAAGGATAATCCATGAAAATGCTTAGTATGCAATCTCAATATCTGGTTCATAGTAAGAATTCAATAAACAATGACTGATGCTACTGCTGCTATTATTACTTCTTCTATACTGCTGCAACTACTGACTAATCTCACTGCTATTAGTATTGCTAGTGGAGAGCCCATAGAGTATAGTGATGAGAAGTATCAGCTCTGGGGTCAATTTCTGGTTTTGCCTATTATTAGGTGTGTGCTCTTGGGGCAATTTTACCTGCCTAGTATGAATTCCCTTCTTCCCAACTCTGCTCCTCAAATCCGGCATCTTCTGGACATTGCTTTCGAAGGTACAAAGTAATTGCTTTCACTATCTGTTAAAATGATTAGGCTCTTCTCATCAGTATAATTGTGGGCAAATAATGAAATCCAAGTAAATATTTGGATAGTAATCATAAAAATGTAAAGTGGCTTTGACACACAATGGCACCTAGAATGTGAGGAGAGACCTCCTCTGTTTGAAAGCGGATTGGACTTCATAGTGGCCAGGAAACTCATCAAATGGAAGCCTTGATTTTTGTCTTTGCCCAGACCCAGGCATCTTGCACAAATCCAAGAATATACTATGTTTTAATCTGAATTATTTTCTTAGCCATATTCCTTACTTTACTGCTAAAGCAGATTCAAGAGACTCTGGGAAGTAAACACTCATCTTTCTGTGGAAGGAAAAGCACTAATGATTAAGTTTGGTTAGGAATTTCTATTCTTTTGTAACCTCTATTGAAAATTAACATGGTTTTCCACTTGCAACCTATATCCTCTCCCCAGGAGCTGGCTTCCTAGGGAAAATAGCTAATATTTTGCAGCAGCTATTGAAAGCAAGAACCAGGCTGGTGTAAAATGTGCATGCTTCTACATCCCCGTTTCCCTTTGCACAACAAGCACGGCATCAATTGAATGAAATTATAGCTATTCAATTGGTCATTCCCTTATGACTGTAAGCCATTTGGAGCTCAGTCATGCTTACGAAAGCCAGTATCGACTATGTGTAGAAATATCTGGAATGCGATGCTTTGCCACTGACATCTTTCATTCATAATTACTATAAAGTCTGCCTGCATAGTCCTAGTCAATGGTCAGTCAATATTCCCATTATAAGCTGGAGCAGGGTGAATGGCCAGGGCAGAAATACAAAGCAGACATATACTCAATGGGGCCCACAGACTCAGACATCAGAGTTGGTTGGAGAGGGTCTCATGAACCACTGAGCTCAGAGGGATAGGCAGGCACGATTTGATGTCTTCTGGAATCTGTGTTTTATAGGGTTGGAAATTAAGTCTCTTCACAATGACACAACGTAGAAGACATCATGTAAGGCATCATCTTTTATACAGAAGTGGATCATTCTCTTGTTGAGTTGCTCGTGGCAGTTGCTTTTGCATTGTGATGGTGCTGAAGGTCTTGTCATAGGAGAACACATTTTAAATGGGCATGAGTAACATGGTTACACCCAACTGATAAACAATTTAAATTAGAAAGCATGAGCAAGTACTTCTCTTTCCAAAAACGATACCTCACTCTGTGGCATTGGGGTAAAAACCCTACTCTGTAACAGCAAGGAGTTGATGATCAGGGATTATCACAAAGTAGCTTAGGAATGTTAGAAAGTGATTTGGCTTTTTATGGGTTGCTTGCATTGTACTCCAGTTTGGTGATTTCTACTTTGCCAGCATGACGTTATTCTGAACCTTAATTCAGAATCTTCTCATGAACCCTGTAAGTCAGCCAATGTTAAATGTTGAATGTGCTTGGCACCTGCTACCGAGGGGGATTTTTCTTTTAAACCACTATTTTGTAAAGACTCATCCACTGCAAATAACTAAATAAGGACATCAGAGTTTTTGGGTTTATGAATGTCCCTCATATGCAGAGTTTCACAGAAAATCCTTCTAGGTACCATTATTCTCGGCCATGATGGATATCACTACCCGAATCTAATTTAGCTAATTTTCCTGTCTTTCTCGTGTACTAGCACAGCAATGAGTATTAATTTATCATTAATTTAGTGTGCTAACCCTTAATTAGCAACAAGCCTATTCTGAAATAGCTGATATTGAAAGCTCAGCAAACTTTTATTCAAAATAAAGTCACCATTGCATGTGTGTGTGTAAATACAGGCACACATACTTTCACCTCTCCATCCAATAAATTTTAGGGATCCACCACATAGATATTTGCTTTAGGTACATTAGTAAACTTAAATATTACTATAATAGTGTGGTTTATCTAAGAAAAAAACAGACTTGGACATGAATAGCGGCATGAAGAGGTCTTCAGAAATGGTTCACAGAGCCTCTCAGGTTCAGAGAACCTTGGGGAAGCTCCCAGTGAAACTACATGTCTGTAACAATGGAGTCAACACAGTGTCCTATAAAACATATATTCTTTCATTTAATGTCTTCATCATGACCTCTGAAGATGGTCTTTATTAATTCCTTTTACTGCTGAGGAATCCAGGGTTCTGAGAAGTTCATTTATTCATCCGTCCATTTATCCATTCAACTAATATTGAATGCCTACTATAGGAAAGGGCTCTCCTAGTGGATGGGGCTACAGCAGGGATAAAAATCCTCTGCTGTCGGAGGAGTTTACATTTTAGAGACAGTAAATAACCAACCCAAAGTTACACATTCAAATAGGGTCAGGGCCAGAATTCCAAGTCACGACTTCTTGATTTCTGTGCTATGTTCTTAACTGGAATGCTATGCTCCCCTCTATGATAGGAGGATATTAGGAGCAACTAACAAGTCTCGCCTAGTATTTAATGTTGCTTTCTCCTAAAGAGATACTGGGTGTTGCCATGCCATAATAGCTCCTCTGTTAAACCAGGCCATATGCAATGTCTTCTTTCCCTCTCTCTCTCTCTCTCCCCTCCTCCCTCTCCTATTTTTAAGACTTCGGACAGGCAGGCAGCAATTCTTAATGCCAAACTATGGCAGACACTGCTCACTCAATATCTATCCTCCCTTCTTTCCTTACTACCAGAACCACAACTTTGCTTGGGGGAAGGACTATCTAAAAAACAGTTTGCCAGGCTCATTTGTACGAGGGATGCTCACGTGACTGAATTCAGAAAATGAGGTGTTAGAGCAAGCCCGCTGGCTGGAGCTTCCAGGAAAGCAGTGTTTGCCTGATGAAAAAGGACTGACTTTGTTGGCCCAGGTCTTCCAGGGAGCAGAGGTGTGATTCCAGAAGGGGTGGGAGGATCGTGAGACTGTGAGGATAAGGATCTTTTGCTAAGGATGGCAGAACAGGAAGCTGGAAGGAGCTTGAATGGTTGAGGATTTACTCATCAGCCATACAAGCCCAAGGATGTCTCTCCCTGGACGTGAGAAAAATATACCAGCAATAAGCCATTAAATTTGGCTTTTTGCATATGCAACTGATTTACAATACCATTCTTACACACACACAAAATATACTATTGATAAACTCAATGTTGAAGAACCACCACCTCTACACCATTGCCATTTACAGTACTTTGCCCTGCATAAGGCACCATGCTAAGTTTCACTACATTGTATCATTTATTTATCATAGGAAACTTATGAGGGAGGTATCATTATCTTATTTTAGAGATGAGAAAACTGAAGCTCAGGGCAGTTAAGCAACTTGTGAAAGTTAGAATGAGTCAGAATACAGTGGAACTGGCATTGAAATCTGGCTCCAAGCACCTGATTTGATCTTTATAAAAATCACATAAGTAGCCATTGGTGGTATCTGAAAAATACTATTATCTTGATATTTAGCTAAGATAAATCTGCATCTCTATTCTTCAGAACTGTTTCAATAAAATGTTCTTTCCCGACATTATTGAAGCCTGACAATTTCCAATTCCTTTCTCTTTGTAACTTCAAACAACATAACAAAGTGTGCAAAATGTATCTCCATGTTCTCTGCATATTCAGATAAAAAATAAAGCCTATTTGCCCACCAACTTTATATGCAAGATTTCCAAGAAATCCAATATTTTGAGTCACTAATATCCCAATCTTCAGTCTCTCTCCCCCTTTGACTTATTCTGACCATATCAGGATGGAGATTGTGTTGAAAAACATCATTAAAGGAGGAAGTTTAAGAAGGATGAACAAGCTCAGAGAGGTCAATGCAGACGACAGCGGAGAAATGCTGAGAGAGGACACCCTTGGTTTCTGCTTCCAGCCTTTGCTTCTCTCTTCCCTCTGCCTAGGTGTCTTCCTTCATACTATCAAACTTGTCCCTCCAGATCCCAAATGCCCTGGGTCTAGTTTTTTGTTGTTTTTGTTGTTCTCCTTTGCAGGCTAATCTTCCATCTATTACCCATTTGGGATTTCTTTTAAGCTGTTTGATATTTCATCAGAGAGGGTCTGACTTTTTTTTTTTAGTTTGTTTGGGATTAAACACATATTTCACACACACATTCACACACACACACACACACCCCTCCTGAGCTATGCTTCACCCAGTCTTTAATTTATGTACATCATGCCTGGTTGAGTCACCTATATGAAAACACAAAAATTCTATCAGAAAGCTCCTAGGAGACGTGTTCACAGGGCCAATTTAAGTGGTTACCTGCCCAAAACATTAGAAGGACTTTGGTACTCATTCTCCTCATTCACTTACCCCCACCATGTAATTAAAAATTAAATCAATACCAGAGCATAAAGTAAACATAAATCCAACTCTGAGTTTTCTGATTATGATTGCTTGCGTTCTTTCAATTTGAAATCTCTTGTTTAAAACTGTCTATGTATACACACACATATATACGTGTGTGTGTGTCTGTGTGTGTGCGCATGTGTATTTGTTCTACTTGCCCTTTAAGCTCAGGCTCACATTGTCAGTCTGTCAGCCAGTTGGACAACCCAGCACTAGGTACTCAAATTTTTATGTTGGGTCATTTTATTCTTATTTCATACATGAGGTAAAAGCTTGATTGTTGAGTGCTTGAGTCTTAAACATAGAAAAACATGAAAATTTCGAGAGAACGAGACCATCCTGGAGAGAAGTACAGTATACTGTTTAATTATATAAAACGATTAGCAATTGGTGTCTATATTGCTCACAACCAAGAAAAGCTATTGCTATTGGTCCACATGTGATAGCAATATTTCACTTTCGATTCACATGTTGGCTTAAATGCTTCGTTGAAAAGGCTGTCTATATTCTCCATCCATACTATTAGATGATGGGTCTATGTAATTATCTCGCCCATCCATACTCAGGTACTTAAAATACGTGAGTCTTAGTTGATTGATGATGTGTATAAAGAAAGTCCACACTTTCAACTTTTTCGCTCCACATTTAAAATTTTGAACTTAACTTAAACCATATGTCACTAATAAGGTGAATAATACTTTCTAACTGGCTTTTTGGCTGTTTTTGGAAAATAGTTATAGAAAAGTATGACGAAAAGAACAGCACTCATCCATATTTCTGTAACTAAAAATTATCATCATTAGTTTGATACACTTGTTTTTTCTATACATACAGTGTTAAAACAATGATGAAAGTTGAATGTGAACACAGCTCCCCTTTTAAAAAATTAATTTAAAAATAGAACATTACAGAGGAAGCCAAGTGCTTTTTCTATTATCATCACTCCTATGCCCACCCACCTCCTTTCCATTTCTCTCCCTCTCTCCAAAAGTGCCACCTATAATCAGTTTTGTACGTTGTCTCACAGTCCTTTAAAAAAATGCTGTTACATCTATCTATGTCCAAAGGAAATATGCAGTATTGATTTTTATGTTTTTCAAGTTCAGATTTTACTCAGGCAGAGCATTAGTCTTCAAAGTACTGTTTGAGAAAAGCCATGTGATCATATCAGTAGATTCAGGAAAAGAATCTAATACAATTAACACCGATTATTTAATTCAATTTTTTACCACTTTTAGCAAACAGAGAAGACAAGCGATCTTCCTTCACCTGGATGAAGAAATTAACGCAAGCCCTAGAGCAAAAAACATCTTTAATGGCAGAATATTAGAATACCTTTTAAAGCTGAGAACAAATAGCTTTCACAACATCTGTTCCATAGATTCAAGCCAGTGTGGTACAGACATAAAAAATAAGTGAAAGGCATAAGGGTTGGGAAGGAAGAAATAAATCTACCCTAAGTCAGGTGTGGTATGATTTCGTTTTCATGACAATTCAAGGGAATCTACAGAGTTGGAACTAATAAAATATTTTGGCAAGTTTTCTAGATAGACGTTGAATACATAAGAATTCTCTGTGTTCTTCTGCACTAGCAGCAACTCAGTAAAAATGCCACTTGTAATGATAAGCCAAACTATAACTTGTTGAGAAAAATATCATCCAAATGTATGTAATAATTTTATGGAGGAAATTATAAAACATATATAAAATGTTTTCTATAAAAACGAATTACACACACACACACACACACACACACACACACACACACCATGTTAATGGCAAGATCCAACTACAAAAATGACAACTTCGTTCATATTCATCTCTATGTTCAGCAAAACATAAATTAAAACCTTAACAGTTTTATTATGGAACTTCATAAAATGTATACAAGCATTGAAAAATCTGGAATAGCCTGTCAAGTTTGGAATAAGACAATGTGGGGGGACTGGTCTTGCTGGGAATGAGATTTTAATGCTATATTAAGACAGCATGTTGCTCATGGGCATGAACTAGACCAATGACACATAGCAGAGATTCTAGAAATAGATTGACACGAAAAGGAACCAACACACCTGGACACTGAATATATGACAAGTGTAGCAATTTAAAAAACAGAGTATTAAAAATAGTCTGGAATAAGTGGTTATCTTTTGGGAAGAAATTTTTTAAAGATATCTATATCACATTATAAGCAAAATAAACCCCGGAGCATTAAAGACATAAATATGAAGAGTTAAACTAGAATTTTAAAAAGACAATCTAAAGGAATATGACTTAGAATATAGATGGATTTTCTTGACTAAAACACAAGCATTAAGCTTTAAAAAGACCAAATTTGTATATTAGATTTCAGACTTCTGTATCACAAAAGATGCTATAAACAAAAGGGGAAATAAGCCAGATTATGAGTAATATTAACACTACATATAACTGACAAAGATTAATATCTAGAATATATAATGAATCTCTAAAACAAATTAGGAACAGACAACCAATAGGAAAAATATCGATACAAACAAACAGATAACAATTCATAGGCAAGGAAACAAAACGACAAACAGATGGAAAAATGTTCACTCTAAATCAGAGACATGCAATTGAAAACTACAATGCAGCACCATTTGTTCCGACCAACTTTCACACTGATTTTTCTCTCTTCCCCTGCTCTTGTTCATATCACATGTAGCTATTTCAAGCTTCCAGGTAAGTCTGACCAGTGGAAGGCACTGGGGGAGGACTGAACAACAGAAAGAGGGAGAAGACAAGCATTCCTCCCCTTTCCACTTTGTTTCCTGCAGGACCTCTGGCAGCCTCCATGAGCCTCTGGAGGCCTTGTTGTGTCCAGCTCCCACCTCACCTCCTGCATCCCCCCTTGGTGTTAATTTCAGACAGGCGCCCCTAGTTTCTGATTTCTGTTAACACCACCTCCTCCATTGGTCCTGGAGCCGTACCGTGGAGAGTGGCGTATTGTGAATGTTGCTTCACTATCCAGTTTGGTTTATCAGCTGTTCTATCATCTGTCTAGTCAATTGCCTATGTTAAATTTCCTCTGTTGAAAGGCCAAGAGTGTTCCAGCTGGACTCTGACTGATGCACCATTTTATACCCATTAGATTGACACAAATTTAAATGACTGTCAATACCACGTGCTGAAAAAGATATGGGGTAATATGAGCCTTGTACGCAGCTGGTGGGAGTGTAAACTGATAAGACCACTTTGGAAAGCAGTAACGTTTTAGTAAAATTGCACATGGGTGATTCCTGTGACCTAGTAATTCCAATTTCATGTCTGCTTACACATACCCAACCCATACTCTCTCATTTTCACAAGATGAGAAATTCATTCAAGCATTATTTGTAAAGGCAAAAATTTATAAAACAATGTAAATATCTAGCAACGTGTCTTTAAAATATGGTATACTAAAGAAATAATATACTATTGATCAGTTCAAAAATATCAACTAGAGCTTCCTGTGTCAATATGGATAACTCTCAAAAACGTAATGCTGAGTAAAAAAGAATGCAGAATGATACATATATAGTACAATGTCATTTATACACCGTTATTTTAAAATGCCAATTCTTTATATTCTTTCAGGATACATAAGTAGTAAAAATATACATACACAGAAATGATAAACTCCAAATTCAGGATAACTTTTCTCTCTGCAAATGGAATTGGGGAGTGGTATGCATGGAAATTTAACATATCTGTAATGTCTTATTTCTTAGAAATACCTCATGCAAATTTGGTAGAAATCATATTTAATAGAGCTGAGTAAAAGGCACACGGGTGTTTGCTATGTAATTCACCATTCTGTTAGTATTGTCGAAATGTTTTATTTAATTTTTTTAAAAGAACTTATCTTTCTAAAAATAAATAGCCTTTATTAATGTAGAAGGGACAATAATGGGTATCTAATCATGACCCCTAAATTCATGTGGAGTAACTTTTGGAGAACTGAAAAAGGCTGTCTGTAACACCTACCTAATATCCTCCGAAAGGAAAGTCATATTTTACCCATACTCACCCCCATTCATCTTCAAAATAATAATACTTTTTCCATGTTCATCATCATCAACCATGTCTGCCGGCTGAGACCTACTTCTGAATGGATGCTACTTCAAAACACTCTTCACTATTTTCTAAAACACTGTCTATCACTGCTGGCCTTCCTCTGTCTACTACAGTATATCCATCTCTTTGATGTGTAGTTCATCTGCCTTGAAGTTTCTAGCCATTAACAAGTATGCTGTTTCTCCTTGGGTCTTGGGCTCTAGCCTAGCTGCTTGGCCTCATTTCGCTTGTTTTTGCCCTCCATCATTGGTTATGGAAAGCCTCTGTTTTTGGGCAAAGGCTCAGTATGTTTTCACAGTTCTCATTACTTCACTGTAAACGGTGTCTAGTGTATTAATCCTGAACCAGTTGCAGTTGTATGGAACTTCTTTGTGTCTTTGGGTGTACTAGAGTCTCTCTTATATCTGTAGTTCTTGCACATGATCCCTCTTGGTATAGAATGAACACTTGTAGCCACATCCCTTACTTTCCCTACTGATTTCTTATTCCCTTAAACCCCAGCTTAACTCCATCCTCCTGGAAACTATCCTAGATCCTTGAGACCAGCACCCTCTACTTACCCTGCTATTACATCAGCACATAATATCATAATCACTCTCACCCACCAAATATAAGCTCCATTCAGCCAGGGAAAATGGCTGTATCATTTATCACACACTAATTGCCAAGCACAAAGCCTGGCATATAGTAGACATTCAATAAATATTTTATGAATAAATGAAGGAAAATCAAGTCAGACTAATGGTCTGCTGCCCAGTGAATTATTCTTTTTCTGATGAGGAGTGTAGCTTGCATCCATGAAGTCAAGTTTTCTAAACAACTCAAAGTTTCTCAGTATCTCATGGTAGATCCATCTTCCAGGTATTTACCTAACTTTTTTTTTGCAGAATCTTCACTTTTTAACCATTTCTGGAATAACAAATTCCACAGAATTATGTCAAATTATGCAAAGTTTTAGTTCCTTTATGAACACCCTTTTTTCAAGCCTGATGTCTTTAAGTCTAAAATGCTTACATTGAAAATTCTTTACTTTTTTTCCTTCCAGGTAAAAGTAGAAAAGAAAGCTTTCTAATTTCCATAGCACAATGAAGGAAGACATAACAGAGATGAGGGAGAAAATGCAAGACTGAAGTCACAGCACTCACAGAAGGCAATTCAGTCAGCTCTTGTTAACACACAGAAAGTCTGGCATTTATGTATTAGTGATAATCATGGATTATTGCTCTATTCTATCAGCCTTTGAGGGATTTGCCTTT
Source organism: Piliocolobus tephrosceles (assembly GCF_002776525.5). Lineage (NCBI taxonomy): Eukaryota > Metazoa > Chordata > Mammalia > Primates > Cercopithecidae > Piliocolobus > Piliocolobus tephrosceles. The sequence goes on from NC_045435.1 coordinate 76,856,502, forward strand.
GCTAAATCTAAAACAACAACATGCAAATGCAAGTGTAGAAAAGGGAATTCTTATTAATGGAGCCTGTTTGATAGCTCTTTTCATACCAGTTTAGAAGGACTCTTTAGTTTGCTTCTGCAGCAGCAGCTGGAAGCAATACCTTTTTCCAATTATCAAAAGATTTAATGGTGTAATGTGATCCAAGAGCAGAACTAGTTATAACAAAAGAAAAGCAACAAACAACAGTATAAACAAGTTACAATCTACTATAATTGTACCAATGTAATTTTTAACTTGAAGAATATTTTATTATGTATGTATTTACACATATTAAGTATATGTATAGATATATTTCACTTTTCTATATATTTCATTTTATATATTACATACAGGTTTATACATTTAACTATATGTGTGCCATATGTTACAGAAATATTTTGCGTTTAGTCTTTCTTAGACTATAAGCTGGTTTTTCCCCAGAGAACTTTTCTTGATGTTTCCATAAGAGATTTGTTTTTTAATATTTTTAAGGGCACTTTAAGAAAAAGTTTTTGCTTAGCTTGAGGACAGAAAATCTTCAAGAGTTCTATGTTCTAATTTTACAACATGCTTAATATTCTATAAATAAACTAAGTAGCATTTGTCCTAAATAAGCATTAGGAAATTCTTTGAAAATGCCCATCAGAGCATGCTAACTAGTATGTTTTAATAGACTTATTCTCCACGTAAGCATTGTTAATCCTTTGCATCTTTTTTCTGAAGAGCTTTAAATTGTACTCTTAAGCAGGGTTTATTACTATGAATTTCAAGTAGAAAAATTATTGTTTATGTATTAAAAATATCTTTTGAAACGAAGCTGCTCATGCATGTGGCTAACAGCAGATTTGGGACACTGAGTTTTGCAAGTTGGAGGGAAGCACAGTGTATTAACAAATAGCTCCAGTGTCTTTTTTTTTTTTTTGAAACCAATGCACGTATCTCAGAAAAACTAATATTTGGAGTGTGGTTCTAAGTGGCTGCAGAGATAACTTTAGGCAGCAACAGCTAATATAATTTGTAGACATAAGTATTTAAAAACTGTAAACCATTACCTGTTTCCCTGATCCTGTCCCCCAACACCTCCAAAAATCATTCCCTTCCTTTTTATCATAAAAAGAATTAAAACAATAAGCCAATATGCCTCCTTTCAAACTCATACTTAAACCTATGATGTATGGCCTGTTCCTGGAATTGTCTTATACATGGTTCAGTAAAAATAACTTGCAGGTTTATTTTCTCTTAAGGTTTTGTTAGGACTATTTTGAAATCGTATGGCTTTTAAAAAAACAGAAGTAGAACAATTAAGTGTATGCAAGGTTAGGATCACAAGTTCTGAGTCAGACAGCTCTTTTATTCAAACCTGAATCACGAATTCCAAGCTATGTCCCACTTAGCAAATCACATAACCTCTCTGTGCCTCAGTTTCTGCATAAATGGTATGATAATAACAACAGTATTTTCGGCTTAGAATTGTTGGGTGATTAAATTTAAAAATTGATATACTCTGGTAGCACAGTGCCTGGCACAGATAAGACCTCAAATGTTGGCTGTATCTGCTGCTGTTATTACTAGGACTTTTGTATTATAGTGAACAAACTTCTTTCATTTTTCTCCAGTGTTGAATGAGCGCATTGGAGTGATAGAACTCAATACAGAGGAAAACAACCAAGTGCCACCCTATATTAATATGGTAGGTGCTAGTTAACAGCTTGGCTCTAACCTGAGCATATTTTGAGCCCTCTGAGATTTTGCAAGCAAAATGAAGTCACATTTCATTAGTCAGGTTTCTTAGTTGCAAGAAAACAAAAGAAAAAAAAAAACTAGACTCTGGCTGATAGGAGCAGAGGAATTTTAGCATAGGATTTTGGGGAACTCATCAAGAATTACAGGGAAGGCCTGAAGAACTAGGCTTTGAACAAATGGAAGCCAGGTGGGTGGGATCTGGACTTGTATTAAACTGCCCTTATCCTTCAGCCTGCACCCCTGTGTCATGTCACTACTCCCAGATTCTCGGCCACACCCATGTTGTCCCTGAAAGTGGGGTACTACTGCTACCAGCAAGAGTTTCTCTGTGTTAATCATTCTTTATGGCCTCAGTAAACCTCTTTTGGATTCTGTTCTTCTCTTGGGATACCAGATGACCAACGAATTTGTGATCACATAATAAGCAAGTTGCTCAATTGTTCCCATACAACCCAAACCTTTAATGACTCCTGTGACCAAAGTGACCAGCAACTGCACTTATCCGGGGCCATGGCAGTCACTGATTATATGAAAACTCTAAGTATGTCTTACCTAACCAAGAAGTAGGAAAGGGCTTAAAGTTGCTTTTTAAATTTATTTTTGTTTTATTTTATCTTGAGAGAAGGACATAAAATAAGCAGTTTCATGGAAAACTCCAATGAGCTTAGGAAAAGGGACTTGGGGCATAATAGAGATTTCATTTTTCTGTCTTTTGTTTTCACCCTTTATGAAACCATATTTAAATATGCTTCCAAAAATATGCTTCTGATTCATTGAGTAAATTTCTTCTTGTCTATTTAGAGGAGAGTGACAGGCATCACCTAGTTCGTTTGCTGAATTCTACAATTCCAGCAACTGTCACTGGTTTTCTTTATTGAAAATAATCAATGGCTTTGACAGATAGAAAGGGGAGAATATAGTGGCATATTTTGATGTATCTTGACAGCATGTCTCAGAGTGGCTGTCGCTGTCAGTTTCTGCTCTTTGGTTATTTTTTTCTAACCAGGACCCAAGGGAAAGTTCTTAGGGTCTTTAATGCTGAAACTCCCCAAACATAAAGGATAATGGATACCTAGTACTTGCCTGTTTTCCATCTACTGATGAATTTTATATTTTAATTCTTCATTTTAACCAAGTATATTTTCAGCATAGTTATATAATTTGGAAAGACTCATTTGGACTTAGGTGTATGTTTCCGTGGCAATTAAAAGAGGTTTAGATCGACAACTATGCACCAGCCACACTTTATTCTTGGTTCTTTTATGTGATTCCAAGTAATTTTAAAAGTTCATTGTAAAAAATAAAATCTTGTGGCCATAATAGAGAATCAAGGAGCATTTTCATTATAATTCATTACCTATACCTAGAATTCCCATCGTTATGGATGCCTGAATCAGTGCAAACATTTTTTATTAGAACCCACTATTGTATAAAACACTTTTCCTTTTATACAGAAAAAAAAGAGTCACATTGGCAACTGGTCTACACTTAAATTGCCCTTTCTCCTCACAGCATAAAATAATCTGTTGTGCTAAATAATTTGAAATATCATTTTGTTAACAGGTAATGAAAATGTGTAGCTAATGGGCCTCCTGAGACTTGACGCTGAAGCTACATGCTGTCATTTCAATGACTTGAGGCAGTTGCCAGTGCAGGGGAATGATTTGGAATCTCAATCCATGCTACCCATTAGGACTTCAAGGACTATGAGTCTCCTCCAAATGGCATTACCTTGGATTCTACGTGAGACAAGGACACAATCAAACCACAGTCAGAACTCCTGTTTCTCCAAATTGTGACCCTGGGTGTGAATCCATACAAGATACAAGATAAGAAAAGAAAATTGAATGGCTTTCCAAGACCACTGTCACTGCTTCCAGCCTTTGCATGGGGTTTACTGTCTAGCTGGGTTGATGTAGCACCTCAACTTCCTTGCTTAACACCTCCTGATGACTTGCCTGACATCTCAAAGAGTTTCTTAAAATATTCTTAAGCCTTTGGCATCCCTTCCTGTCCTGGGCCTCATGAATAAAACATTTATCCAGTCAGCAGCTTTGGCAGAGAGGAAAAGCCAAGTTGCATCCATCAATGTCAAGAGCCTGAATTACCCAGTGATTGCAGATCCTTTAATAACTCTGCCTTTCTATGGCAACGTTGGTAAATAGTCAAATACTGCCAGCACCTGGTTTGTTGGTAAGTATTCATTTTCTACCCTGGTAACACACCACCACCAAGTGAAAATGGTGAAAAGCAGTGGTGATTTAATTGTTTTGTGTTTTTCCATTTGCAATCTGTATTAGTTTACTAGGGCTGCTGTAACAAAGTGCCACAAACTGGGTGCTTAAGCAGAAATTTGTTGTCCCACAGTTGTGGAGGCTATAAGTCTGATATCAAGATGTTGGCAGGGTTGGTTTCCTCTGAGGACTGTGAAGAGAAGCTAATGGCTTGTAGAAGTTTTGCCCTCATCTCTGCCTTCATCTTCACATGGCATTCTCTCTGTGTGTGTTTATGTGTGTGTGTCCAAATTTTCTCTTCTCGTAAGAACCCAGTCATATTGAATTTGGGCACACCCTACTAAAGTATGGCCTCAGTTTAATCAATCACGTCTACAATGGCTTGTCCCAATTTCCACATAAGGTCACATTTGGAGGAAGATATAACTTCTCAAATTTCTATAGAAGAATTACTAAAAACTAAAAAGTTGCCAAGGTTGGGACCTGGAGTGGTGAAAGAGGAAGCATTCATGTTTTTATGAAAAGTCATAGGATCTATAAAATTATTAACAAGCCAGGATGGTTTTATTAACTACTGAACAAAGGTAATATTATGTTTTCATATTTCCTCATAGGCCAGGTCTCCACTAAATACTCAAGTATATACAAAAGGAAAACATGTCCTCAAGAAACACAGAGAAGCCATCTTCATCCCAATAAATAAGTTGACTGATGATGAAGATGATTTCGTTCAATACATTTTAATTTTACATTACCTTTAAATAAAAGTTTCCTGGTCTATTCAAAATAAAAACATGCTTCTGCTAGACTCTTCCATGTTGTTAATCTCATAATTATAGATTTTTTTCACATATTTACGAAGTAAATATACGTGGTGAGTATATCACTACAGATCTTAAATGCATTATTATGAGCCGTTTATTAAGGCAAATATGATACAATCCAGTCCAATAAAAAAATCAATCAAATTGAAGGGAAAAATAGCTGGTTTCATATAGACAAAGCAACTAGCTGAAGAGTTCACTTCCCTTGGGGTCATGTTGCCTCTGTTTATAGGAGAACCCTCTGGATCTCAAGTAATGAATACCCTTGTTATACACACATGCGCCCCCCCCCACACACACACACATGCTTCTCTTATAAAGAATGCCAAATCCAAACAAATTGCCTTGACTAGCTTTCCCATCTATCATCTTCTCCATATTTCAACAAAGCTACTAGAAAAATAAAACCCATCCACAACATAGTTCCTTTCTATACCTGTCTTCCCTGTATTCTACAAATGAAGCATCTTAAATATGTGTATAATTGTAAATTCTGACCTGAAGACCTGTCAGCCAACATCAGCTTGTGAAATGACTGGAGTGCCATCAGATTGACCCCTCCCAGCCCCCAACAATCTCACCCACAGTGCTGTCAGTGTAAGCACAGAGAGAATTATTTTGTGGTTTCGTAACATTCTTTTAAGAAGAGAAGAATCATCTCCTTAAATAACATTTGTTCTCCATATCACAAAACACCAGTTCAGAAGGTTATTTGATTAACTCTTTCCCATTGAAAATTATATTTGATATAAACAAGAGAGTAAACCTAAATACAAATGATACATTTGTCTGTTAGAGACATATAACATAGAAGGCAACACAATTCATCAATTACTTGCAAAAATACTCTTTGCTTTTGCATGCTTTTTAGTTAGATTTAAATGATGCATGTAGGATGCAGAAAAGAACAGTGAGAAAGACTCATCTTCATGGGATGTTCAGGGAGTATTTTCTTGCTCAGTTAGTGTTTCATTTTCAGATAACTTTTCTGATAACTGGGACCTTTTTCTGAAGGACCTTCCTGTTTGCTCTGTCTTCAACACTGTGACATTTTTATGTACCTGTTTTAATGCATCGTTAATTTCATCACTGCACGGTTTCCTCAGGAAGCAACAGTCAAAGCCCCAGTTCTTAGACTGAGCCCATCGAAAAAGAGAAAAAGATTTAACTGCTTAAGCCTCATTTTCCAAGGATTACTGTTATTGATTATCTGTATGAGATGGATGCAGCAGGGATTTTGCTAAGTCTTGTTGCTCCCCCTTACCTAGGAGCTGGATCAGGCTTTCTGGAGATCACAGGGAGATCTACACGAAGGCCATTGTTCAGTGTCAATGTGAGCTGTGACCTGCTGCACCTGCCAGAAGGGAAGGAGCTCTCCAGAGCAGGCTCCTTAGAATTCTGGGAGGACAGCCTGTAGGAGGTGTGAACACTTTCCAGAGTCAAAGGCCTCAGTGCCTTGAACCCGGGAGATGAATTCAGCCAAGCAGAACTCTTAAAGTTCTGCTGAGACTGCAGGAAATGGCTCTGGAATGGACACCCAGCTTCCTAGAGAGGCTTCAGTAAGGCGTGGAATAGGAACATATGTTGCAAAGAAAGATAACCACAATTATGAGCTCAAGAAGCCTCCATAGCCCACTGTTAACCACAATCAGATAGAGTACCAGGTCCCTGGAGCGTAAGTACCTTTCATAGATGCTAAATGTATTGTTTTCAGCTTCTTTTAGCTTCATTCTGAGGCCTAGTGTCACAGCTGAGAAAATGTTATAATATGAATTGGAAGACAGCCCGATTGCAAAGAAAGCAGAGCATCTTGGGGAGGGTGGTGCAGCAGTGACTGGGGTGAAGGAATGCCAGTCTCTCAGTTGCCACCACTCCTCCACAGCCCTCAGAGTTCTGTGCCTGAGGAGGGCCTATGAAAAAGCTCAGCTCTTTCCCACCTCAATGGCTTTGCCTCTGCTCTTCCCTGTGTCCCAACCACTATTTTTCTGGCTTTCACAGGCTGGCTCCTCCTCATGCATCAGAGTTCAGCTCAAAGTCAGCTCCTCAGAAGGGCCCTTTCTCCACACTCAATCAAAGCAGCTTATCTGTTCCACAGCCTGTCTCAGCAACCTGCTGTTGTCCTGCATAGATGATACCACATCCTCTGCTCATCTTATCTATAAATATCTGCTTCTACACTGGGCCAAATGCCCACGGAGGCAGGGACTGTGTCTTAGTTTCACCAGGACAATGCCTAGCACATAGCAGAGGCCCAGGAAAGATTAACTGAATAAATGAAGGTATTCTAGAACAGCACTGATAGAACTTTCCGGAATGATGGAAATATCCCATATTATATGCTGCTCAATATGGTAGTCACTATCCATAGGTGGCTCCTGAACACTTGAAATGTGGCTAGTGCAAATGAAGAACTAAATTTTAAATTCAATTACATTTCATTCATTTAAATTAAAATTTAAATAGCCACATGTAGACATTAGCTGCTATATTGGAGAATGCAGATTTAGGACAATCCTCTTAACCCTGAGAAAGATCACAATGATTCCCAAAATGCTAATCTGACTCAAAGAGGAGGAGCTATCCTGAGCCCGAGTTTGGTAATTTTGTGAGCTACTTGACCACTCGACCATGCCCATGAAACCTAGAAATTACTATTCTTTACCCTAATAATACTTCTCCCGGGTAGTATATGTAACATATTGAATATGTTATAAAACCAGATAATTTAGGTCATATTTCCAATGGAATAACATTTTTCTACATGATCGTTGCATATCCACAACACTCAAACATCTTAAAAAAGAATAAAATAGGCAATAACTTAAGCTACATCCCAAGTGTACATTTAAGCAAAATATCAAAATGCCAGGATCAGTGTCTTCTCATGGATTCAATGGTTGTGACCTTTCAGGGTATAGGCTGTGCCTGCCAGCTCGATGTGTTCATCTCCAGGGGCCTGGCACAGCCGTGGAGAAGGCACTTGGCAAATATTTCCTGAACACAAGTAAATACCAAGAGTCATTCTGTTCAGTTACTCAGGTTTATTTTTCTTATATTTTTCCCCATTTATTGTGCTGATGTTCTCCACTGAAAAGCTAAAAGTGAATGTGTGGGAAAAGGCAGGTCGTAGAATAAAAGGCCTTCCCCCCCCCCCCCCCCGCCCCCCACCATATACTCAAGTTGACCAGATAGAGCAGCCCAAGCGATGAGTCAATATGAACAGACTGGGAGAGATACAGACCCAGGGAAGGCTCAGATCCTAACCTGTCCAAGCACAAAAAAAGGGCTAGAATGAGAGTACAGGAAAAAACAACAGCAACAAAAACAACAAAAAAACCAACGCTGACCAGGGTTACTTTTACCCAGATACCCCGGAACAGCCAACTAGTTGACCCCAAAGTCTTGTTCTCAAAACAATACCATCATGAAAATACCAAGGGAGGAAAAAATAGAACACGATGTAATCAGCAAATAAGAAACCAAGCACGCCTTGTAAGCCTGATCTGAGTTCAGTCACACTTGAGGTTTGCAGTTCTCTCTCTCAAAAACCCCAGGTTCCACCACCTCCTCTCACTTCTACAGCAGAAACTCGTTGCACTATTTTCGCATTCCTTTAGGTTCCTATCTTGCAAACAGACCTAGATAGAGTTTATTCTCATTTGAAAGTGGCAACCCTGCAAATAATTTTCAGGAGAATTAACAATCACGCTTTTCCTTTCTTCCTTTGTTCCTCCCTCCTTCCTCTCTGCCTTCCTTCCTCCCTTTACCCTCTCCCTTCTCCTCCATTCTGATATAATGAATCACGGGCAGAATTTTCTGTTTTGATCTAGTTAGAAAAATAGTCTCATTGCCTCAATATTGACAGCAGCTGCATCTGGACCACCCCAGGCCAGGAATCCTTTGTCTGAAACAAACAAAAACTGCCGCTCCCCATTCCCCCACTGAAGCCTGTTGCCTGCCTCTCAACTGGAAATCTAACCCACAGGCATTTACGTCATGAGGTTTGTTTTTATAAGTTATAGCAAAAGGCAAAAATGAGCATGGTTCTCTGGCTACAAGGCAGATTTCCCAATGCCTCATTTGTTAGGAATGACATTTCTGTTAATGCCCTTGTGTTAAAATTGCATGCCCATATTTTAATTTCAACATATCATATGATGGCATTTAGTAAGAGAGGACCATCAAGAACCATTACCAAAAAAGATATTATGGAACTTTATTCAACTAAGTTGTATATTGACTTTTAGTCAGTGTTTCAAAACAGTTTCATTGAGTTTATGTTGGAAGAAAGAAACAAGGAAAGAAAAAGAAAGGAGAAGGAGGGACGGGGAGAGAGAGAAAGGAAGGGAGAGGGAAAGAGGAAAAGAGAGAGAGGGAGGAAGGGAGAAAGGGATATATGAACTCTCAGAGTAAGGACTCCTGATAGAGAATAACAATATTTTTGTTCTTTATTTTGCAATTTATCATCCATTCTACTATGCACTGCAGAAAGCATCATTTTTCTTTAAAAGGGTTTGATATTAAATCTCTTGTTCTACTGGATCAGGTATTATTATATATCCACCGACTCTGGAATCTGCTGTGCCTGAGAAGTATGTTTAGAAAAACAGATGCTAACATCAAGGTTTCCTTTCTGCTAAACGACAAACTTCCACAAAGCACAAAGCAAGGTTTAACCCAATCTCTCTGGTAGCCATGACTGGGTTTTCAAAGCATATGTGACCACGACATCCAGGATGATACTAATTTCCTATGTGACAAGACAGTCCTGAAGATCATACACAGAAATTCTTTGTTTTTATGGTTAATCATAAACAGGAGAAAAAGATCAAATGAGCCAGCTTTCAGTCATACATTAGGCACTCATTTTACAGCATAAGAAACACATGTCTTTACCCCGATATTAAAAAAGGTAACAAGTGCATCACAGAAAACACAGATTCAGTTGCTTCCCTTGTACATGGTGAGGGCCTTCTCCAAGACCGTGAGTATCAGCTTCTACTAGGCTTGCTCAGAATTTGATCACAAATCCTGCAGAAGCTTTTTGCTTAAAAAGCAGAGAGCAATTCTTTGCATAGCAGAAGGTGGTTTTCACTCTTCCCAATTCTCTGACCCAGCAAAAATTACTGTCAGCTATCTGCCCAGTTGAGGGATATTGATTCTCCTGTTGCCGTGGTAACACATTAGTTGTCAGGTCTGTGTGACTCTCATACTCAGTGCCTAATCTGTTCCTCCCGGCTTTTGGATTTTGACACTTTCTAAGCCTTAATTAGTTTATTTGATGGGACCTGCACATTTTATTTTTATACTAAGTAGCTATTGAAAACATCGTCATCCAAAGAACAGATCACAGAGGTAGAAATCGGTGTGCTGTCAGGCCGACTGGAGATGACAAAGACAGAGAGCAAAGTGGGAGGCACAGGCTCCGCTTGCTGCTCCTCGGATATTGGGGAAAATCAAAACAGTTTTTGCCATCTGTCACACAGCACAGTGTGAAAATTATGGAGCTGTTCGTTTCGACGTTTGAGGAACATTCTGCCACTGTGATTAGATCACAATAATATTACCCAGTCACTAAAGGTTTGGATCAATGCGCTTTAATATTTTTCTTCTCAGAAAATCTCTGTCTTAACTTATTTTTCAGTGTGAATGTCTGCTGAGCAATTCACTTGGAGATAAATATTTCATACAGATAAAGTACTTAGGATGGGAGTCAAAGGACAGCTGATGACTTAGTTAAGTTTAGAGTTAATAACAAAAGAAAATAAGAAGTTTAAAAAAAAAACTTCATAAAGGATTGCTGTCCAGAACAAAGCATTATTCTAGACCCATTCTCGAAGTATGGCCCACAGAACCCTGCCAGATTTGGGGAGTGGAGTCCAAGGAGCCCTTTAGGGAAACCAATAAGTCAAAAAACAATTGTCATGATAAACCCAAGAAATTATTGCCTTTTTCATTTTCTTGGCCTTTGCATTTTGATGCTAAAGTAATCATGGTAAAACTGCTAAGTGGCTTAGCACAAATCAAGGCAATCACACACACACAGAAAGGGGGGGGGGAGAGGGAGGAAGGGAGGGAAGAGAAGGAAGAGGAGGAGGTTGCATTTTAAGAATATCTTTGGTGAGTTTTAAAAAATCACTTGATTAAATCTTGGCCCTTAAGTACAAGCCTTCTTAATATCCTATGTGACAAGATGGGAAAGTTGCATAAAACACTTATGTTGTATACTGAAGTGGAGTGGCTAACTCAAAGAAAAGCACTTGTGTGATTGTTTGAGGGGAGAGTCAAACTAATTACTTTTTTAAAATTAAAAAAAATCTAAAAGAGATGGAGTCTCACTGTGTTGCCCAGGCTGGTCTAGAACTCCTGGACTCAAGCAATCCACCGACCTTGGCATCTAACCACTTTTTTAATGGAACAACTTTTTCTCAAAAGAACAACAGAAATATCCAAGGCACTGAGACCACAAATAAAGGACCTAGGGCTCACAGAGAAATAAGTTTTTGAACGTCCATTGCAGTCCCTTGAAGAAAACTAAACAATCGCTTTGTACCCAGGCCCTAACCTCTTATCCCAAAGTAATGATAACAAAAACCTAGAGCAAGGAAAAGATAGTCCCGGTTTAGCCCTAGGACACAGTTCTGCTTTCCTGGATAAGACATATTCCTCTCTTCTTTTTCATCTTACAAGATTTTTGCCTAATAGGTCTCTCCATCCTACCTTAATAAGAAACATTTTATTCCATATTAACATTGACAAAATGCTTTGGGATCAGGAGAGAATCTTTAACACCAAGTATCCTTTACCAAGACAGAAGGCAGGACTAAAGATGTGACATATTTTACCTTTTAATGAACACCATTCCCAATATCTATGATAAAAGATGCAGTAAAATTCTGCTGCCTATGTATCTTACACTATTTGAATAGAAATCACAAGTCCTAATATCACTAAGGCATGACTAATGGCAGACTAGGGCTTATGGACCATGTTTCCAGCAGAGATTGGCATCTTCAACCAATGTAACCATTCCAGGCTGTCAGATTAAGATCCAGATCACTCTAGTATCAGGGAAATTTTGAGAGGCAATGCATCTTGCAACAGTTAGGAGTCAATGATTCAAACCTCCAAAAGCACAAAATCTTATTCCATAAACAGAACATTTATCATCTTGGGAATGAATGAAACCAAGTAAGTAAAAATAATAACTCAGCTTCTCATGTATGTTTTTCACAATAAATAAAATAGTAACCACTCTTCAGCATGGACTGTTTTACAGCCTACATCCTCCAGTCTTCGGAGGACTGGATTCTCAGTTTCCCCATCAGTAAATGTAGAGAAAGGTCATTTGGCACTTACCTGACTCCAAGGCCATCCAAGCAGCTTGACAGCTAGACCTGCCATCATGTCTTCCTCTCACAAAACTAGAAAATATAACAAAACAATTATTAAAATCTGGCCTAGAACCCTTCCATACTTCCCTATGTACTTTGCTTCTTCACTTCTGAAATTAATGACAGCTTCAGAAAAAGGAGACATGAGGGAGGAAGCCACATAATATGCTCAAGAAATTGTCCTCTGGAGCTCACCTTTGCACAAGCTCATTTTCTCTTTCACAAGCTATAAAAACTGTGATGCTTAATGTATGATGGCAGTGCCAGGGTACTTCTTTTTTTAGGATACAAATCAACTTTATTATACAAAATTAAGGTTTTCGTGTTTCTAAGTCTACTAAGGCTAAATATAACAAAAGCAAAAACAAAAGTCTCTAAAGAACCTTATTTCAAATACTTCACTGAAAAAAAGTTAAATGCTTAGCTTCACTAGTCCCCATTTCTAAAATTAGCAAATTGACCTAACCAAATGTTATAAGAAGGAACACTATAAATAACACCAAGTCTTTAAAAGGAGAACATCTGTACATTCTTGGCTTGACGATCTTTATAGGGTAGGGTGGTGTGACCTTAAATCCTTGGGACTAGCTGGCATCTCCAGCCAACCCACCATTTTAAAAATTCAACAAAAGCAATATCATGTCTCCCAGGTACCAAACAGTTCCTTGAAACCAAAGAATGGAGTAACTGATAACATCATCCCATTAGTTTCCTCTCTTAAGTTATTAAGGAATAAAATACAGTTTGGAGGGTGAGAGTGAGGATCTGGGATACAATTTCCTGGAGTGTTAGTTGAAGCCTGAGGCTCCATGACCAGGCATGTGCAGCAACACGAGTCTGTTTCATTGTTTTGACCATTTTTTTTTTTTTTTTTTTGGTCAGTAAAAGTACCACACATTTTAGATAATATATCCCAATCTATTTTTGCATACTACATTTGCATTAGTTTATCATGAAATAGAATTTAACTATCTCAAGATATTTGTGAATAACACCAGTTCTTTAAATAAAACAGATACCTTCACCCTCATCTTCATGGCCAAAATAAAGAAACAGGGCACACATCTCTCTCTTAAAATGTTGTGATTCATATTGTAGATGTAAATTCCATGATTCAGTCTGTTATCTAGGTTTTTGGGTTAAATATTGTCAAACAAAACAAAACTAGCTTTTAAAGATTCAACCCCCAGCCAAGACTGCCCTTAATACCTCTTTGTTACTATTAATCATTAACTAATCAACAATTTTGTTCTGTTTGATAATTAAATCAACATGACCACAGCATACTGTTGATTGTTAGCCCCTCTTCACTAAAGGATTAAATTTTTCTAAAGCTTTAGCGCTAAGCAACGATGAATAATTCCAAAAACACAATTTGGTAATCCAGCAACTAGTCAATGAGCTCTTCAAAGACTTCAAAAAACACCAAAATTAAAAACAAATTATGCTTAGTTTATATTTCTTAGTATTTCTCCTTAATCTCATTTCACTTCACATTGCCTTAATCTTGTTAATGGATACAGCACACCAACATGGCACATGTATACATATGTAACAAACCTGCACGTTGTGCACATGTACCCTAGAACTTAAAGTATATATTTTAAAAAAAGTCCCTCCTGGACTCTCTGCTTTTCTGTTCTCTCACCTTAGCATTTAAAATATGCAAGGAAGTTTATCATCTGGGAAGAAAATACAATTACACCTCTCAACTTACAGGAGGGACAGTTGCTCTGTGTTTGCCACAGGGAGATTTCATCACACCCAGGATCTGCATCAAATACTTTAAAAAATAAATCTAGGAGAATACCTGTTTTAGAAAGAGAGGCCAACCTCAAGAAGAAAATGGGCTGTTATCTTGGCGGACCCTGGTTGCAGAAGTTGGCTACAAAGATTAACAGTCAATATATAACATAATTCTTTAGGAAGGGACTACTTGTCCTTGTACTTACAATTATTTCTTATTACTGTGGTAAAATACATGTAACATAATATTTACCACTTTAACCATTTTCAAATGTGCCATTCAGTGGCATTAAGTACATTCACATTTTTGTGCAACCACCACCACTATCTAGTTACAGAACTTTTTCATCACCCCAAAAAGGAAACCCCACACCCATAAAATCTACAATAATTTAAATCACAGACTAGATGCTTGACTTGGGTGAAATTTCCTTAACTCCTTCCTTCCTGTCTCGGTAGATGATAATAGTTGGAAGCAGAGGCTCTGGGACCTGATTGCCTATATTTAAATCCTGCTTCCACTGCCATCCTGGGCACATTGCTCAATCTCTCTAAGCTTTATTGTCCTCATCTATGAAATGGGAACAATCATAAGACTTCTTACAGGGCTCTGGGGAATAAACTAGAACCCTGTAACCCACTCAGGTCAGTGTCTGGCAAGCAGGAAGAACTCAATATATGCTTTCTGTATTTACTAACTTATATTTCTTATTATACCCTCTGTATATTAGGCACCACTCTAAATGCTGTGTATACATGAGCTCTTTTAAACCTCTTAGTTTCATAAGATAGTTACTGCTACTAACTTCATTTTATCTACATGGAAACTCAAGCACAGAGAGGTTAAGTAACTTGCCCAAAGTCACACAGCTCATAAGTGAAGGAGCCAGAATTTGAAACTCCAGAGGCCGTGCTCTTGAACACTCTGCATGCTGCTGCTACATTATTATCAGTTATCACACTCACCCTGAAACACATATGGGTAGTCGCTTCTCACCATTTTTTTACTTCATGAAGCAATTTAATTTGATATTGATAAAATAAAAACCATCCCTATCCCTGCCTTCTTCATGCAGCATCTTGAAGGGTTTGTGTGTACTCTCATCATCTTTGTTTCTCATTAATTGTGTGATTTTACACCATCATCAAAAGACCGGACATGCAATTGACTTGCTGTTTTGCACCATGATGTCAATAACATAAAATATTTTATTCCCATGAATGTCTGTGACCATAATACTTGAAGTAGCCTGTTGTACTTCCCGTCTAGGTATGTAGGTATGCTACACCCCCCACACACTGAGTGGCAGTTTCTATACAGCTAGTTAGCTCACATCAAATCAAGTACCTGCATCGAATTCTGGGGTACGACATTAGGATAATTAGAACCCCAAGGAAGGTTGGAGCTCTGCCAGGTACAAAAAAAATCATGGTTTCTTAGCTCATCCTGTGTCCCCTAGGGCACTGTGCAGGAAACACCATCCTGGTCACAGGATGGAGGAGAAGGGAGATTATGGAAAAAACAGCACATCAGCTACAGAAGTCCGAATTGTACAGAAAGTGAGGGAAACTAACATCAACCAGCACATGTGCATGCCAGCATGGGGGTGAGATGCTGGTCTAACAAACAGCATTTGCAGTTACCGTCAATTATTAGCAGAGATCTGCATATTTAAACAAAGCAAGCCTACTGGAAATCCAGGGCAAGCTGCTTCATTATATGATTAAAAAATCATACAGGTTCTGATAAAATAAATTTCCCTGGAGGCACAACTGTTGTTCTTCATACCTTCAAAAGGATGAAAGGGCTTCATATTACTTGTAGGGATGTCAAATTTAATTTCTTCCCTTTTTTCTCTTTTTCTTTAATTACAAAAGCAATATCTGCTTATTATACAGAGTTCAAACAATACAGAAGTATGTTGACTAAAAATATAGTTCCCCTCTTGCCATCACCATCTTCCAATTCTAGTCCTCAGAGGCAACTGCTGCTAACACTTTAGAATAAGATCTTCAGACTCCTGTCCTATTTACCGACAAATATTTTTACACATACATGCATGTATATGGATATGCAAGTGCATTAGTATATACATTCAAATACAGAAAAGTCTAACTTTTGTTATTAATCACAGGAAAAAATGTATAAAAAAGAGAAAAGATAGATTGAAGCAGAAGTTAAAGACATATTGGGTCTCCTGATACCCAGAAAATAGCATTGAACCGAAAAGAATTGAAGAGAAAAGGTTCAAATGAACATACCTTTTAGCTGAGAAAGTGATGTACATACTTGTAACAAATGATGTACATACTTGTAACTCCAAACTGGGGCCAGTTTAGGGTGATTGGTTATCTAACCATGCCCCTCCAGCAGAAGCATACCTATAGAACCACCATCTTTGAACATCTGTCCGGTGATGCTTATGAATAGGAAGAATTTGCTACATATGCTCATTGCTGTCCACATTCTTACTCATTTGATTTGATATTCTCTCCAACAGTGTTGCTCATACATTGCTCCCTTGCTCAAAATATCCTTCCCCATCCTTATATCTTTCCTTCACCTACCTAAGGCTTATTTATGCTTCAAGTGATAGATTATTTCCTCCCACCTTTGCAAAGACTTTTCTTGATTGCTCTGACCCAATGAGATTTCTTTGTCTTGTCAACCCTACAGAGTGGGGCTTACCATTTTGTGCTCAACCAACCATTTTATATTAGCCTCACTTTGTCCCCACCTAAACTGTATGCTCTGGCATGACAGTATCTCAAGTACTCCCAGGTTGTCTGGCATGATATATGTAATGTGCATCGAAACAACATTTGATGACAAATTTATTTCATTTGCTGTGGGCTGTTGTCAGATGTCGACCAATGTTCATGGTTTAAACCTCAAATAAGAAATCAAAGATTATTTCCCCACAGCTTACAAGTTCTGGATTATAAGAAAAAGAAAGAACATTAACAAGGATTTCTTAAGGCCCCTCAAAGACTCCAGAGGGTCATTAAGAACCCCTTAAATTATTAGCAAAATTGGGTGTGTTTAACCGGGTGCATTGGGGCTGGGAGGAACAGGTCCATGGGCTTTTGTCAGATGATGGATAGAGTCTATACCTCCAAAGGGTCAAGAAACATTATCGAGGTCACACAGCAGACACAGAAGGGAAAGTGTTCAGGAAGGGGTAATAGCATTTGTGTGGCAGTGTGGGGCTTAGATAACACAAGGGGCTGTGCCTCTTTCCATGGATGGAAGAATTTGCAGGAGCGTTTGTTTCCACCCCTCCATTTCAACCGACTGCCCAAATGGTTGACATTAATAACTATCTACTTTTTGATATTTTTCAATGAGCAAAAACTCCCTTTATGGCAGGAGATTGCAGCAGGGAGGGTTGTCATGAGAAAAGTGCCTCAGGCCAGAGAGGGTTTACATAAAAATAAGGCTGGCACTTTAATACGATCTCCAACCTCAGTACACCACTCCATGTTCAGTTAAACACACCACGCAATACTACAAATTCCTATTTCTATTGGTATGTGCTTATGCATAACTGGTATGAATGATCCTAATAAGAAAACATGGCTCTAAAAACCCATGTAACCCTTCAGCTCCTTAGAGGATATTATTAAGAATGATTCTAATGTACAATACAAAGTCAAAGAGAAGTCCAGTGAGTAGAGCTCATTATTTCTGAAACTCGTCATGCCCTGTAGGAGAAAAAAAAACAAAAAAAACAAAAAACATCGTTTACTCTGACTTAAATTAGAATTGGTTTCCTGCTGAGTACTGTGTTGAATCTTTGGCAGAATAACAGATGATGACTTAGACAATTACACATCCATCTTGAGATGAGACTGAACCCAGCAGTATCAGGCATATCTCAATTTCAGGTGATGGAGGCAATTACACCTTTACAAGCCTGGAAGCAAAGTTCGGATTTCCTGGGAATCAGGATATCTGGGTTTCAGTCCTGAGCTTGCCATTAATAGATATGTGACCTTGGACAAATCAGTTAATCAGGTTTTCCTCATTTGTAAAATGAGTGGGTTGGATTCTGCTTCCTTTTGGCTCCCTTCCAGCTCTGGGATTCTAAAACTCAAGTATTACTTTGAAGGCAGAGAAAGGATCAAGAGATTTTTAATTGGAAGAAAAAGTGAGGAAAGAGATTTCTTTCCCCTTAAGAAATGAGTTTCGAAAAACTCATGTTGCATTATGATTCTATAAGGTGGATCCTGTTGTTTTATTAGATATGTAAATATGCTACCTTTGATAATTTATAGCTTAATATTCATGCTTTAGGTTCCCTGGCCCTAGCCTCTCTCTGGAGGTGAGAGAGGCTTGTTGTTCGTTTACCTAAACAAAACACCTAAGTGCAATAGAGTCAACATCTAAAAGATGATTTGTGTTTGTTCATTTTGCATGGTCATATATCAGGATTTCTGAAGTCCAGTTTACCTAGGACCAAAAATCACTTTAGAGTTCCTCTTTTCATTAAACAACTCTTAGTGGTCACCTACTGATATGGTTAGGCTTTGTGTCCCCACCCAAATCTCATCTTGAATTGTAATCCCCACAATCCCCATTAATTCCCACGTGTCAAGGGAGAGGCCACGTGGAGGTAACTAAATCATGGGGGCAGTTTCCCCCATGTTGTTCTAGCAATAGTGAGTTCTCAGGAGATCTAATGGTTTAATAAAGGGGCTTTCCCTCTTCACTTGGCACTTCTTCTTGCTACTTTGTAAAGAAGATGCCTTGCTTCCCCTTTGCCTTCTGCCATAAGTTTCCTGAAGCCTCCCCAAGCATGCTGAACTATGACTTAATTAAATCTCTTTCCTTTATAAATTACCCAGTCTCAGGCAATTCCTTATAGCAGTATGAAAACAGACTAACACATCTATCATGTGATAATATCGGACCATGTGCTGGGAAACAGGGGACCTCAGTGAATTTGGTCTTAAAAATTGAGAAATCTTTTTAATGTGTGTAGGTCTCTCATCTTTTACCAATGTCTAAGGAGATGAGAATAATTTATCTCCTTCAGTGACAGTATTTCAAAGGAAAACAAGAGGCATGTACATATGCTTTTGACTTGAGAAAAATTTCTTCCAGAACTGAGAAGAAAGGCATAGAATAGACTCTTTTACCTCCTCCTTAGGGAACGGCCAACCCTCTTCAAGATGGAAGAATTAGAATAACGTCTCCTGGAGAATGGTTTATTTTCAAGGCTTTAGGATCCACTACTGTCAGTCACCAGGAAGTAAAAATACCTAATAACTTGGACCAAAGGATTTCCGAAATCTACAGCTCAATTCTAGAGTTAAGTGAGTACAACTACCCCTGGAACACATTGTTGATATAGATGAGTATTCTTTTCTTAGCTGAGGAATATACCAATGGCCACTTTCCTGTCTAAAACCATCAGTAGTGGTTGTATCTTTTATCTTTTATTTGTATCTTTTCTTCATAATGAATTGCTGAAGAATCATATTTTCTCCTGAGGATATATTTAGTCAATTACTCATGATATGCAGCCAAATTTTCTATGTTGGCAATGTTTTCTTTAAGTAGAAGGAAATAATTATTAAATCAATATAATTAAATGGTTGACGATCCAAATCACTCCACATTCACTTTTATTTTTAGTGCCTCTACAGCTTGTATTCAATAAAGTTGTGAGGACCTACCCTGTACTGGCTGCCTTGCTGGGTGATGGTGAGACAGGGAAGGTAAAACACCATCTCCAGCATCATGACAGAAAACAAGTCATTTAATGCAAGAAAATAAGGTCTCTATTTTCTTTGGTGAAAACTGAGACTCACAATGTTTCAGAGCAGAAGTTGTCCAGGTGCAAGAACTGCATACTTATTAATTTACCTAGCCTATCTGAGCATCTGAGGGTCCTCATCTAAGAAAAAAAAACAACCTGCCTCATAAGTTTGCTATGCGGATTAGACAAGTTTTACAGGACCCTGTATTCATCTGCTTGGGCTGCCATAACAAACCACCACAGACTGGGTGACTTAAACAACAGAAATTTATTTTCTCAAAGTTCTAGTGGCCAGAAGTCCATGATTGAGGTGCCATCAGAGTTGATGTCTGATGAAGCCTCTCTTCCTGGCTTGTAAACAGCTACCCTTGTACATGGAGAGAGAGACAGAGACAGAGACAGAGACACGGAGACAGAGACATCTGATATTTCTTTCTCTCCTTCTAAGGATACCAGTCCTTTGGATTAGAGTCCCATCCTTAGCACCTCATTTAGCCTTAATTACCTCTTTAAAGGTCTTATCTACAAATACAGTCACATTGGGCATTAAGGCTTCAACGTATCAACCTTAAGGGAATACAATTCAGTCCATAACTGACCCTTATCACATTCTTGGAACATGAGTTAACATTTATTGGGAGCTCACTACAACTGCCACTGTTATTTTTACAAGAGTAGGAGAATATTTTCCCCATAAACTCAAGAAAGTTTAGGAAGATTGTTTTATTATAAAAGTGACAATGAAAATGACTATAAAATCTTTTCCAAAAGACCTTGTCTCCTCCCCATCTTACTTTTCACCACCTTTGAAAGGGATTGTATTTTTTATGGTGAAACCCAGTATCTGTGGACTGGGGTCCCTACTAACACATCTGGCCCTCTTCTCTGAGGTTGGTCACTAGTTATGGTACCCAGTAGGCTCAGCCTCTCGGCCCTGCAGAGGTTACCTCCACAGCCCATGATCCTCAGCTCAGTTAATCACACGTCTAAGCACTGCATTGCTGCCCGCTGTAATACCAACACAGCTGTTCTGCTCCATAAAGCGGGGTCCGATCTGCACACAGGAGCCATTACAGTATTTCTCTGTGCTTTAATGAACAAGCTTTGAAAGCAGTATACTTTCCAAAATGAACCTCCATAACATCCACTGTGACTCTTCTCTTGGCATAGAGAGAAAAGCTATCACTTTAGCAAACTGTGACCATTTGCAGGGGGCTTTCAAATGTAATTTCCTTTATAAAAATCTGAGAGATGAGCTGATAAGAGATAGAAGCTGTTTTGTCATTCTTTGATGATGCAAAATAATGCTACCTCTTCTAAACAGATAATTGACAATGCAAATACTACATAAAAATCTATATCTTTTATGCTAACTTGCCTTCTCAAAAAAAAAAATGTTTGCTGAGAACTTAGGTGGATTTGTTTGCAAATAAGGCCATATACTTAGAGACCCTTGATACTAATACTAGATACCAACTGATTTTCCCGGCACCAGATGGGTAAACCAAGGCTATAAGCGCTGTCCAAGGGATAAAAGTATAAATTAAATATATAAATTACTATAATAAAGTAAATTAAGGTAGCTTAACACCAAATAAACTTTTTATCTAAACTGGAAAAATGTCTTTCAGTACTTGAGCCATTGTAATCCAAATAATCACATGGTGACTTGCCTCCTGATACTAAAAATCAAGGCCGGGTGCGGTGGCTCAAGCCTGTAATCCCAGCACTTTGGGAGGCCGAGACGGGCGGATCACGAGGTCAGGAGATGGAGACCATCCTGGCTAACCCGGTGAAACCCCGTCTCTACTAAAAAATACAAAAAAAAAAAAAAAAAAAAAAACACCAGGCGAGGTGGCGGGCGCCTGTAGTCCCAGCTACTTGGGAGGCTGAGGCAGGAGAATGGCGTAAACCCGGGAGGCAGAACTTGCAGTGAGCTGAGATCTGGCCACTGCACTCCAGCCTGGGCGACAGAGCAAGACTCCATCTCAAAAAAAAAAAATCAAAATGTTTCTTTACACATTTTTAAAGAAAAGGCACACATGACGAATTCCCAGAAATCTCTATATTAGGTATGCCAAAGGAAACGATGAATCAAAGTGGGGGTGAGAGTTAGCCCCATGAAATGAAGCTACAGTGTCATGAAAACTCCCTGGGCCAAAAGACAGTTATGGAATTTTCCCAAAGTACAATACCTTTCAGAAAGAGGGACTTTTATTTTAGCTTAAAGGGGAAATAAAACACAACCTCTAGCAGTGATATTCCATCCCTATAAGTCAAACCCACCCCCTCCCACAGAAACCTATTTCTTCATTCAACTGTCCTCACTCTAATGCAAATATCATCATCTCTTCCTTTAGCTCCTGCATAAGGGTATTTCTTACTGCTACTCCCGTTTGTAATCTTTTCCTCTTCTAATCCAATCTTAGTTTTCTTTCCATTGGTAAAATACACATAACAAAAATTTACTATTTTATTCATACAATTTAAGGTCATTAAATACATTCACAATGTTGTATATCACAACTACTCATTTCCAGAACTTTGTCATCATCTCAAACTGAAACTTTGTACCCATCAAACAAATAGTAGCTATACCCCCAGCTACCACTTTCTATCTCTATGAATTTGCCTATTCTAGGTACCACATATAAGTGGGATCATACCATATCTGTCCTTTGATGTCTAGTTTATTTGACTCAGCATAATGTTTTCAAGATGTTGTGGCATGTATCTGAGTTTCCTTTCTTTTTTAAGGCTGGATAATACTCCACTGCATGGATGTACCACAATTTGTTTATCTGTTCATCTGTTGGTGGACATTTGGGTTGTTTTCACCTTTTGGCTGTTGTAAATAATGCTGCTATAAACATTGGTGTACAAGAATCTTTTGAGGCCCTGTTTCCTATTTCTTCAGGCACATACCTAGAAATGAAATTGCTGGATCATATAGTAATCTATGTTTAACTTTGAGAAATTGCCATCCTGTTTTCCACAACAGCTGTACCATTCTACATTCCCAACAGTAATGCACAAGGGCTCCAATTTCTCCACTTTTTCAACACCTGTTATCTCGCAGGTTTTGTTGTTGTTTTCCTTTGTTTTCTAATAGCCATCTAATAGGTTTCTAATGAGTATGAAGGAGTATTTCACTGTTATTTCTATTTGCATTTTCCTAATGAATAGTGATGTTGAGCATCTTTTCCTGTGCTTATTGGCTACTTATACATCTTCTTTTGAGAAATGTTTACTCAAGTCCTTTGCCCAATTTTGAATTGGCATTTTTTGTTGTTGAATTGTATGAGTTTTTAATATATTTGGAATATTAATACCTTGTCAGATATGTGATTTACATGTATTTTCTCCACTCTGTATTTATCTTTCCACTTTCTTGATAGTGTCCTTGGATACACAAAAGTTTTTCACTTTGATGAAGTCTAATTTACCTATTTTTCTTTTGTTGCCTGTAGTTTTAGTGTCATATCCAAAAAATTATTGCAAAGTCCAATGTCATGAAGCTTTTCTCTTATTTTTTTCTAAGAGTTCTATAGTCTTATCTCTTACATTTAGGTCTTTGTTCTATCTTACTTTTTTTATATGGCAAGGTAAGGATCAAACTTCATTATTTTGCATGTGGATATCCAGTTTTCCAAGCATCATTTGTTGAAAAGATGATTTCCCCCCATTGGATGGTTTTGACATACTTGGTCATATATGCTAAGGTTTATTCCTTATCCAAAATACTTGGGAACAGAAATGTTTCAGAGTTTGTTCAGATTTTGGGATATCTACATTATACTTACCAGTTGAGCAGCCCTAATCTGAAAATCCAAAATGCTCCAATGAGCATGTATTTTAGTATCATGTCAGCACTCAAATATTTCAGATTTGAGAGCATTTAGAATTTTTGATACTCAACCTGTATGTGTATGTTTGTGTATGTGGGTGTGTGTGTATGAGCCTGTCGTTATGCCAGTACCACACTGTTTTGACTACTGTAGCTTTGTAAATTTTTAAAATCAGAAAGTGTGAGTCCTCAAACTTTTTTCTTCTTTTTCAACATAGTTTTGGCTATAAATTTTGCATCACTTTTATTTACATCACATAAATTTTACTATCACTTTAATTTATGTAAAACAATTGGCATTTTGATAGGACTTGCGTTGAATCTGTAGATCATTTTGGGTAATATTGCCATCTTAATATTATTAAGCCTTCCACTCCATCAACACAATGTTTTTGCACTTATTTATGTCCTTTTAATTTCTTTCAGCAATGTTTTGTAGTTATCAGTTCAGTCTAACCTTGACACAGCAGCTAGAGGAAGCTTTTAAAATTATAAATGAAATTGTGTTTCTCTGCCTAAAACATTTCTGTGGCTTCCCAATGACCTTGAATATACAGTAATACCCATATGGTCTTCCATAACCCAGACTTTGCCCACTTCTCCATTATCTCATATGACAGCCACCCCTCATTCTCTACTCTCTAGCCACTGTATTCTGTGATCAGTTTCTAGAACATGCCAAGCTTTTTCTCACCTCTAGGTCTTCATATATGTTGTCTCCTCTGCCTGGAACAACTGCCCCCTTTGGGTGTCTTTCTTCTCTCAGGTTTTGCATAAATATAATCCCTTCAAAGAGTCAATTTCTAATGATCCTTGGTAATTAGTTTTCCCCATTTTATCACTACTTCCTGCCTCTGTCCTTCACAGCACTTAGCTCAGTGCAAAGCTAGGTACAATTATCCCCTCTTATCCTCAGGGAATACGTTCCAAGACCCCTAAGCAGATGCCTGAAACCTCAGACAGTACCACACCCAATACACACTGTGTTTTTTCCTATACATACATACCTAAATTTTAATCTATAAATTAGACACAGTACTCTTGTGCTTTGGATCCATTATGAAGTCATACTTGACCATATGAGTGGTGATAACAAGACATTCGATCTGATAACCAAGACGGCACCAAGTGACCAAAAAGCAGGTAGTGTAGACAGTGTGGAGATGCTGGACAGAGGTATGATTTATGTCCCAGGTGGGACAGAGTGGGATAGCACAAGATTTAATCACACTACTCAGAAGGACACACAATTTAAAATTATAAATTGTTTATTTCTGGAGTTTTCAATGCAGTGTTTTTGGACCGCCATTGATTGCAGGTAAGTGAAACTGCAGAAAGGGAAATAGAGGATAAGAGGGGACTCATACATTTGATCGTGCTTTTCTCTGTGTACTGTCTGACTCCCTTAGGGTAAGAGTCTTAGCTATGTCCTCTGTGCCTGACACATTTTTGACTTGCAGCGAATAGTAATTAAATGAAAAACTAGCAATACCATTGATACCATGCAGGCACAAAAGTCTTGTCAAGATTTTCTTTTCTCCAAGGCCAACTTACCTCCTCCTCATTCTGGGTTCTACTATTACCTGAAGGGTGTTCAGAGGACCTGCTTGTAATCCCAGAACACAGAGGTGAGCTGCTGAGCATAACAGCACAGGCAGGGTGACTTTGCAGGTGTGTCTGAGGTACAAGAGCAGGTTTGTCTTGTCGTGAAGCACTTTCCCAGGTCCATGTGCTTCTCCATCCTCTCCCAGTGTCCCAGATAGGATGGAGAGAACCTTATTTCAGAATGGCCCTATCTGGCAGTGTTCTTCCAGCTCCTCTATAGGGTGCATGACAGAAATGTCCAGGTCTGAGGCCAGCCTACCCACCTAGGCATCATCACACAAGACAATGAGCTCCCTCAAACCCGCTGTTCCTACTTTGCTGTTTCCCAGGAATTAGGCATCAGAAGTGATCCCAGCACCTTCGCAGGACCAGCTCTCCCAAGAATCTCTCAAGAGAAAAGGGCCACGCAGACTGTCCTGCTGCTGGGAGCAAACCGGAAAATCCGCAGTTTTGAGTTCCTTGTGATCAACCAGTACCTGAAGGGGGCACTGGCTTCTCTGATTTCTCCTACTGATACTTCTTCTAGTTTACTTCTGGTTCTGGGAGGTTTCCATATTTTCCATCTGCTCTATTGGACATTTTCAGGATTCCTATAACTTTTGAGGACTTTTGTCTGTATTAAATGATGTTTGGAAATACGTATTTTTTGCATATATAACTACAATATCTCACACACATATTTTGTGTCAGAACAGTATGTCATGGCACAATAGCACGACTATAGTTAACATTAATTTGTTGTACATTTCAGAATGGCTGGAGAAGTATACTTGGAACATTCTCAACTCAGGTTGATGATGGATGATTAATGTGTATTCTGATTGCCCTGACTGGATCAGTACACATTATGTGTTTGCATCAGAATATCACATGTACCCCATAAATCTGTACAACTATTACATATTCAGAAAAATTAAAAATTAAAAAATTAAAAAAGAAATTCCAATTTTCTTCATTTAGAACACCACCAATATATATCACGTAACATCATTTGTAGACTATAAATGCTTTGCAATACTAGAAAGTGTGTTTATGTTCTGTACATATTGAGTCACAGTTCTCTGTTTTAATGAATAATGCCTGCATATGTCCAGAATTACTGTTTTCCTGTAACATGAAGATAGTACTAGAATAATTAATTGTGTGAATTTAGGTCCCTTGGCTTCAGTCACAGGGTTTCCTCCTTAGCAATTCTCTCACTCTGTAAAAGTAATCTCAGTTTGGAGCTCCTATTTACTTCAATAGTTACCTTAAATGATCTTATTAGAAATTTGCATGTGGTTAAACAATACTTGTTGGTCCCACTTTAATTGATGAATTCTATTGTACTTAGAAAATTGTATCACCTGTGGGATTTCTGTTTTCATGAAGTTAATAATACTTTTTGAAGCCTTAAACCTTGAAATTTTCAATAGTTTTCTCCAGTGTTTGGACATTTTTTTCATCCTGTTTAGTGCTCAGAAATAGTGGTCATTTGTCTACCTGAATAACTAGTCAAACTTTCCAGTAAAGTTACTTAACACTCAAACAAACAAACAAAGAGTCTCATCAAGAAGGCCAGCAAGGAACAGAAATACTCCACAGTGATGGCTGATGGTTTGAGACATACCAAATCTAGTTGAACTACGTCCACTTTTGGCCTTCAAGATCAGTGGTTTAGAGAGCAGATCTTGCCATAAGAAGGAAAACTTTAAACTGTACATCACTAAAATACGTGTTGAAAGATCCTTTGGTCCAGTGTCATTGCTCACTCTACAGTTTTAGGGCATTGTGCTTCTTCATTGTGCACAGTGAAGAACAAAGTTCTACGTTCAGAAGTTTATGGCAAAATACCTCTAGAGGCTCCAGGAATGCTTCCACCAACATTCATATCTGGGGATGGTTCAGATCACACTAGCTTCTCGCAGGACAATGTATGAAAGCTACTGCCATCAGTATGCCCTCTGGGAGTGACATGGGTCACAGATGCAGTGGAACTGGGAAGTAAAGGCATAGTTTGGCTGCTTTGTGGAGAACGGGGAACAAAAGCAGCTCCCAAGCAGGAGGCATTCCATGTTGTAGCACTTGTGCAGATAAAGCAGGAAGTTATCAATAGATCCCCCAGCAGGTCTTCTAAGGAATTGGTTCTGAACCAGAAGCTACCAGATGCAGAACACTGCCAGGAAGCAAAACAGTCTGGTGGTTATCAGCACTCATGGGAATCAGAGATGGTTTTAAGCTTGTCTCTGATAACCATGAAGACTGGTTGACCTTCAGTAAGTTAGTTAACTTCTCCGACCCTTGCTTTTCTCATCTGTGAAATGAGGCCCGCGAGAGCACCTACCATATACATAGAACAACAACATGGGCTCTAGAAAGAAAGTGAGTTCAGAGGCCAGGAGCCGTGGCTCATGCCTGTAATCCCAGCACTTTGGGAAGCAGATCATGAGGTCAACAGATCAAGACCATCCTGGCCAACATGGTGAAACCCCGCCTCTATTAAAAATACAAAAATTAGCCGGGCATGGTGGCAGATGCCTGTAGTCCCAGCTACTCAGGTTGCTGAGGCAGGAGAATTGCTTGAACAAGGGAGGCGGAGGTTGCAGTGAGCTGAGATCGTGCCACTGCACTGCAGCCTGGCAACAGAGCAAGACTCTGTCTTAAAAAAAAATAAAAGAAAAATAAAAAATAAAAGAAAGAGAGTTCAAATACTGACTTTGTCTCTTACAGGCTGCATGCTCTGGTAAGAGACTTACCATTTGGGTAAGTCTCTTCTTGGGACCTCAATTTCCTCATTGGTAATGGAGACAATAATAGTAGGCTGCCATGTGTATTAAAATGAGATATCCCTAAAACCTTCAGATATCCCTAAAATCATCAGCTCTGAGTGTCAAGTCAATTCTGGTGACAGGATGGACTTCACCATCTTCCATTCATTCACTGGACACGTACTATTGGAGCCTCCTTCCCAAGCATGTGCCCTGTGCAACAATTCTCTGATGAACAAGACTTTGCTTCTGCCCTTGTGAGGCTCCCTGCTGAATGCAGATATATTTACAACATAAGAAATGCCCAGAAAATGCCAGCAATTGCTATATTTTCTTATTTTCCAGGCAACTCTACAAACTTTGAGATGTTCCTAGATACACTGATTGAGATAAGTTCTCACATGTATCCAGCAAAGAATTTTCTGGTAGTAAAGTCAATGAGTAAAATGAAATATTCTATATACTCTAAGATCTCTGAGACTAAAGCATTCAGAATCCCTCATCAACAGAGCAATTTATGCAATTCCTTGTACTTTTTGCTATATAAAAAGTGAGGAGACACTTTGTGAGGTTGAGGCAGGGCAGATTGCTTGAGGCCAGGCATTCGAGACCAGCCTGGCCAAATGGTGAAACACTGTCTCCACTAAAAAATGCAAAACTTAGCTGGGTGTGGTGGTGTGCACCTGTAATCCCACCTACTCAGGAGGCTGAGGCACAAGAATTGCTTGAACCCAGAAGGCAGAAGTTGCAGTGAGCCTAGATCGTGCCACTACACTCCAGACTGGGCGACACAGCAAGACTCTGTCTCAAAAGAAAAAGTCAGGGAGGTAAGCAGGCAAAATTGAAATTCTGTTTCTTGGGGAATGGGAGAGGAAGGGTGGGGAGATACTTAGAGATGGATGGGCAACCTCTGCCACTCACACACATGATTTCTCATTTAATTTCAAGACTTTGCAGACTTCAAAGAACCCTGGCCCTACAGGTACTAGAGTTCTGTTTAACTCAGAAAGCCTGGGGCCCTGACATACCCAATAGTGAGTCCTCCAGGAAGCCCCTCAGGACACAGTGCTACTCCCACAGGACAAAGCTATTTCTCAGCTGCCACAATGGCAGGATCTCCAATTCATACATATCTCAAGCCTTTGTCAGGAGGGTTCTTCCAGCATTAATCTTCCACTCTTAATGAGGTTATTAAATCTGAAGCCTTGTTCTCTGTGTTGATGACAATCTGCTTATCTTACAACCAAGCAGGGGTGACTTATTCTTTCAACACAAATTGAGTGCCTGCTGTGTGCAGGATACTCTGCTAGGAGCTGGGAATCAAACAGTAAATGAGACAGGTGTGATGTCTGTCCTAAATGATTTCACAGTCTATGAGATAAAAGTACCAAGTAATTTGGGGGTGCAGAGCAGGTATGAGATGTCATAGAAAAAGACAGACGCCTGAATCAGTCTTGGGAGCTCAGACAGGCTTCCCAGAGAAATAATATCAAAGCAAATTGTGAAGGGAGGCATTAACCAGCAAAGGAATGTAAAGGGTAGTGATGGAAGTCAGGTGCTTATTCCAGGTAAAGGAAAAAGTATATTGGAACGCTAATGGCAAAGGGACTGGATGCTTTAAAGGTCCTGAACATCTCAGTGTGGTTCAACTTGAGAATATAAGATGGGAAGTGACATGAAAGGGGCCCAGGAGGACCTTGAAGGTGATGTAAGAAAGTTCTGCCTCTATCCTGTAGAAAGGAGAGTCAGGGAATTCAAAGCTGAGAAGTCACATCATTCACTCATTCCACAGGCTCTGAGTGCCAACTACATTCTGGTGACAGGATAGATTTCACCATCCTCCATTCATTGATGGACAGGTCCTATTGGAGCCTGCTTCCCAAGCATGTCCCCATGCTAGGATTCTCTGATAAACACAAGCCTGCTCCTGAGGCAGGAGAATAGGGTCTGGAGACAGGGGACTTAAGGCCAATTTGTGCTGACTTCCTAAAAGAGAAAACACCAAGGTCTGGGGGCAGGGAGTCTAAGGCCAAGTCCTGCCGACTTCCCAAAGCTGGATGGAAAGGACGACATCTGGGTCTGGCGGCAGGAAACCTAAGGCCAATTAACACCAACTTCCTAAAGCTGAACCTAAAGGAAAAACCCCATCTCCCCGGCAGAGTAGCAAAGGATCAAAGGCTACTCTCCCTGCAGCCCTCCCCCTCCACCATGGCTCAGATGGAAACGGAGTGCCTTGGATTGGCAGGGAGGGCCAAGCAGACAGCATCTCTTCATCTGCACAGGGCACCAATTCATTTCAGCCTTTAGTTAGCCACAGGCCAAATCCTTCATCCAGATAAGGGGTAGCTGATAAGAACTTCAAATGGGGTACTTAAAGCCTGGAAAACTTTGGGCCCTCCAGCTGCTTGCTGGGACCCACTCCCACCTGTGGAGTGCTTTCCTGCTTTCATAAATTCCTGCTTTTGCTGCCTCACTCCTGTATTTCATACCTCTGCTACTTTGTGCGTTTTGTTCAATTCTTCTTTCAAAACGCCAAAGACCTGGACAGTTCGTAGTCAAGACCCTCCACCAATAACACTTCTGCCCTTATGAGGCTATTTGAGGCTACCTGCTGAACAGAGATGTCTTTACCAAAATATCAAGATGACAAATGGGTGGCAATTCTTAAGAACCTGAAATGCTTGCAGTCCTGGCTCAGAACAGCTCCCAGGACACGTGGTGGATACCACGGATGAGGTAGGAGGGGAGAAACTCTGATAGGGTCTTGGTCTCTGTGAAAGCGGCACTGGGCTGGAGGAGAAAAAGGTGCCACGAGGAACACTCGCTGGGTGCCCTTCAAGGCAGGGAGAAATAACGAAGGCATGAGCAAAACGCAAGTGAAGAAGTTTTAAATAAATAGTTTTTTAAAGGCCGGCTTATGCCAGGGCCTCTGCAGCCTCATTACAGCACATTTAGAGTTTTTCCAAAACACTCTTATAAGATAATTAACCTAATTTGGCGTGTTATAAAGTCATTTGAAATCTCCATTTGGTGAATGAAATAATACATTCACCAGCATGTGTATTTTAGTGATAACTCTGTTTATCAAGGGCCAGAGGAACCCAATCTGCCGGCGAGTGCCTCCGTGTGAACCCAGGGGCTGGTAATTATCTCCTGCCAGCTTGGCCACCTGTAATAAGTTTGTTTGTGATGTGGCCTAGTTTTTTAAATAATACCAGGTCGTCTCTAGAGCCCCCAATCTGAGGATTTACACCTAATACGATCAAGTTGAAAGGAGGGAAGGATCCCATACTAGCCAAAACTGCCATTAAGATATACTTAAATCAAATGTTTCTGAGCTGCTTTAAGTTTTATCTCAAAAAAAGGCCATTTAGTCTTTTCGTTGCTATTTCAGATGTTTCAGAACTAGTCCCATATTAAGAAACAAGCCATTGGGGGCCATCTAGATGCATAAATTTTAATTACATGATTCACTTAATTAATTTTGACAGAGGGTTTCACAACAAAGATCCCAAGCCAGTCTTGCTTCCCCTAGAAAAACACTGTGCATGTAATCCTTATTCACGAAACTCTGCTGAGGATGGGGTTTTAAAAGCCAGCATTTTTAACTACTTTGATTATTAACAGCAACAAGACAAATAAGCACACTTCTAGTAACATCATGAAGTCCCAATCTGTCCCAATTTATGTGAATGTGGCCCAGGATTGCACTACTGTTCATTAGCTTTACTTCTGCTAGGATCTGAAGGTAAACATTTCAGCTAAATATTAATTATTAATCCAACATTTAAACTCTACATTTAGCTTAAATGTCATGTATTCCAAATGATTAATGAGAAAAGTCATGTATTCCAAAGGAAGTGATAAAGTGATACCCGAAAGAAACTAAGTCAGTTGTCCCACCATGTCTCAGACTCTGTGAGTTGCTCCAGGGTGGAGGCCATATCGCTGTCATAGGTCCCCAGTAAATGTTTCTATACCTACATGTTGTTCTCAGTCTCTAGCAGCTCAGCCGGGAAATGTTCTTTCATTCCCCATCATTCAACTTCAAAAGGCAGGAAATCCTCATTCATTCTACGACAATTACACTAGGTAAACAAACAAACCCACTTGCTCTACAGAAGCATTTTACATCTTTCAACCAACTGCTTTGGATTTTTACCATGGGGTAGTCGATTCCATTACCCTTTCTGCTCACTCAGTCAGATGTTTGGTGACCTCCTACTGTGATACAGCTGAACAGTTCCTACCCTTCAAAAGCTGACAATTCTGATAGTTGTACCAAATCTGGCCCTCTTGCAGGAGAACTAGAAAAGCAATTCCTATTTCTAAGTATCCTTTTTCATCCCTTGTGCATGTTCTGAATTTCGAATATGCACAGTGGATCTCTTACTCTTTGTACAGTGGTAGTATGCCATGAGCTTTGCTATTTGTCGACAAGCCTCACTTGTAACTGGCTCCACAGACATTCCAACTCTAAGCCTGGGCTCTGGTGTTTTCCATCCTCCAGGATGTATATAAATTGCACGAGGGTCTCATTTGATTTAGTGCAACTAGGGTGACAGGACCTGAGATTCTGCCTTTCCAGCAAGTTCCCAGGTATTACCAATGTGGCTGGTCTGCAGCCCACACTTGGAATGGCAAGGGACAGGTTCACAATGAGAGCTAAACTTTCCAGTTATTGCTCAAGTAAAGACAACATTTGGCTTCCTCTTTCCCCCTTGAGGTGATCTTTAATTCTAATTTACAATTTCTCGTTAGTATCATACTCGGATTTTGTTAGTGTTCCCCAATACTCATAAAAACCAACACCACAACCTAAATTAGTTCCACATAGGAACACAGCCATAAAAGTAGACTCACTTCACCCTTTCACCATTTGTCATTTCAATCACTGAAGACACACAAATTAAAAAGGGAAAAAGAGAGAGAGACAATAAAGTACCTTACATCCCATGTTCCCCTGTTTATCTGAAGGTGTTGATTACCTAGAGGTAATTTTTTTCTTGTAAAGTAATTTATTTTAAATAAAAAAAAGGTCAGGCAGCTATTTCATTTATCACTATTACAAAGGAGTCTCACCCAGTGATGGAGAAAAGGAAGGAGAAATTAATTATAAGTCAGAAGCTGCAATAACACTCTTGGTAATCGTGACAAAAATTTTAAATTAACATTTCTGTCACTGAGAGAAGTTTGATTAATTTTACAATTGGAGATGCTATCACCAGAATATTGGGGGGATCGGAGGACACAGCAGTTTGCAGTTTGCAACACAGATCCGCTTCTTTAAGGCTGAGAATATATCTGCAAGGCACCTTCACACTTTATTAACAGCTCAATCAGTGCCATGCTGGAAATAATTAGCCAGGAAGCCATGGAGTAAATAGATCTTGACTGGCAAACCATGTGAAAAGAAATGTATGGGATGAGCTTCTCTGTAGCCATAACAAAGCAGACCTTGTTTTCTGTGTACAAAGTACCCCGGGAAGACTGCTGTTGCCACTGTGATTTTCTCTTTGGGAAATAAAACAACAGCAAGCAGCAGTTAGACTTTTTCATTCACATTTAAAGGTGTGATGCTGGGAGGGCTGGGAGTGGATCCAAAGTCTGAACGATAGAAATTAAGAGAAAGGAAAGGGTTTATTAATAACGTATTTAAAACTAGCCAACAATGTTCTTCTCATGATGAATTTGTCAATGATCTATGAAGTATACTGGTCTCTAGTGAAAACAACATTAAACACTTAGTTTAGGGCTTATTATGTTCCCGGCACATAAATTCTAAGGGCTTTATTTGCATGAATTCATTCAAACCTCATAACGACCCTTTACAGTAAATTCTATAATTATCCTCATTCTATGGATGTAGTGCTGTGGCACAGGGAGGCTAAGAAACTTACCTAACATTGTGGACGTAGAAAGTGAGGAACAGAGCTAGAGCAGGCAAGCTGGCTGCAAAACCTGCAGTATGAGCCACACTCACTTATTTACATATTGTCTATGATTATTTTTCACTACAATGACAGTTGGGTAGTTGCAACAGGGAGTATCGCTCGTAAAGCAAAAAACGTTTATTATCTGCCTTTTACAGAACCAACTTACCAACCCCTGCTGTTAACCACGATGCCATATTGATTCTTAGATCATTTCTGCATTAACTCACAGCATCTAGGAGAAACCCAACAGTGACAGACACTCTGGGATGCTGAAAAGTCAAGTGTCGGGGGAAATGTGAAACTAAAGGGATGGAAAACTTACTTGCAAATCCTATTTGCTAACTTTTTAATTTATTACCGGCCCCAAATAGTGTTACACTATATTCTAATGTAAAACCTGTCTTTCAACTTGTGGAGGGAAGCTGGAAAGAAATACATTTTCTTTGTACATGACCCCTATAGTCAAGGAGAGATGGTGGTTTCTAGCACAGATCACTGAGACACTCATCAGGGAAGTGGACCTAGGAGAACAGTATTTCTTTCTCTCCGCTGAGATCAAATGGAACTGCATGGCAAATTATAGTTTGAGATTACTGCTCACATTTATATCTTTTGGGTCTTTAGAGAAAGTTTGAGAACACATGGGTACTTTCCAATTCCCATAGGATGAAAAGAAAATACAATCCAACCTGGGAAAGTAGAGCTCCTTCAAGAGTCTGAAATAATTAACTGTATAGATGGAGAGACAAACGTGGTACAATTAGGAAGAGAGAGAAGGCTAGACGTACAGTAAAAATGGAGAGGGTAAGAGAAATGATAATTAACAATTGCTCATGTTTCACATGAATATGTATTAACTGGCACTCAATAGAGGCCCCTGGCCTGAAACAGAAGCCTTAGATGGTATGAGTTAGGACAATATGAGGGTGAATCAGCTGGGAATGAAGGCTTAAGCACTCTGGGAACATTTATAATAATCATTCACCTATATAATCAGAGGAGAGAAGTCACACATTAAAAAGCAGAAATAAAAGTAGAAATTAAGAAATACTCTCAAAATCAAAATAAAACCCAAGGGAATATGAACTATTTGATATTGAAATCTATTTAAAAGTCATAGTAACTAAAATGATTGCATTGACCTAAAAGTAGGTGGGCAGAAAAAAATAGAAAAATGAATTCAATCTTAAAATATGTACATACTTAGGGCCGGGCGCAGTGGCTCACGCCTTTAATCCCTGCACTTTGAGAGGCCCAGGCAGGCGGATCACAAGGACAGAAGATGGAGACCATCCTGGCTAACACGGTGAAACCCCGACTCTACTAAATATACAAAAATTCAACTGGTCATGGTGGCGGGCACCTGTAGTCCCAGCTACTCTGGAGGCTGAGGCAGGAGAATGGCGTGAACCCGGGAGGCGGAGCTTGCAGTAAGCAGAGATCAGGCCACAGCACTCCAGCCTGGGCGACAGAGCCAGACTACGTCTCAAAAAAAAAAAAAAAAAAAAAAAAAAAAAAAAAAAAAATACGTACATACTCAATATAGACAAAGGAGGCATGTAAATCAGTGAAAAAGATATTTCATAAATGGACCTTAGATCTCTCCTGACAAAATGTTAAATACCTACTACTCTCATATATCCAAATAAGTTTTAGGGGAATTAACATGTTTTAATAAATTAGATCTTATAAAAACTAAAAGAGTACAGGAGCATATTTAGTCACTCTTAGGATTAAGGAACCAAAAAGAAAGAGACTCTGGAAAAGATTCTTAAAATATTTGGCATCATAAAAATGAACTGAAAACCTAATTGTTAAATACCAAAGTCAGACAAAAAGCCTGTGAACAATTTATCGTGTGAATTAAGAGTTTAAAATAAAAAGATACTTTAATTACAGTGGACAATACCAAAAAAAAGTAACAAAAATAATAAAGGGAAACACACAAAAATTCAGTGAACCTAAGAGTAAAACACTTGAAAATCTCTAGCTATCAAAACAATGAAAATTTTTATAACAAAGAGACACCCATTTTGACATAACAAATCACTAAAGATTAGAATCCATCACCCCCTCCATCTGCAGTACACCGGGTTTAATCCAATGCAATGGTCTCTTCAAACAATTGTCGATGATTCAAGCCCATAAAACTTTAAAAGGCCTGATTAACCCAGCAATTCCACTTTGAAAATTTTATCCTGAGGGGAAAAATCACAGATGTGCAAAAAGAATTGAATGAAAGGATAGTCTCTATATAATAGACGAATGTTAGAAGGGGAAAAAAAGCCCTCTAAACTTCTAACAAAAGGGCATGGTTCTATAAGGCACATCAATACAATAGAATAACGTGCAGCTCTAAAACTCCTGTTATATAAGATGTAAAGGTGGGGGAAATGTTCCAGATATACTGTTAAGTGAAAAGTAATTACAGCATAGTGTGTGCAATAAGATCCCTGATTCAGAAAAAAAAAATCATATGGAAAATGTTTGTTATAGAAAGATGAAAGGAGGAATAGTGTTTTTCTTCCTCTTTGTGCTTTCTTGTATTTTCTAAGCTTTTCTTCAGAGGGTCAGAAATAACTTTGTAATTAGTATTGATAAATGTGTTTGATGTTCACTGTGAAAGAGAATTTGGAAACAAGGCAAAGTTGATCAAACTCTCCCAGGGACTCAGTGGAGGTGGAGTTGGCAAGGGGGTTCTGGATGGCTGGACAGAGAATCAGCCCAGCAATAACTGACTGGCTAGTTATTTGGTCATATGCTAGCCCACTTAGAGTTAGCACCACTGTGGGACTCTTCTGTAGTACAGTGTTGCCTGGGAACCATCCCTCCTAATTTTCAGCACGTGGCAGAGGTCATGCCAAATGATCTCGGAACCCTTGGTCCACTTGCTCCAGACCCCAGGATCACAGGGCTGTAAATGAGTCTCTGTGACTAAAAAAAAAGCAAACTGACATTCCAAGACAGAAAGCATTTCATAGCGAGCATATACAATGATTTTTCCTTCCGAAACCATCAAAAGTAAAAACTCCATTAGAAGTGTTGTCACCCAATCCGATTCTCTCTCCCCTTTCTAAAAGCCGCAAGAAATGTTGAAAGGCAATACAACGAAAGCTTTTAGTTTGAATCCGTATACACGTGGCTCCTCTGATGGGAAGTGAGTTCTACCTTTGAAGGTGCAGGCTTCACGCAGAGAAGAGCTCAATTGATGCTCTGCTTCCACCACTCCACGTAGTCCAACCATCTCTCTCTGCTTTCCCAGGAAGGAGAGAACACCAGGGTGTTAGGTAACGAGTAATTTGGGCTCATCTGCAGAATTATGCTAACGGGGTCCATCCCGAAACAGTGCTGGCACCTGGCACAGTGTCTGACATAAACATGGAACAGATACTCCATAAATATGCTTGAATTAACAGAGAATTCCATGAAATCCACACTTCCTGGAAAACAACTTGGATTATGCTCTTTCTTGAAGTCTCTTTCTATATATTTAACTGGCCACTAGGAGAATATCTTCAATTTTACTCATTTTTACCATTCTGATATCATTCTGTGAGGTTTGGCTTTCTAGACATGAAACACTACTCAACTACTCATCACCACCAACTTTCAACTTCCAGTGGTGTAAGTTCTTTGCTGGGTTCTGCATGTTCACGGGAAGGGCTTATTGCACTCACCCAGCCCATCCTTCCTAGCTGTACAAATGACAATGTGTCCGGAATTTATTCTTTCTGGTGGGTTCTTGGTCTCGCTGACTTCAAGAATGAAGCCTTCGACCTTCACAGTGAGTGTTACAGCTCTTAAAGATGGTGTGTCCAGAGTTTGTTCCTTCAGTTGTTGCTTCAGATGTTCAGATGCGTCTGGAGTTTCTTCCTTCCAGTGTGTTCGTGGTCTCGCTGACTTCAGGATTGAAACCCGAGACCTTGGCAGTGAGTGTTACAGCTCTTAAAGGTGGCGCGTCTGGAGCCGTTTGTTCCTCCCGGTGGGTTTGTGGTCTTGCTGACTTCAGAAGTGAAGCCACAGACCTCCCTAGTAAGTGTTATAGCTCACAAAGGTAGTGCAGACAAGGAGAGTGAACAGCAGCAAAGTTTATTGTGAAGAGCAAAAGAACAACGCATCCACAACGTGGAAGGGGACCCCAGCAGGTTGCCCCTGCTGGCTCTGGTGGCTTTTATTCCCTTATTTATCCCCACCCACATCCTGCTGATTGGTCCATCTTACAGAGCGCTTATTGGTCCATTTTACAGAGTGCTGATTGGTGTGTTTTTACAGAGTGCTGATTGGTGCGTTTACAAACCTTTAGCTAGACACAGAGCGCTGATTGGTGCGTTTTTACAGAGTGCTGATTGGTGTGTTTACAAACATTTAGCTAGACACAGAGCACTCATTGATGCATTTACAATCCTCTAGCTAGAGAGAAAAGTTCTCCAAGTCCCCCACTCAACCCAGGAAGTCCAGCTGGCTTCACCTCTCAACAAGATTAACGAGAGAGCAGGGTGAATTATTAGCTGATTTGAGATCAGGTTTCAAGTTTTCCTCCTCTCAGGCTAGTCTCTGTCAGAGCAACCTTTCACTCAGCCAGTCTTCTAACAGGTACTGCAGGCAGAAGAAGATAAAACTCACACTTGCATGTAAGGACCTATACATTGTGACTTCTTTCCATGTTGAGTTTCTTCCCTCCTGTCAGGTCACAGCCATACATCCCCAAATAATCAGTTTAGGTAATTAATGCAAGTCATCTAAAGAGGGGAAATAGATAGGACAGTATGGTGATTTAACTGTGTGGATGTGATTAGAGCAAATCAGCTGGTCTATGTTTTCAAAATAGACATTTCTGCCCCCTGCCACCCCCACCATCACCCTCGGTGATTCTGATTCAGTCCGACTGGGATGGGTTCCGTGAATCTGTGCTTTTCACTTGCTCCCCAGGTGACTGAGGAAGATGGCTTGAGAAATGTTTTATCTCACTATGAGCTCCAGAGATACTGGCAGTCTCTTATGTATTTATCCACAACATTTAGCCCCATGCTTATCATGGAGAAGTTGCTTCATAAATATTTGATGAATTCATGTTTACTAGGGATGTTTGTAACCTCTTAAGAAACCACAAAGACAGTCTACTCATTGGGAAGGAATTTGGGGTAAATATTTGAAATCAATGTGTAACTGCTTTATCACCACAACAAAAAGGTCTGCTTTTCTCATTTGGGTCTCCTGGGATCCTGTCAGCTGTGCTCCCACACGCTGTACCTCAGGAAAAGACAGAAAAGACAAGGAGACCAAAGCTCAGCAAGTCCTCAGTTTCCCCAGATCACACATTCAAGATCTGTTTGAATCTATGACGTGGGCCTGCCACACTCGGTCTGAAGAAGGTCATAGCAAGAACAGCAGGCGAAGTAAGAGCCACAGCCATGGAGTTCCAGATGGTTTTAGCACCACCTGTGAGCCATTTGCTCTTGGGTGAGTTACAACTACTCTGAGTCTCAATTTTTTTCCTCCATAAAATGGGGAGCTGATTCCACTTTTTCTACTTTGAGGCACTCTTAAGACAGATGGATCACACAGAGAAGGATAAATGTGACAACTTTGTGAAGCATTGTGTGTAAATTTGAAGATTTATGTATCTAAGTCATCACTGTGAATACTATTAGTCTGTTAGTACTTTGTTTTCAAATACTCATATTTTCAGTAATTTTCAGTAATCATTTAGCTTGAAAACTAGACAAGTTTTGACAACATGCATTTGTGTGTACCTATTACAGTGCAGTCAATTTATTGAAATTGTTATTGCCCAGCCCCTAAACCCCCAAAAGAAAGTAGGGAGAGAAAAAGTAAATATCAGGTCTCCTCACAATTCACTGTCTAAAATTATCATGAATTGGGGTTAGTTCCGTCTCTTGAAACTCAGTCTTCTTAATGAACATCATCTTCTCTTTATATCTCTATTATTATCTCATAAGTCTGTGAATAGTTTATATATCTTAACTTTTAAAAACCTACTTTTGAGGTACAAAAATCCAAAACACATGATTATCTGTAGAATAATGCAGAGTACATCTTCACACCCTCCATTTTACTGTATTTGTCATGTGTTTTCCCTGCCTTTGATCCCCAACTATTTAAGAAGTATGTGAATACATCCTAATGAATATATTAATCTTAAACTAAGTGAGCTTAATAAAATAACAAATGCCACATGCCCTGTCTTAGAAACTATTTCCATTTCATTCCATTCATAATTTCACTGGTTCCATTTTCTTCTTCAGAGAATACTGGTTTTTGATTTGCCAATTTCTCCCACCTCCCCAATACCATTTCCCTTTAAAGTTAAATTCTCCATGTGTAGTCAGGTCTTGATCTGGTCAAAGATGGGAAGGGAGTCATGTTAATCTGGATCATTGGGAGGAAGCTGAGGTAGACTAGGGAGAGCAATCAGTTCATGCTGAAATCTGACCCCCCAAGTCAGCCAGAGAGGAGACAAAGGAGGGTGTGTACCTTTGTCACCAGGCATGGGAGAGAACCAAAATTCATGGACAAATATGTCTCTTATTGTCCAGGAATGAGTCTGCCTTAGACTTAAAATAACTTTTAGACTTAGGATAACTGTGATGCTCTCAGTTATTTGCAAGGAGTAGTTGGTAGGTGGTGTGGTCTTGTTGCAAACCCATGATGGATTCCAAGTTGCATAACTGATCCTCGGTCAGTTATGCCAGTTACAATAGGAGGTCTGCAAAGAGCACTCTGATGGCTGCCACTGTCATCTTCCAGGAATTTGACATCCGAAGGTCACTTTTCAGGTACCACATTTAATTGTCCCCATGAAGATGGAAAAGGGACAAAAATGGGGAGAGACTATAGTGTCTGGAATGGGCTCAGGGAAATAACAGTGTTCAGGAATTTTTGGAAGTAGACTTTGTTTGCAAACCCAAACGTTTGTGGGATTTTTAAAAATAAGCTTTTACTGTGAAGCCATAAGAGCTGATATGATTCAATCTCAGGAGCAGCAAGACCTTCCAAGTTAAAACAGTAAATAATTTGATTGAGATAAAGATTAATAGCCAAAATCATGCAAGTCAGTCAGAAGCACCAGAGAGCATCAATCTCCAAAGATTAATAATGGTAAAAGACAACACTGTGATAATCAGTTTCATAGTGATGGATCATGGGAGAGTTTAATGTGTGAATTTCGGGAGGAGAATTTCAATCGGGTAGACTAGACTTGGGGAAAGTGCAAATCACATGGCTAAACCTTAAAGCAGGCCGTCTGCCTGGAGGACACAGGCGGGAATACCATTTTCCTGTCTTCGTACTAAATGCTGAAATAGCACACAAATTGGTGTCAGGAGGTTGAATGGAATCTGCTGCAGCAAAACGTGACTGGAGCAGAGAAACTGTGCTCACCACTCTAATTTAGAAGGCAGGAGAGCTGAGCTCACAGAATGTAATCGTGTCTTAATGTGCTCAAGGAGACTGAGAATCATTAGTCATTGTCAGAGGAGGCACACAAACTGATGTCGTTTATGGGACTGTCATATTTCAGAAAGTTGGGAGCCATTGTCCTCAGCATTTGTCTCTACCTGCCCGTGCAGCCATGAATCAAGTCCTCCTAACAGGTACTGGGTCCTCAGTGGGTAGCAAGCACTCTTCTGGGCCTGGGGAATAGAATGACAAATGAGCCATGGTCCTAGACCTCAGAGGACTTACAATTTAAAAAAGAGGGACCGGCAGGAGCATAAATCATAACAAAATGGAATTTGTCCTGGCAATGGGTGGGAACAATAGTCTATGTTTGAGAACAGGGACTTTAAAGACAAACTGGCGCACGTTCTAGCATCTGCTCTACTACCTACTGGTTATGGAACCGTGGTAAGTGTCTGAGCCTCGAATTCCTCATTTGCCAAATGGGGCAAGTCATAGGTAAGTTACCGGAAAGCTTAAATGAGATAAGATGAGTCTGTTCTTCACACAATGCCAGGTACATGGTAACGCTCTAGAAATTGTAGGAAATAATTTTGTCCCATAAATAAATAACTACAGTGATGTATTGCTTAATGACGGGGATACATTGAGAAGTACATCATCAGGTAACTTTGTTGTGCAAATATCATAGATTTACATACACAAAACTAGATGATATAGCCTACTACACACCTAGGCTATGTAGTATAGCCCACTGCTTCTAGGC
Organism: Piliocolobus tephrosceles; assembly: GCF_002776525.5. Lineage (NCBI taxonomy): Eukaryota > Metazoa > Chordata > Mammalia > Primates > Cercopithecidae > Piliocolobus > Piliocolobus tephrosceles. The sequence continues at coordinate 76,898,546 of NC_045435.1, forward strand.
CACAAACCTGTAGAGTATGTTAATTTAAATACTGTAGGTGATTGCAACACAATGGTAAGTGTCTGTGTATCTAAACATAAAAAAGGCACAGTAAAAATATGGCATGATAATCTTAGAGGGCCATCATTATATATGCAGTCCATTATAGACCAAAATGTCATTACGCTGTACATGACTATACTTTACATTGTTATCATCATACACAAAATTAAAATGAAGAGTATCAGGACAGATTAGTTGCTTCTGCAAAGGGGGATGGAACCAGGATGAGGATTAACATCAGGAGAAAACTTTATAAAGAAACAGATTTTTGAGATGGGTCTATATAGGAGAGTTTTCTAGATTTAGAAGGAGGAAAAGTTTTCACGGATGGAAGAAATCTTATGAGCCAAAGCAGAGTATGAAAATCCACAGCTGGTTTGAAAAATGGCAACAATTTCTGTGTGGCTAGGGTATTTCACAGTCCATGGGACAAGGCAGCAAAGGCTGTTTGGGATGAGACAGTGAAAAGTTTAAACACCATGCAAGAGGGTCCTGAAGAGCCAAATTTGTAGCTGGAAGAATATTTTTTTAAAAAGGAAAACATTGAAGATTTTTGAAGCATCTTCAAAGGAAAGAATAAGCAAAATGTATACAAGAAAAATGTAGTATCACATAATATGTAGATTTTGATATGTCCTTTGTCAAATCAGCTTCCTGCCAACAAAACTAAATTTCTCAAATAATTGAAACAAGTGGTTGGAATACGTGTATTGGACCCAAAGACCAAGTAGTAATGGATAATTCTGTCAACATCATCTATGTTTGTAATGATCAGTGATGACCTTACTAAGTGCCTGAGCACAATGATGACCACCATCCATTGACTGAAATCTCCTTATGTGCTAAGGGCTTTGTGATGCGTGAGTTGTGTTATGTATCCCCATTTTGCTGATGAGGAAACAGAGTTCTTGAGAGGTTACATTACCTGCCCAAGGTCACACGGGAAGTAGGGCACCTGGGATGTGTCTGAGCTCCAGAACTCATCAAGTAGCCCCTGTGTACCTCCTTATTTCACTCCTTCTCCTTCTCCAAGACAACCAGCAGTGCAATCCATTCTCCATGGAGCAGTAGAGACTTTAGACTCCCACTGGTTTCCATTCTATTCACATTGAGCAAATTACATTATAAATTAATCCTGATAAAACATTCTACTCTTCCCTCCCCGTAAGCTAAGGAGACTCACTGCAGTCCAGAGGCCCTGCAGAATGCACCTTCAGAGAAAAAATCCAGAGGCTTTGATTGCATTTGCTTTTTAATTAATCTAAAGTGTTAATTTTCAGCCGGAGGAAAGTTAATTTTTTCTTTTGTTAATCTAATGGCTACAGGCAATACTAGTACTATTGCAGCAAAAGTTTGGAATGACTGTCAAGCTCCCCGGTGCTACAATAAATGCAGTGGCAAATAAAACAGCTTCCCTGGAAGGCACATGAATTTAAATAATTTCCGCAGATGGTCTCTGCTTCTCTCAGTGAAAAGAGAAAAAGGCTAATTCCAACCTAATCAGGCCACACTAACATCTAAGCAAATGGTTTCTTTTGATCCTTTCACATTTCTTTTCTGAAAATGAGAAGGGAAAAAGAAACACGACTTTCTTCCAACAGCAGAGAAGCACCACAAGTTTGGGGTTTGAGAAAGTTACGACATGTTCTTCCTCTCTGGGGAGCTATTCTAATCCCAGGCTTTCTCTCCTGTCTCCCATTATACGACCTTATAGGTTGGGACTCTTTCTGACTAGAACAAAGACTGTTATTTGTAAAAGGAATTAAAGCTGCAGGCTACCTGGTTCTTCTAAAGGAAACGCAGAATATGTCATATTTGTATGTCAAATAATTTAAGGCAGTCAGAACAAAGATGTTTGTTGTATGTAGCCAGGGTGCTCAAAACATACCGGGGTGATGAGCCGAGATGAGGATCTCATGACCACATCTCTTTGTTCTAAAAACCTGCATGAAGGTTTGAGACATCCCAGAGAGGGCCATTAGGCATTGGTCAAAAGCCAGGGCAGGAACCTGAATTGTGGAATTTAGAAAGGCTGGCAAGGTAGCAGCAGCAACCAGAGGGACATGAAATCTGGCCTTGAGTCTAGACTTCATGAGTGCTGCACTGTCTGACGTTGTCATTTATCCTTTACAAATACTTTCTTACAAAATGTCTTATTTTATCCTGCACCATAATTTCACATACCAACTCAAACTGATTGTTGGTGACTACCTGGAGCACCATGTTCCACAAAAGATTGTGGAACTCAGTGGAAAGGATTCTTTAATCTTAGTGATACCCAAGCAGGAACTTCATGACCTTAAGTGCCTAGAAAAACAGGGGCATATATATGAAGTATCCACTCCCCACACACCACAATTGTTTCTTAGCTGGCCAGTGATAATAAGGCTTCAGTCATGAAGGGAATCTTAACTCCTAAAATATCACCTGTCCAATGGCCCTAACCCTAAACCATTTGGAATGACAGCTTCAATTATCCTTTAAAGAAATCCCGCAACCTCTATTTTCCTCCAAAACCATTGTTACTGAAGAAAGTTGTTCCTTGCAGTGAGCCTATCTCCTTCAAAACCCTTTTCTTCCTGATGAAAAGAACTTGAAAGGCTGCAGCTTTGTCTCTGAGTCTCTAAATGAAGTACATGTTCAACTCTCTATATAAAACTAGGGGGAAAGACTCACGCAGGCATCAAGGGGTTACCTTTGTGCGTAGAAAAATCCTTTCCCAAAGCGGGTGAGAAACAGGCACAATGAATTCAGCCCATCTACTTTTTAATGGCTTGCATTATTAAAAACATTACTTATGCCTTTTTGCATGACAAAGAACATGAGTAATAATTTTGATAATAACTTTGTCTTTGATACACAAAGGAACTCAGTGTGAAAGTTTTTAAAATACTATCTGTGGGGCAAAACTGGAGATTAGCAACACGCTGGGAAATGAGCTATTCCATTGAGGGAGAAGACTGCAGTGCTGTTTTTCTTCTTTTAAATTTTAAAATTGGAAACCCAGCAGAAAGCTGGTAGAATGCTTAAACAGTCATGTCCATTAGAATATTTGGTCTATGCAACAACATGTGGAACTGCTGATCAGAAAAAGTGTATGTATATATATTTACGTATCATTTCTTCAAACCTGTCCCTACTATAGTAGGTTTTCTATCTATCAAATACATCATGAAGACATTCTTTGTTTACACAGCAATGGTTTGTGGTTCAATGCAATTAGTGGACAATTAACATTAAACTTTTATGATTAGCTTTAAGCACACCTTCTCTTGAATTTTTTTAACCAAGTGACAACTGACATTCATTCATTCAATACATATTTATTGAGTATCTACTATGCACCTGATACTGGATGTAAGGGTACAGTGAATAAAACAGAGGGAGATTCCCACCCTAGTGTATTTACATTCCAGTATGGGGAGGAAGATGCTGAAAAATAGACATAAAGAAGAATATGTTGTATGTTAGAAGGTAAGTGCTATGGGAAAAGGTATATCAGACTAGAGTGTACAAGTTAAAACAGGGTTAGCAAGGTAGACCTCCTTAGAAAGGGAACACTTAACTCAAGATGTGAAGGAAGGGACAAAATTCACCACACTGTCCAAGTGTTGGTGTCCAAGAAAGAAGGTGTCCAAATCACCACCAGTGCTAAGAACCTAATCAAGATAGGCAAAGTTGTGTATGGAGATTTAGCAGGGTCAGGAGCTCGGGAGTTTTATTTTGGATCTTTTGGGTTCAAGATCTCAGATGAGAGATGACAAGTGTCTTGGATATACTAGTCTGGAGCTCAGGAAGGAGATTTGGGCTGGAATATAAATCTGTACACTCTTGCCATATAGATAGCATCTACTGCTGTGAAGCCATGTGAGGTTGCCGAGGAAATGAGTAAATCTACATATGTTCATTGCAGCCCTATTCTCAGTAGTAAAGACATGGAATCAACCTAAATGCTCATCAATGATAGACTAGATAAAGAAAATAGTGGTACATATATGCCATGGAATACTATGCAGCCATAAAAAAGAACAAGATCATGTCCTTTGCAGTAACATGGATGGAGCTGGAGACCATTATCCCTAGCAAACTAATGTGGGAACAAAAAACCAAATACTCTGTGTTCTCTTTTATAAGTGGGAACTAAGTAATGAATACACAGAGGAGAACAACACGTACTGTGGCCTTTTGGAGGATGGAGGGTGGAGGGTGGGAGGAGGGAGAGGATCAGGAAAAATAATGGGCACTAGGCTTACATCGGTGACAAAATAATCTACAACAAATCCCCATGACACAAGTTTACCTATATAACGAACCTACACATGTATCCCTGAACTTAAAATAAAAGCAAAATTAAAAAAAAAAAAAAGAAAACAGGATCAAGGGCTGTGCCCTAGAGCTTTCTAACCCTTCCCATATTGGGGAAAAGAGGAAGAACAGCAAAGGAGATGGAGAGGGTAGGAAGAAAAGCAAGAGCACGGGCTTGGAAACTAATAGAAAAAAATGTATTGGGGAGGAAGACGTCATCAGCTGAGTCAATGCTGCTGACTCAGAGTCAAGAAAGATGAAGGCAGAGCATCACGAATCTATGGAGGGCATGAGTCACCAACATCTTTATCCAGGCACGGTATTTGCCTCAGAGACTCACACATCCTTTCACTTTGTTGTATGTCTCACTAATCTGAAAATAGTCCACAACCCCATCCCAGGCACGGTCACAACCTGGTAGCTCATGAGACGGGGCTGGTCTCAACACCTGTTTGTTGTTGGTGGTGGTGTTTTTGCTGGGTCATCACAGTATTTTAAAAATGTGAAGTAACACATTAAAGTTGTGAAATTCCCTGCTTAAAAATTACAGCTTTCCGTGTCCTCTAAGAAGCTTAAAGCTCTCACTGATCTGACCCATATTCCCACTGCACAGCAGCCACTGGCTGCAGCTGAGGGCTGTAGGTTTCCAGCTCACCAGGACCCGCAGCAGTTTGTACATGGGTGCAAATGAACTCCCATCCCGCCAGCCTCGCCTATTTACCTGCCCTGTCTGACTAGAGAAACATCCCACTTTGCAATCTCTCTTCTAAGAAGCTTTAAAAATAGAATCGGATCTCAAAGGTTCTGAAGGCACAATGTGAATCTGCATTTGGATCGAAGTACAATTTCTGGGTAGTCTTGTTTATGAATCTCAGTCTGAGAATCTTATATCTTATTGTGACAGATTTCCTGTGGACCAGCAGGAGACACTGATTTTAGGAGCTGTTTAAAAGTATTAAATGGCAAAAAGATTTTGTGTTTAAATGAGCATGAGAAATAGCAAGTTCAGTTTTCACCATTTCTTTCTTTTTCCTTTGTTATGGAACATCGCAGAGGTTGTAAATGTTAATTTGTCTTAGGCCTCTTAAAGATTCATGTCCTGGCTGGGCATGGTGGCTCATGCCTGTAATCCCAGCACTTTGGGAGGATGAGGCAGGCAGATCATGAGGTCAGGAGTTGGAGACCATGCTGGCCAACGTGGTGAAAACCCATCTCTACCAAAAAATAAAAAAATTTTTAGCTGGGCGTGGTGGCGGGCGCCTGTAGTCCCAGCTACTTGGGAGGCTGAGGCAGGGAATCACTTGAACCTGAGAGGCAGAGATCGCCATGAGCTGAGATCGCGCCACTGCACGCCAGCCTGGCAACAGAGTGAGACTCCATCTCAAAAAAAAAAGGGTCATGTCCTATACCATGTTTTCCAAACTTTGCCTGGCCATGGAATATTTGTTTGGATGGATGGAATCTCCAGAGACATGAGAGATGCACAGGACACTCCCGGGGAATGGCTTATTTCCAGATGTCCACACTTTCAATAGCATTTAATGCACAGTTGTTCAACAAGTTGTAGAACAAATTACAAACTGGCGAGGCTGGACATGTCACCCAGCAAAGATAATAGGATTCCAGACTTCACTCCATCCCTAGATGACAGCTGATACAATGAGTCCTCAGTTCCTGCACAAAACCAGTGTCAGAAGGCATGCCATGTGAGCACCTCTCAGCTGCATGAGCGTCAACATCCTCCCTGCAGCAGCACATCTACCTCCAGCAGCCTGTCAAACTGATATTCTCAACAGCCTTGGAAAGGGCCTGTTTCCAAAGCTCTGGGTTTACTGAGCTAGTTACGTGCAGAGCACACGACCCTCCACTGCCTCCATCAATCTGCTCCCTGACTTCTCCACCTTTGCTGGTGTATCATCACTTGGTACCAAAACTGATCTTGCATTGAATTGGAAGACTGTCTCTGGCAGGAGAAGGCAGCACCTAGCAGTATGTGTCTGGCATTCTGGCTTTAGTATGTGGCAGTTTTGCTCCATTTGTGGAAGCATGAGTTTAAATCAAACCCACTCTGAGGATGAAATGCCAGAGAAAGGCACTTGCCTGGCAGCTGTACCAAGCTGGCCCCCAAACATCTACATCTCTGCCTTTCTTGTTCTTGCCTCTTTTTAAAAAGATTACTATTTACTCATAATTTTCATAATAACTTCATGAAGCAGATATTACAGATTTACAGATGAGAAACCCAAGGCTCAGAAAAGTTTTACTCATCTGATACAGAAAGGAACTCAGTGTAAAAGTTTTTAAAATACTATCTTTGGGACAAAACTGGAGATTAGCAACATGCTGGGAAATGAACTATTCCATTGAGGGAGAAGACTGCAGTGCTGTTTTTCTAGTAGTGAGTAGCAGGGCTCAGATTTTTAACACAGGTCTGACCTGATTCTAAACCACCCTTGCCGCTTAACTAGTAATCCTCAAACATGCTGGAAGAGGCTTAGCGCAATCCTGCAGGAGACTGATGAACTCATACTTGTCCATATTATTTCAGGGGATTCTCAGACACATTCTCCACCTCGACATGGTGGACAGAGAAGAGCATGTACATTTAGCAAAAGATTTTCATGTGATTGTGTCCAAACTGTGGCCTGTGTCTTCTTTGTATTGTATTTGGGGCTTTTTTTCCTTGTGATTTTAAAAATTTTCGAGTTTTCTTGCATTGAAGATAAATTGTGTACATCAGTTCTAAATAATTAAAACAAGATATCATTTAAAAATTAAATTCAAAGGTGATACACAACTTGCTCTTCATAAAATTTGTCCCTCATAAAAATGTCATTATCAACGTAGGCAGGCATAACAACCCCATTCCTGTGGGCCTGTGGGATCTCATTTGGGGATGATGAAAATGTTTCAGAAATGGATAGAGATTATAGTCATACAACATTGTGACTATATTAAATGCCACTGCTTGTATACTTTAAAATGGTAAATTTTATGTTATGTGACTTTCACCTAACAAACAAAAACAAACTACCCCATATTCCTGGACCACAAAATTGAGTTCAAACACACTTTATCCTGAAGACCCAATTCTGCTCTTAGTGAAGCCTCTGCAAGCTGCAGCTCTCCTGGGGTGCCACCAGGCTTTACTTGAAACTCAGGAACAACAGCAACACGCTAAGCCACCAGATGACCCATTACCATTGGAAATAGGGCTGCAGAGTCAGTTCATTTGGGGCAAAGGAGAAAGTGACAAAGTAAATGCACCATAATTACCTAGTTTTTAGAGCACTCAACAGCCTTACAAAGATCTGAAAGGGAGTCCTCCACAGCCTAGTCCCTTACGGTGAAATAGAAAAAGTTGTCCCAAATGTCTGCTGGCTCAACAGCCCCCACCTGAGCCAGGGTGATCAAACGTGTGTCCACCTGCTGACAAAGCCGAGTGGCATTGGTGTTGAGGAGTACCCAATGGGTGCTGTCATTACCACATCTTTTAAAATTTTTTTAATTTTTAATTTTTGTGGGTAAATCATAGGTGTATATATTTATGGAGTCCATGAGATGTTTTGATACAGGCTTGCAATGTGTAATAACCACATCATGGAAAATGAGGTATTTATCCCTTCAAGCATTTATCCTTTATGTTACAAACATTCAATTACATTCTTTTAGCTATTTAAAAATGTACAATTATTTCGACTCTGGTCACCCTGTTGAGTCACCACATCTTTGTTCTTTTCCTCCTCCCCTTTCCTACCTCAGTTCACCAAGTGCTGCGGAGTAGACCAATACTCCTATCCCTCTCCCTGCCCCCCTCCACACTTACGAACACTTGTGTGGAGGCAAGCGTGCCATCCCCTCGCATGGGAAGCAACACCTCTACTCCTGGGTCTTGCAGAGTGGAGAGCCTGGTCCTGCCTCACCCCAGTGCCGTGCATGGTCACCTGAGCCTTGAAGGTCCTCCGCTTGTGCCCAGCATCTCACAAAGTCCTCTCTCTCAAGTGATAAACAGTTCCAATGGTTTCCTGCCCTTGCGCTCCTCACCCCAGGACATTGCTTCCATGAGTCTCATCTGAGCCCTGCTCAGGCAGCTAAAAACGTTTGTTACACAAACATGTTCTTCTCATCACACGCAACACCGCATTTCTGAGTCACTGTCACAGGCACTTTTATTTGGTGTTCAGGAATGCGGGTGAAATGTGCATTGTCATCTGCTACCCCAGGTGACCAAAAGCACACATTTACACCCCGTTCTATCAGAATTCAAAATGCAATTTCAGGCTATGTGATGGCTTTGTGCCATGCAAGGCTAATCAGCCATGCGGAATCAAGGCCACAATGCTGGCCTCGTCAGCGCTCTCCCCAGGCTTGTTTATACTCCACAAAGATCAAAAAGCATATAGAGAATGAAGGTGAATACCATGAAATGGCCCTATACTTTAATTTCTTTCCTAAAGGTCAAGGCTTTATAATGAGGCTCACAAAGGAGCAATACAGCAGGCTAGAAACACACATTAAAAGAACCTCTCTGATATCAAAAGGAAAAAAAAATAGGTCATCGACCATTTTAATGGGATCATTTCAGTCCACTGGCCCCTGGTTCTAAAACCGTTTTGGAAATAGAAAAGTGACTGGGATCTTTTATATTCACTAATAATGTCCCAACATCAGTGAGGCTGAATTTAGTCTAAAATGACATACTTCTACAGAAGGAGGGAGAGGCCTGTGAGTGGAATGTGTCTTAGGAAGGGTTATCTCGAAAGAGAGCTTGAGACAAATTTTGCGTGCAGGTGGTTTAGTTGGTAAAAGGACTCCCAGAGCAAGAGTGATGGACTGGGGTCGTGATACAGAGGAGGGGCAATGCAACACAAAGCCATGGCATCAGGTTGGCCCTCCTTGGGCACTGTGAACTGAGCTGCTTGATCCCCTAGGACCTTCTGAGGGGCCTTATGAAATGTGTCTTAGAAATGTCCACCTAGGTGGGACTGTAAACTAGTTCAACCATTGTGGAAGACAGTGTGGTGATTCCTCAAAGATCTAGAACTAGAAATACCATTTGACCCAGCCATCCCATTACTGGGTATATACCCAAAGGATTATAAATCATACTATTACAAAGACACATGCACACGTATGTTTATTGCGGCACTATTCACAGTAGCAAAGACTTGGAATCAACCCAAATGTCCATCAATGACAGACTGGATTAAGAAAATGTGGCATATATACAACACGGAATACTTTGCAGCCATAAAAAAGGATGAGTTCATGTCCTTTGCAGGGACATGGATGAAGCTGGAAACCATCATTCTCAGCAAACTATCGCAAGGACCAAAAACCAAACACTGCATGTTCTCACGCATAGGTGGGAATTGAGCAATGACAACACTTGGACACAAGAAGGAGAACATCATACACTGGGGCCTATCAAGGGGTGGAGAAGGGTGGAGGGATAGCATTAGGAGATGTAACCTAATGCAAATGATGAGTTAATGGGTGCAGCACACCAACATGGCACATGTGTACATATGTAACAACCTGCATGTTGTGCACACGTACCCTAGAACTAGAACTTAAAGTATTAAAAAAAAAAAAAAGAAATGTCCACCTAGGAGGTTAGAAGAGAAAGCATTTATTCCCTGGCACCCCACTTCCCCTGCCGAAGGTTTCCCTAAAAAGCACTAATTCTTGAGCCTCCAGGTTGCACCTGCAAACTTGCTAAACAGCTCTGACAGTCACCCTGTGCCATGGCATTGGAAAAAGCACAGAACAAAGGCAGCAGGTGTGTGATGTGCAGCTGGGTGAGATGCTGTCTTGTTGTGCCTGTACTAAGCTGCTCAAAGGCCCCGTGAACTGGTTGTTGCCCTCGTAGTATAATAAGTCAAGAGAACTCAAAGCCATGTCCACTACAGACCTCTGAGGCCCAAAGCCTTGCTTATCAGCACTGGAGGAATTCAGGTACACTTGTTAAAAAGACACCCAAAGTTTTGCACATGAAGCAAGACTCCCCTAATCCGACCTTCTGAAATAAGATTGCTCAAAATTGAGTGTACTCAATTCTCTGAGCACCTCTTAACCACATACTTCATTCTGATAAATTAACTGGTACTCCCTTACCACTTTACATGAACAAAAAGGAGATTCTCAGTTTCTAATACCCAGACTGGCTCCTGTCCCAAACATGTTGATATTATGGTTCAGAGAGTGATTTTGAATAGAAACAGCAAATATTCATAGTTCTGCCAACGTGGACATTTTAATTCTTTCCTCTTTCTCAGAGTAGCCTCTGACCAACCCTTCTTTACCATCTTTACCATAATTTTACTCCCCCACCACACAAAGAAATGTTTATGATTCAAAAATCAGAAGTTCCTTTCCCATCTTGTTCATTGGCAGAACACAACTAGAGAAGAACATGCAAGCCAAAGGTGCCCTTTCCCAGGGTACACTATAAACGCCTGGGCAGCAGAGACCCCTTGTTTATGAGTTTTTCATTTTCTTATTCCACTAAAAAAGAGTCTCATGGAGACTTACGAAAAATACTCATTGAATAAATCTGTGTATTTTTCAGTACGAGGAGAAAAGGATAATTCTCTAGAGATGTTGCTCAGAATAGTAAATTCTATAGTGGCTGCAGGTGTGTGATGGACTAAACTAAGAAGGTCTCCCTTTCTATTGTGTAGCTTTTCTAGGTTTCTTGAATGGATGGTGACTTTATTTCCTCCTTGCAACCTAAACCTGGTTTGCCCGGCATCTGGTTGTCAGCAGTTGGAAGGTTCCACCTTCAATACACGTGCTGCAGCCATTGCAATCATTCTCCTTGCTTTTTCATCTGGGGATTTAAATTGTTCCATGAGATGTACAGACACCCAATTTGGGTTAGGGGTTTGATTTAAATGTGCTGTCAGTTTTGATTTTTCACATTAGCTGCTCATGCTAGCAGAGAGGGCTCACTAAACTAGCAATACGTTTTCAATCCAAAGAGATCAAAATAAACTTGGGGTCATGTGAGCAGCGAGGGGCTTCTTCCGACCAAGTTCAGCAAACTGAAGGAATGGAGCTGGCCAGCAAACATGATGAAGTGGATGGGGTTGGGGGAGAGCGGGATGCTTTCCTCTCCAGAATTCAGCCACAGGTTTCTACTCTCATTAACTTCTCACCTTTTAGAGAATAGATTTGTAAATTGTCTGCACAAAGATGCAACAGCTACTAATTAGGTGTCCTCCTTACTGATTGCCTGACTACAAAGAAAACAAGTAAGAATTCAAAGAGAATCCTTGCAGCTCTCCTTTCAGAAAATGTCTGACACAGCAGTCTGAGGTTCTAACAGAGCCTTGTATACAAGAGACACTCAATATGTGCAGAGTAAAAAGCAATGACATTCACCCAACTGTCCGGAGTTCTTCAGCCAGTGCATGGCTTTCCCTTTCTGTGACAGAGGTTTGGTTATTGGTTTCCTACTCAAAGACACAAAACTGCCCGCTGCTCCAGCTCAACAACTGTGGTGAAGAAAACAACAGTATCCAGAAATAGCCTCACTGGAAACCATTTTTAACAGTGTCAAACAAGCAGCTTGACAGATTTTCTCTTTCAACTCTCCTATATTTGGGCTAGCCAGATGATAGCAGTCAGGATGGGCTGGGTTACGATGCAGTGACAATAAAACTACACATTGCAGTGACTTACAACCACCCAGGTTTATTTCTCACTCACACTACATGCCCTTTGTTGAGGGCTCTGCTTACCTTAGTGACTCAGGGACCGAGGCTGATAATGGGCCCATCTCCACTGTGCCTCTGTGTTCCCCACAGCTGAGTAAAATGTAGCACTTCAGTGTTGCTCTGGCTACTAAGTGCTTTTGTCTAGAAAAGACACACACCACTTCCTCTCACATTTTATCATCCAAAGCCAGTCACTGACCACCCAACTGCAAGGCCGCAGGGAATTGTAACCTCCCACGTACTGGGAAGGGGATGGTGGAATGGAATACCTGGGCACATCCCCAGTGACTAGTACACAACCCTGTTCTGGCTTCAGGAAAGGAGACTGACTTGTGGCTTTGTCTCTAACTCTGCCTGGTGCTCAAGACCAGACAGATGCACAGCTGAATTCTACAAATATACAAAGAAGAGCTAATACCACTCCTACTGAAACTATTCCAAAAAATTGAGGAGCAGGGATTCCTCCCTAACTCATTCTATGAGGCCAGCACCATCCCGATACCAAAATATGGCAGAGGTACAACAAAAAAGAAAATTTCAGGCCAATATCCTTGATGAACATCGACACAAAAATCCGTAACAAAATACTGGCAAACTGAATCCAGCAGCACATCAAAAAGCTTATTCACCACCATCAGGTAGGCTTCATCCCTGGGCAAGATTGGTACAACATACACAAATCAATAAATGTAATTCATCACATAAACAGAACTAAAGACAAAAACCACATCGTCTCAATAGATGCAGAAAAGTCTTTCATTAAAATTCAATGCGGCTTCAGGTTTAAAACTCCAAATAGCTAGGTATTGAAGGAATATACCTCAAAATAATAAGAGCCACTTATGAAAAACCCACAGCCAACAACATACTGAATGGGCAAAAGCTGAAAGCATTCCCCTTGAAAACTGGCACAAGACAAGGATGTCCTCTCTCACCACTCCTATTCAACAGAGTACTGGAAGTTCTGGCCAGGACAATCAGGCAAGATAAAGAAATAAAGGACATTCAAATAGGAAGAGAGGAAGTCAAACTATCCCTGTTTGCAGATGACATAATCCTGTATCTAGAAAACCACATCATCTCACCCTAAAAGGTTCTTAACTTTATAAACAACTTCAGAAAAATCTCAGGATACAAAATCAATGTTCAAAAATCACTAGTATCCTTATACATCAACAATAGTCAAGTCAAGAGCCAAATCATGAATGAACTCCCATTCACAGATGTTACAAAAAGAATAAAATGCCTAGGAATATAGCTAACTAGGGAAGTGAAAGATCTCTACAAACAGAACTACAAACCACTGCTCAAAGAAATCAGAGATGACACAAACAAATGGAAAAACATTCCATGCTCATGGATAGGAAGAATCAATATCATTAAAATGGTCATACTGCCCAAAGTAATTTATAGATTCAGTGGTATTCCCATTAAACTACCATTGACTTTCTTCACGGAATTAGACAAAACTATTTAAAAATTCATATGGAACCAAAAAAGAGCCTGAATAGCCAAGGAAATCCTAAGCAAAAAGCACAAAACTGGAGGCATCATGCTACCTGACTTCAAGCTCTACTACAGGGTTATAGTAACCAAAACAGTACAGTACCAGTACAAAAACAGCACATAAACCAATGGAACAAAGAATCCAAAAACAAGACTGCACACCTACAACTATCTGATCTTCGACAAACCTGAGAAAATCAATGGGGAAAGGACTCCCTACTCAATAAATGGTGCTGAGGTAACTGGCTAGCCATTTGCAGAATATTGAAACTGGATGCCTTCCTTATACCAAATAGAAAAATTAACTCAAGATGGATTAAAGACTTAAATATAAAACCCAAAACTATAAAGACCCTGGAAGAGAACCTAGGCAATACCATTCAGGACATAGGCACAGGCAAAGATTTCATGATGATGACATCAAAAGCAATAGCAACAAAAGCAAAACTTGACAAATGGGATCTAATTAAACTAAAAAACTTCTGCACAGCAAAAGAAACCATCAACAGAGTAAACAGACAACCTACAGAATGGGAGAACATTTTTTCAAACTATGCATCTGACAAACATCTAATATCCAGTGTCTAAAAGAAAAATTTACAAGAGAAAAACAACCCCATAAAAAAGTAGGCGAAGGACACAAACAGACGCTTTTCAAAAGAAAACATACAAGTGGCCAACAATCATATGGAAAAAAAGCTTAACGTAACTGCTCATTAGAGAAATACAAATCGAAACCACAATGAAATACTGTCTAACACCAGTCAGAATGGCTACTATTAAAAAGTCAAAAAAATAACAGATGCTGGCAAGGCTGTGGAGAAAAGGGAATGCTTATACACTGTTGGTGGAAGTGCACATTAGTTCAGCCATTGTGGAAGAAAGTGTGGCAATTCCTCAAAGATCTAAAGATAGAACTATCATTTGACCCAGCAATACCATTACTGGGTACATACCCAAAGGAATATAAATCATTCTATTATAAGGACACATGCATGGGTATGTTCATTGCAGCACTATTAACAATAGTAAATCATGGACTCAACCTAAATGCCCATCAATGATAGACTGTATTAAAAAAATATGGTACATATACACCATGGAACACTACGCAGCCATAAAAAATGAGATCATATCATTTGCGGGGACATAGATGGAACTGGAGGCCATTATCCTTAGGAAACTAACAGAGGAACAGAAAACCAAACACTGCATGTTCTCACTTATAGGTGGGAGCTAAGTGACGAGAACACATAGACACATAGAGAGGAACAATGCATGCTGGGGTCTTTTGGAGGGTGGAAGGTTGGAGGAGGGAGAGGATTAGGAAAAATAACTAATGGGTACTCAGCTTAATACTGGGGTGTTGAAATAATCTGTACAAAAAACCTCCACGACACATTTACCTATGTAACAAACCTATACTTGTACCCCTGAACTTAAAAGTTTAAAAAATGGGAAGAACTTTCCACAGAAGAAAGCCCACATGTTATAGTCAAAATACAGTTTAAGGTATAACCCAACAAGTCAGTATTAAATGATCAGGCAGTTCTTAAACCTCTATTATAATTACCACCCCCTTCAGTGAAAAATGAGGCCTCATGCCCATACATACAGAAAAACAGCACTCTCAATTGGCCTAACCCTAATTGCCTTCATGGTCTCACCCATACAGTTAATACTCTCAACACAAAGTTTTATTGATACCTGAAAATCTGACAGCCAAATCTAGTGGGGTTTTGGATAAGTGATGTGTCCCTGAGGAGAGTTGGAAGACTGGAAGTGCAGAAAGGCCTCCTTCAGGGACCTCTAAGTAGAGGTGAGAGAGACTCAATGGCCAGATGGCAAAGACCCAGCAAGACTGCCCACCTAACAAGCTACACCTGACCAAGGAGGTCCCAGTGAGAAAATACATCTCCTGTGGCCAAAGTGAAAGGTATAGCCTTTTCCAACTTTCTACAGAAGGGCTGCCAAGACACGAGCATAGAAGCCAGCGCACCCCATACTCTCCCTACACCTCCAGGGAAAGGAGCCACACATCCTTGGTTGAAGGCAAGGTCAATGAGATTTGACGTTGTCCAGGGAACCTCAGGGTATGTATTGGGGATATGCCCTCTAAGGATATATACACACACAAACACACATATAATCATATATTAATATACATATATATTCACAGTGAAACTCAACATAATGGAGGCCTGGGATAGTATGTCTGCATTTCTCCTAAAGCAGAGATTGTCCAAATACAATTCACAGGACAAATCTGGCTGTTTTCATATGGCCCATGAGCTAAGAGTAGATTTTACATTTTTAAATTCTAGAAAAAAATTGTGGAAGGTCGTTTTATCTCTTGTCATACAAAAATCTACAAAATATCCTCCATTTTGTTTCTTAGCCTGCAAAACCAAAAATTTCTATCTGGCTCTTTACCAGAAAAAAATTGCTGACACCTGTCTTGGAGTATTAGGAAAGGAGACTGCCTCCAGGTTCCCTCCTGGGAACACATTTATTAAGGGGATTCACTAAAGACCCCATGGATATGCTGTTATAGGAGGCCTTCCTCTGTTGGTCATGGAAATTTCATGGAGGTTGACTATGACTGTCAGTAAAAAAGAAACCAGAACAAAGTGACAGAGGACCAGGAGAAAGACAGGGTACATTGGGAAAGCCCAGATTGGAATTCACAACCACAGTATACATTGAGTTCTTGTTTTTAACAGCCTTGTGATAAAGCCTCTGAGCCTTGGTTTGCTTGTCTACAAAATGGGGTAATGTTACTTGATCATCACAGTTGCCTGTGTTACTGTTTACACCAACCAGAACCATACAGCAGAACCCCTTGGAACACTGACTAGGGCTGGGCAAATGGAGCTTACTTCAGTTGGTGGTGGCGGACCATCTCCACAGTTACAGAGACAGCACCATTGTCTCATCTACGTAGTATACTCAGCAAATATTCAACTAGAGATTTATCCACTCTATTTAAATGTGAGGAAATACAGGTAATTAAGCAAGGTTTGACATGGATCTCCAACCACCATTTACCAAGATAGCTTGGCATCTGTGATGTTCACAATCTCAGGGTCAATTTTGTACCAGACCATATAGTAGTAGGGAGGTCATGGACCCTGAGGTGAACGGAGAGAAAGAGAGGTAGAGAGAGAACACACAAGCAGAGATCAATTAAGAACCCTATTATACTGTGTTCTCACTCCTTCTACATCCATGCAACCCTCCATCCATGGAGTAAGCGTCTTCTATATTCAATGCCCCCTCAGTGACAGAAAAGATAGATAAGGCTCCTGTGTTCAAGGACCTTACATTCTGCTGATGGGAAGGGACAGAGGATAAACAAATTGACAAATAAGATAACTATAGATGGTGATATATGCTTCGATGGCAATAAAAATGGTTGAGAGAGTAACTGGGTGAGGTCAACTTCAGGATATTTGAGAATGACCTGAAAACATGGGCAGGAGTCTGACATGTGATCTGCTGCAGGAAAAGCATTCCAGGCAGAGGGAATGGCCATGTAAAGGCTAGAATGAGGTGAGGGGAGGGGAGAGAAGCCTGAAAAAAAGGCTGGAGACATTGAGGAGGTCAGATTATGCAGAGCTGTGACCCTTACACAAAGTTGGGCTTGATTTGGATTGATCACAAGAGATAAGGTTGCAGTTTTACAGTTGAGCATCTGTGGTCCAATTCCTGATCTTGGAGGCTGGTTAAGTCAGCGAAGTCACCAAGAGGAACTGGGGGCCAGAGTTGCCAGGAGTCAGAAGGTCCTGCAAAACTACTGCTGGGGCAAGAGTAGGACTGGTCAAACTGGAGTCATTGAAACTGCATCCAAGCAGGATGGGTAAGTGTGGGACCAGAGTGGCAGATTGGAGTTGAGAGCTGAGAAGACACAGGAGGCAGGAGGTAAGGAAAGATGGCACAAGGTTAGGGGACCAAAACTTTTGCCACTGACCTGAGTTTCTTGGGACTGCCTCTTTTGATGCTGGTTCAATGTACCCTGGTTAGGTTGGGCACAAGGAAGCATTATGAGTCTAGAAATATGCAGGGCTCCACGACAGCAAATTGGAGACTAAGTCTTCCATAGTCTCAAGAAGTTCAAAATCTGGTTAAAAACATGGAGTATAAGACACAACTAAAGGACGATACATATGCTGAGCTGTGTGTGACATGTGTGTTTCTGTACATGCTATTTGGTGGTCAAAGGAGGGTAAGCTCCTTTAATATGAAGCATTTGGGGCAGAGGAAAAAAGAGCCAGAACTGAAGAAGGACTTTTCAGTTGACAAATGGGCATTTCAAATGACAAAACTGAAATGGCAAGGAATGAGCAGAGAACAGTGAAGCCAAGAAATAGGGTGACAATTAAGAACACTCCAGATGAAGTCCTCTATTATTTCCTTTTCTGGTAATTAGAGCAAAATAAATTTTATAGTAACATTTTAACAATAGACTTAATTCCCTCCACCTACCACCTGGCTCAGAACAGTATCACCTCCCCCTTCTGAAAAGAGGGAGATCAGGAGAGACTCTTCAGAGATAAGGGAGGAAATTTGTTGTTCTGAAAACAGGGCCCTTTCTTCTTTGCAACTACTTTCAAAGGGGAAAGCAGTCTGATAATGAAAAGTATCATTATCATTATTATCGACTTCAAATATTGGGCTCTGTCATAGCAAAAGCTTCACTCTCTGTAATCTTATTGTTGTTTGGTATCACGAAGATATTGAAATTCATTTACACCTCCAGCTCTGGATACAACGTGTGCCAGCTGCTGCTGCCCTTCTGTGGCCAGTTTTATCCTATTATGCTATTTATAGGGCCTTCTCAGTGAAGGTGGCAGGAATAGTGATGCCAAAGTTTCCTGCTTCCCTCCATCTGACAGCTGGCATGTTGTCTGACAACACAAAGGGAAAGAAGAAAGGTTGCATATCAAAATATTTTGAAGGCATCACCGTCAAACGTACAGACACACAACATGGATAATTGCTCAAGTTTCACTGCAATGTCCAAAATGAAGTCTTTCTAACCTGCGGACAGTTTATGAGTTTCAAGAAAATATTTGGTTTTTGACTCCAAATGTATACTTTTTCTTATCACACATTCACATACTTGTGAGCACACACAGAAAACTCAAAAATAATTATTTTGCCAAACACATCAATTCTGAATATGAAGGATTTTTTTTTTCTTTTTACTTCTGAAGTGTTCAAAGAGTTGATCCAGATAAATTTCCATCAAGTAAATCATACTCTCAACTAATTTTGATAAATAAAAACTCGAATCAACCAAAAGCAACATGGAAAACTCTGGCTGGATGAGATGCCACCTAACACTACTAATTCTCAGGAGTGCTAAGACGTAATGAGCACTCAAAGTTTGACTGGACTGAATCAAAATCTGTTCCTCATTAAGTAGGTTCTCTCCATCTTCCAGTCCTTGAATTTTAAGAGTTTCTCCATCCGTAAACATCTTGGAACTTCCCACTGGGTCTTTGTATTATTAAGACATCACACTCCACAGTAGTGTCACAACTGGGCTGCCTTGTTGTGAACACTCCTTAAGGTAAAGGTCTTTTGTTAAGATGAATTCTCTCCCGATCTTATTATCTGTCAGAAATTCTGAGGTTGAGGTGATGAGAGGGTACAAGTGTCAGTAACAGAGTCTTCATTCATGACCCTCAGCCTCCCAGTCACCTTGCTTTCCAGAACCTTCTCTCCCACCCCCAGCAGCCTGAGGACTGGAGGCCCAGCCAGGAATGGTTCTCACAGAGGTTGTTCCTGACCTTCAACTTGTGTGCCAGGGCTCCAGGGGTTGCACCGCACCAATTAGATGCTCTCTCAGGAAAGCAGCACTGGTAAGCTCCTAGAGTAATGATGAGAACTTTAGGGTAGAGTTGGGGCACAAAGAGGGGTGGCCTGTGCCCATGTCCTGAGGGCCTAAAGACCTAAGGAAAAGTGGTTCAGAGTGAGAAGAGATTAGACATGCAGAAAGAATCAGAGAAAGCAAGAGAGACAGACGTAGTGTCTTAGTTTGGGCGGCTATAACAAACTACCATAACAGGGTGGTTTAACAACAAATATCTATTTCTCACAGTTCTGGAGGCTGGAAAGTCTGAGATTAGGATGCCAGTATGGACGGGTCCTGTGCTGTGCACAATGAGGGTCCTGTTGTGCACTGCAGATGGCAGACTTCTTGTGTCTTCAAATGGTAGAAAGAGTTCTCTGGGATCTCTCTTATAAGGGCACAAATCCCATTCATAAAGCCTCCACCCACATGACTTAATTATCACCCAAAGGCTCCACTTCCTAATACCTTGGGGTTAGGATTTCAACATATATATCTTGGGGTGACAAATAGTCAGTCCATAATAGCTGAGGGTCAAGCCAGTCCCTGGAGCTGCTTTGGTGCTGGACCTCGCACAAGTCTGCTTGCGTAATATTTCCTGTATTCCTGGGCAATTTCTGTATCCTTCCAAAAGAAAGATGGCCTTTAAACTCCATCGACTCGAGCAGGTCTCTGTTCCTGGCAACCAAAAGAGCCCTTAAATGTAAGGTGGCAGACAGACTACTAGAATTGAAACCACTTGGTGCTGGTTAAACAGACCGAATGCTGATTTCCATGCCAGACCTCCTGAATCAGAAGATGGGAAGAATGGAGACCTTCTTAAGAATGGAGACTTAAGAAGCATCACATACCCCACTAGAATCTGATGTTTCCTTACAGAAACATCTTCCAAGGCATTTTATTTCATACCTACGAAAATTGCTGAAAACACAAAGTACAAAAAGGCAACCAAATCCCTACTCAGTTTTCAGAACATGTCATGTTCACATTATCTTTAAATCATTAAAAAACTACTGTAATCATTGTTAATGCACAAGCGGCAAATGCCTATGCTAATCATCCCTTATTATTGCAATGAGTTCTAATTGTTCTCCTTAAGTAAGGATGTGCCTATTAAAATGAGCATCATATGCACCAGACACCATGTGTCACATACAACTTGATTTTCCCTTCTGTCCATGCAGTGTTATGTGTCATAGAAAAGCTGCTGTGTAATAAGTGTGATTGTTTTAATGCCAATTAAGTGAGAAAGATGATACAATCTATCTCCAGAATCAGAGCTTCGTCTTTCAACAAATATTCACCAAGTACTAACTCTGTGCCTGCCACTCCAGAACTGGAGTTCTCCTGGGCACAAGGAATACAGAAAACTAGAGTGCTAGGCCTTCACCTATAATTAATATTGCCGGGAAGAGTTATGAGCACCCAAACAGGCATATGCACAATGGAGAGAGACATGGAGAGGGAAGGGTCACTGCTACACAAGGGGAGGGAGAGAGAGGGTGATTTTCAAGACTCCATTTAAACTCAGTCTAGTGTAGCACTGCTAACAATGGGGTAAGTTGGTTAAGTCTGGAAGTGAGAATGAGAAAGCATGTTGGCTTACAGGTATACTATATGTCCTCTAATCTTACTTTTCTTCATAATAGAATATACCTAGTATACTCCATTTGCCATTTCTTCTGTTTGAGTCCAGCATATAGCATCCTCTTGAGTTTTGACTAATCTCTTATTTCTCAGGTTGGTCAAAACTCAAGAAGATCTTACATGTTGGATTCAAAGACCCCCACAGAAGAAAAGAAGTTGGTTAATAAAACAATTTTTCCTAGAACTTCTGTACACTTAGTTAATTTCAATAAATATTTCAGTGTCTACTAAACTGTGCTAGTCATCAAAAATGTATACACTTTACCATGTAGAGTTTAGAGAAACACAGACATAGACAATAAAGGTATAATGAAGTATGGTATCAGTGTCTCACGTAAAATACAATGATAGCATGGAATTATTAAAAGAGGACCAATTAATTATGGCTCACAGATAAGACGCAGATCTCTGAGGACAAAATATTTGATCTTGGACTCTACATGAATTAGGATTTGAACTCTTAAGGTTTGAGAGGAAAAAAAAAATAACAATTCTATGGTAAACAATTCTAACAAGTAATATATACTGTATGAGTAAGCTTTTACTATGTAACAAAACCACTGGAAAACAATAGTGTCAGAATAGCATTTATTATTTCCCATGATTCTATGACTCAGTTCAGTAGTTCTTCTGGTCTGAGTTAACCTGAATGGGACGAGATGGCAAATACGGAACACTTCTCCCATACCCGGGGCCTTAGCTGGGATGGCTGAGACAGCCAGGGACTTTGCCCTTGTGGCCTCTTATTCTCCAGGAGGTTAGCACAAGCTTGTTCATATGAGGGCAGAAGGCTTCTCAGCAATAAGAGAAGGCAAGCCACAATAAACATATACTTTTCAAGCTTCACTTTACATCATGTTTCCTAATGCCTCATTAGCCAAAGTGAGTCACCAGGCCAAACCAGGTTCCAGGAGGGGAAAAGTAGATGCTGCCTCTTGATGGGAAGAAAAGGAAAGTCACACTGCAGAGGGTGTGTGCATACATGTATGAGAGGAATGATTACAGCAATCCTTGGAAACCATCTACAGTGCATATTAAGTATATATGAAACCACATCTCAGGTTGATCCCATTATTTTTCCTTGGATAGGGGTAGGAGGGGAGAAATAATATAGAAAAATACCTGTCAGAGGAGCCTGACAGTCATCAACACCTCTATTGCCATCACCATCACAACCTCAAAAACCCAAATTAAAAAAAAAAAAAAAAATCCATAAGGTTAACCTCAACAGCAGACTGCTTAAAACAGTATCACTTAAGTCACCCTTGGATATGAAAGTGGAAGAATAGTACAAGCAGCTGAGCTAGACGACGTCCCATTTTAATGCTATTTGGTATAGTATAAAGAAAACCCAAACTGAAACAACTGGAGGCAACTGAGAACTGCGAGCAGGGTCCTCGATTGCCAGGTCACCAGCCAGAAGACGCTCCGCTGACACTGGTTGCTGAGTTAGAAAAGGGTTCCAGGACCATGAAGTGACGCTGAACATCTGCTTATTCTGGATCCTCCATGGCTGAGGTTGCACTTTGGTCAGAATGTTAGCAAACTGAGCCTTGTCACAAACTTTATCAGACACTGAAAGTCAATATCTGGAGTCCTCTCCCCACCCAGAAGGTGAATTGATATTGAATTGAATCCTCCTCGTGCTGTTACAAAATAAGCCCTTAAAAAACAATGAGCAAATGGAAAATAGAGTGTCTTTTATTGATTGTGATGTTTCCACTTAACTCGATTCCAGCAGGGGAGCTTCTAAGGTGGCACATGCGTAGGGAGCAAGGGCATTGCCACGGTCGATAATTCCGAGGAAATGGACAGCTTCGTCTGCCTAATGGATCTCTCCAATTTCCTCTATTGGGATCCAGCTTGGGATTAGTCACTCGACAGATTTTTCAGCAGTTCCTCAAAGCAATTTGGGAAGTGTCAGCTGAGCATCTGGGCAAACTTTCATGACTACGGCCTTTTTATTAAAGACACCTTCCATGTGGCACTGATACGTTCTCATGCCTTCCTTTTGGAACCAGTGGTAGCCTTTGATTTTCTGTATTACTTTATTTTTCTCAGTATGTGACTAGCAAAATACACACTCCTGCATACCACACACACACACTTGATGGGGGAAAAAAGTGTCCATGAGGCATTCTTATTAAAAAGAATGTTTCAGTAATTCCTTAAATTTCCTCTTTCTACTCCCTCCCAAGTGTCAACATCATTTTAAATAAGTTTTTCATTTTAGTATCATTTTTGATTTATCGAAACATTGCAAAGGTGGTACAGAAAACTCCTATATAGACCTCACCCAGTTGAGTTTCCTCTAATGTTACCACATTACTATGGTACATTTGTCAAAAGCAGGAAATCAGTATTTAGTGAACTCTGGACACGATTCGGATTTTACCCGTTTTTCCACTGATGTCCTCTTTCTGTCCCAAGACTCAATCCAGGGAACTTCATTGCATTTAGTCCTCATGTCTCCTTGGTTTCCTCTGGTCTGTGAGAGTTTCTCAGTTTTGTTTGGAATGAACTTGACAAGTTTGAGGAGTACTGGTTAGGTATTTTGTAGATCATCCCATGATTCAGGTTTGTCTGCTGGTTTTCTTGTGTTTAGCTTGGGGTTATGAGTTTTGGCAAGAATGCCACAAACGTGAATGTCTTTCTTGTTATATCATACTAAGTGGTATGTGCTATCAATAAAACTTCTCACCAGCAATGCTAAGCTTCATCACCTGGCCAAGGTAGTATTTGCCAGGTTTCTCCTCTGTAAACCTATGTTTGTTTGTTTTTAAAGCAGTGAAGCCTCAAAATGCACTGTCATATTTAGGTAGTATTTCTAAATATTATGTTGCTCAAGTAGTGCTACTACTAGGTTAGTCTCCTTAATCGTAGGCTTAGAGAAGTTGAATGGGAAGTTAGAAAATATTTGGGGGAGAAATGAGGAAAAAGGAGAAGGATATAAATTGTTTTCAAATTTAGCTTTCATTTCCAAATTCTATAGCAAAAAGTTTCTTTCAAATAAGATATTTATGTTGGCCAACTGGTTAGTGTCAGCCTTATAGAATTTAGCCTCAGACCCCTTTGTTAGTTATAAACAAGTCAAGCTGATACTCACTTCTGAACTTTTTAGATATTTTACATTGAAATTAGCAATTGCCAACTTAAAGTCTACTTTGCATTTCAGAAGAACTGAGAATTTATGTCTGTGTAACTAATTCAACCATATCTCGGAAAAAGGCAAACAAAAAGAGCAGTTCAATTTATTGAACATCATATGAATTAGCACCTAGTATGTAAATAATGTTCCTTCATGGTAGTAAAATCTGTATGGTAGTAGAGAGTCCTGCTTCTCAAAGCATGGCACCCTAATCAGCTGCATTGATGTCCCCTGGGAGAAATGCAGTCTCAGGTCCCACCCTGGAGCTCTGGAATAAGAATCTTTAACTAGATCTCCAGGTGATTCCACTTTACATTCCAGTTTGAAGCACACTGCTTTAGAGACTATTACGGATGAAACCTCTATGTGAAACACAAACATCGTGCTCATGAAAAATATATGTGTATGGACTTCAGTCCCTTGGTCCTCAAGCCAATGATAATGTATGTGTTTTAAAAACACAGTTTGCTAAAAAAAAAAAAAAAAAAAAAAAAAAAAAAAAAAAATTGATATTAGTCTGTCAATTTTGCTTTCAAAGGCAAAATTGTTCTCTTGAACAAATCTGCTAAGTGGTTACACCTTAAGATAACCTATGCACCCAGATATATCCATTTAACACAATCTTTCTTTTAAAAAAAATGATTGGAAAAATAAAGATCCATTTAAAAAAATGTAGATATACAGAAAGTAGAGCCTCACAGTTTGAATTTCATCTCATAACTGAGAGACAGGACAGGTTTCTGGTCCCCATGGTTTGTGACAAGTTCTTTTTCCTCTGTGCCCTGTTACTACTTGCACTCCTAGTGGGTCTTCCAGGCAACAAACTTTTGTTTTCAATCATTACATGAGGGTGAAATTTAAAACATGCTTTCAGGACACGCATAGAGTGGTTAATTTGTGAATGGTTGTATGTTAGTTTTAAAAAACCACACACACACACTAAATCACATGATGGTGGTTCTTACAGATTTCCAAATGCCAAAGGGAAAATTCCATGTCTCCTTTGCTCTAAGTTTGGTGAAAAAAAGAAACATATCCAAGAAGTTATAGTTGAAAGCAGACTGGGTATGAGGAAGGACTTCCTACAATTTGGGGTAGTAGAATGAGTCATGGACAAAAAACCAACATCAAAGGCAACCCAACTGTCAGTCGCCAGAAATGCTAACATGCACAGATGTAAAATACGACTGAAGGGAGCAAAGGAGGAAAATTCTGAAGTGAGACAGAGTGAGATTCATGTCCAGCCCAGCCCCCACCAGCTGTGTGACATTGGGGAAGGTACTCAGCCACTCTTAAGCCTGTTTATTTGTAAAATGGGATCATAATTGTACAAACTTCAGAGGGGTGGCATAAGGCTTTCATGACACAATGCACAATGCCCATCAAATATATGCTAAAAAACTTAATTATTACCAGTATTACCACCATTATTGTCATATATGTGAATGTATATCAAGTGCTTTGCACAATGCAGGCACATATAATTACTTAGCAAATAATGGGCTATTATTATTGTCATGATAGTAGCTTCCTTTTTAGAATTTCAAATTTCAGAAAATGATAGAAGAGATTGTAAAATTGGGTCAAAAACTAAAGTCCTTCCAGCCCACGTGGCCTCACTATACCCAGGTCCCCTCCCCATATGAGCCTCTGAACGGTGGCTTCTAATTCTTCTTTGCGCTTCCCTCTCTCGCTGAGGGGAATGTCCCCTAACATGACATGAAGGATAAGGTCAATTATGATTTGGAAGAAGAATACAGTTGCTAGGCTGGGACACAATGTTTTTTCAAAGAGACATAACAAAGGTCACCCTAGAGACTTTTAACAGATGACTCTTCTGGGTACCAGGAAAGCCAAAATGGACCTCAACATGAATAACCTGTCGGCATCCTGCATTTTGACAGCTACAATTCTTCCTTTTTCAATTTCAGTTCTTATTGATTTTGAAGATTCTCATTTCAGAGATGTATGCCATCATTGTACTACAGTGTTTAGCAATTTATCTGTGCCTGCTTTTATATGCTAGATTGATTCTTTCCTACTGAAGCTGTAGGTGGGAGAGCGCCCAGGTTGCTATCTGGTACCATCTCTGCTCACAAGTGATTAAACTGAGACATTTCACGCTCTCACCTGAGGAAAAAGTGCTAAAGTAAGCCTAGTGCCGGGGGAGGTTCACATTTGGTAATGAAGCAGTGGAAGTTGGCAATGAACTCAATGAACTCCTTCTGAGAAGAAAGGCATAAATTAGGGAGAAGTGGAGTCTGAGGGGGCAAGGGTAACACAGACATTGCTCTGAATTTCCATTCAAAATGCCCAGATTTCCCTCTGGGAAGTCAATAGAGAACTGCATTAAATGATTAAATACTTACTTGGTTCTTGGTACGGGCAGAAATGATGAGCATGTGAAAATAGCTAGAAAAGATTAGGAAGTGTGGAGAGGGCAAATGAAATGAACCTGGATGAGAGTATGTTTCTTATTGGCTAGTTTTTCCAAAAAATCAATTTGAGAGTAAATAGTGAAATTTATTTAAGTTAATCTACTCACGGTGAATAACTGTAAGAAAAATGTTCCAAAATTTAGGGATTAAAGCATAACTCAAAACATTTAGCAATCAAAATAATTACTTATCTTTTCCCTTTAACCTAATTTCAATTATTTCATCTGTAGGGACTATGATCATTGTGTTTCCTTTTTGTTGGTGAAGGTGTTTCTTTATGTCAACACACTTTTCCTTACCCTTTCTTCTGTTTCCATTGTAAGTGCTTCCCAAATTCCATGTAACATAAAAGGACTGTCAGTCATGGGGCTTTCTCTCACCCCCACTTAGATGGATCCTCTTGGCCAAATACTGCATGGGACTTACTTATGCTAAAAAAAATTGTTTTCAGTAGACAAAGAAAACGTGGTATGTAGAAACCATGGAATACTACTCAGCCATAAAACAGAATGAAATAATGGCCTTTGCAGAAACGTGGAAGGAGTTGAAGGCTATTATTCAAAGTGAAATAACTCAGGAATGGAACACCAAACATCGTATGCTCTCACATAAATGGAAACCAAGCTATAAGGATGCAAAGGCATAAGAATAATATAATGGACTTTGGGAATTTGTGGGGAAGATTGGCAGGGGGGTGACGGATAAAAGACTATGTATTGATACAGTGTATGCTGCTCTGATGATAGGTACACCAAATCTCAGAAATCACCACTAAAGAACTTATTCATGTAACCAAAATACCACCTGTTCCCCAAAAGCAACTGAAATAAAAATTAAAAGTTAGTAATCATGATTATGACATGGATATTCAACCCTTTATCATTTCATACTCACTAGAAAGACTTTTCAGGACCATCATATGTATACAGATATAAATATATATATATATAAAGAGAGAGAGATATATATGTGTGTATATATACATGTATGTGTATATATATATGAGAGTTTATTAAAAATTCCAATATAACTGGGTTGTCTGGGATCTACTTAAACTAAAATATTACTTGTTTATCTGATGTTCAGATTTAACTGGGAATCCTGTATTTTATCTGTCAATCGTACGTTGTGCCCACTTGTTCACTTGCCAGTGCCCTTATTTATGTCCCATAAAATGTGTGGCTGGTCTCTCATTCCATAAGGCAGCAATTATCAAGTGCCACCATCCTGTCAACCTGTGGGAGTTTGGGATAAACTATGTTATTCCCAGCTGGTTATTTTAATAGTATAGCCCTTACCTGGCCTTATCTTTGCTACAGCTGAGAAGCCCCAACCCATGTGAGAGCACCACCTTTGAGACTTGTTGTCAAGAGAAAAGACAACTACTGACTTAGGAAAGGTGCAGTCTATTGTTGTGTATTGACAGAAAAAGGCTAAGACAGTCTACCCTACGATACTTCCACTGTGCTGTGAGGAGAGTGCTTTCGTCCCAAGAAAGGGTTGCCTCCCACAACCAAAATGGCTAAGGAAAGACTGTGGAACTGAGCAGGATGGAGTCAACGAGGCAGGTTACTCGAAGTGAGGATTCACCTTTGCTCCTTCACTGTTCCTGGGTGACCACTTTACTCAAATGTGACCAGTCCATTTCATGTGTTGTTTGGTTTTGGTGGGAGTATATAAATTTGCATGTGACTACATGCCCATGCATATGTGTTTGGGGCAGTGAGTGTCCTAAAAATCCCAGCCTCCTCCCTACAATCACTTAAGGGCCTGGAAATCATACTATGATGTCAAACTTTCCTTCCTCTTCTCTCAGCTTCTTTCATTCCAAAGCATTTATGATTATAATCCACACACACAGTTCAAGAGGACATGCTGAGTCCACCTTCCCCCACTCTTGAGGTTGGAGGAACTCACTCGAAGGTATGCATTTTCCTAATCTGCTGCATCAGCCATGTAGCCCCTACAAGGACCACGGCATTTAGATTCACTGCGTAGGAGTTTCTAACAAAATATGTGGAGTTGCCAATGGGCTGAAATTTGAAAAGTTTTCCAGGTATTATTTATTCAGCACTGAGCTACATGAAGCATAAATGACCCATTTACAAATAAATCTGTCAGATCTTGCTGTCTGTATCCAGTTAGGAAGGCAGAGTGGACTTTTTTCCAAGATGTATTACAAGTGCATTGTAATGGGGAGGGAGAGTGTTACAGGAGAAAGGGAACAGATTTAGAAATGTTGGTCCAAACAAAAGATGCGTAAGAAACATGTCTTGAGCTTGGTAAAATGAGATGGTCCTGAAATGTGGAATTATAGACCTTGAAGGAACCTCAAAAATATATCTACCCAGGTTAACTGGAAAGGGGGAAGGATGCCTCTTCCGTGCCTGGAGAATTTTACTCTTTCATGAGCTCTTGATTGCCATCCAAACAAATGGCAACACACAATACTTCAAACACTGGATGGTTGTGTTTTCCTATCTTTTGTTTCTCCTGATTTAAAATGAACTTTGAAATATAACTATTACCCCCTTTTTTAGATGAGAAGACATTTAAAAAATGGGCAAAATTTCCATTGCCACAGAACTAATGTTACAAACTCCAGGTTTTCTTGCTTGAAACCTCTTGGAGTCACCAGCTGTGTCCCAGGCACTATTCAAGACACTAGGTGAATAAGATAGACATCCTTCTGCTTCAAAGTGCTAAGCATGATACCTCTCCACAGACATTAAACACATTTAATTCAGTATTGTGAAATATACAAACTACTTCACATACCTTAAAAAAGTAGGCATAGACAACATTAAAATTCATTCAAAGTAGGTAATACACACTAAATCTTGAGTTCCGAGGAAAATTTGAGAAGACAAACAGAAAGAATAAGAAAAAAGGTGATAAGAGGCACATGGAGAGAGCTAGTGAGAGAAAATCTAGAAGGCATGGAGTAGGAAACAGAACTCAAAGAGAGACAATATTTAACAATCAGACATACTCATGAGATGAGGGCAACAGACCCATTTTCTTGCCTTCATAGTTTTCACCACCTAGTTCAAATAGCTTGTTCTAGACATGCTGAGTTTCATCTTCAAGGTGCTCATGTTATATAGGACAATCTCATCCGGACATCTAAACCTCTCCCACCAGCTCCTTTAACTCGCATTATTTCTTTCTCATAATGTGTTTTTTTCTACTATTAATGAGCAAATCAGTCCTCCTAAAGCAGTAAACTTTCTGAGGCTGAAATCATTTCTGATTCCTGGTGGCATCTTCTAATATACCTACCAGTTTCCAGCATCTAGTAGGCTCTCAATAAATCTTCACTAAAATGAGATTAAATTGAGGTTTCCCATTCCTAATTTACTATAGGACTTTTAAGATATCTACCATGTCAAAAACCGTGTCCTGTTTTAATAAGCTGAATATACACACTGAGTTTTCATCAAGAGAAGGCACTCTAATAGATTCTGAGTGAGAGAGGCTGAAATGGAGAACACAGGAAGTGTCCTCTAGGGATTTACATTCTATGTCCCTTTCCAGGGTGTGTTTTCAATTTTAAAACTAACTGAAACAGTCCTGTTTGGGTTAACCAGGGACCAACTTGGTCATTGAACCGTCTGAACTGCCTCCATCTTCTCACCTCCTGGTGAGCATCACTGAAGTTGGGGTGGGGGTCAGCCAGGTCCACAGGTTTCACCTGGATTCCGTCCAGCCACATGCTGATGGGGGAAACTACATGCCAAATAAATGGACAATGGCAGCAGGCATACAACACAGAAATATACCAGAGATGAACACAAAATCAGCACTGTTCCATGATGTGTCTGATCTTTTTTGTTAAAGAGAAATATAATTTACTAGAGGAAAACAATGACGAATATTCCCTACCTTGCATGGTACTCGCCAAATGAAGATCTCGGCCATTAATTCAGGGTGTCCTCTAGGATACCTAGAACATTGTTGATGTTCAAATAAGATTCTCCTCAAGTGAGACCAGATGGGAAATGAAGATGAAATACAGCAATACATTTATGGCTCTTATCTGTTCCTTGCAGAATTCTGATTTGTGATAAAACAGGACTATTCCATAGGCATCAAGATATATATGTTGTAATTGTCGTATAAAAAACAAATATCTTGGTTGTCCTGAAAAAAGCCAGGATCTCTAAGACTTTGCAATTCAAAGAGAGTTTAATAGGCCAGGTGTGTTGGCTCACACCTGTTAAGCTTAGCATTTTGGGAGGCCAAGGTGAGTGTATCACTTAAGCCCATGAGTTTGAGACCAGCCTGGGCAACAAAGTGAGACTCCATCTCTACGAAAAATACAAAAATTAGTTGGGGATGGTGGTGCATGCCTATAGTCCCAGATACTTTGGAGGCTGAGTTGGGAAGATGGCTTGAGCCAGGGAGGTCGAGGCTGCAGTGAGCCGTGATCATGCTGCTGCACTCCAGCCTGGGTGACATAGCAAGACCTTGTCTCAAAAAAAAAAAAAAAAAAGAGAGAGAGAGAGAGAGAAAAGAGTCCCTAATGAATAAACAAACTGTGGTACCTCTACTCAATGGAATACCATTCAGCAATAGGAAAAAATGAGCTATCAAACCATGAAAAGACATGGAGGAAGCTTAAATGCATATTGCTAAGTGAAAGGTGTCATTCTGAAAAGATCAGTGGTTGCTAAGGATTCTGGGAGAGGGAGAGAGGGAAGAATTAATAGGTGGAGTATAAGAGTTTTAGGGCAGTAAAACTACTCTGTACCATATTCTAATAGTGGATACATGTTGTTATACTCAAAACTCACAGAATTTACAAGGCAAAGAGTGAGCCCTAAACCACTTGAATAACCATTTGTCAATATTGACTCATCAATTATAACAAATGTTCCACACTAATGCAAGTTGTTAATAATAGGGGAATGGAGGATAGGCTAAGGGGTCTGTGACAGACTGTGTTGGAACTCTGTACTTTTTGCTCAACTTTTCTGTAAATGATCAACACTGATTAGAAAAAAAAAAAAAAAAACCGCCTATTAATTTTTTAAAGCAGCCCTATAAGGAAAAACATAATTTACTAGAATGAAATCTTAACAAATAAAAATGATTGTTATATGATTACAAACCTATTTTTGGGGAGTGAGGAAGACATAATGGAGGGGCTTGGTCTATGGTATGCTTCTGTCTATATTATTCACCATACATGGTGTGAATTTTGAGAGGTAGTAAGGCTCACAGCCACAAAAAGACAAAACAAAGGAATAGACTATATAAGCAAGCAGCCCCAAACATCTTAAGGCAACCAGAGAGAGCAGAGATGGTGAAGAAATGACAGAGAAGGGAGAACACAAGAACAAGATAAAAGGTCATGATAAAAATGGAGGAATTACAGATAAGAGAGAAACATACATGAAATGTGGGGAAATGTAAAGAACTCTGAGAAATGTTTTTTAACCACAGTACTTGCTTTATACTTTCAACACAAGGCCACTGCAGCTGTATAGTATTGTGCAGTCAAAGGGCAGTATTTGAAGTTTTCATTGTCTTTCAAGAGTGAAGCGTAGGGAACTATAACAGGCTGTAACAACTTTTCAAAACTTTCTAGTGCTTTTTCACCCCTAGTGATTTGCTCTCATCCATTTTCTCCAGTTTGCCTTCATTAGGAAGATTTTTCACATTCAAATGGTTTCCGGACACACTCAACTTTTGATTAGAAGGGCAATAAGATGAACTAAAACAATTCTGGCTTGCTTTCTTCTTCAATGTTATTTCCACCCTGTGCAAAGAAGCCAGGTGAGGGACAGGGAGGAGGTGATTAAGTGGAGTTAGGTCCTCTCCTGTCACCTACTACATGAGCTCAGGCAACCACAAAATCTTCCTAAAAATGTATTTTTTAAAAAAGGAATGAATGGGCCAAGCATGGTGGCTCACCCCTGTAATCCCAGCACTTTGGGAGGCTGAGGCAGGTAGATCACCTGAGGTCAAGAGTTCAAGACAAGCCTGACCAACAAGGTGAAACGCTGTCTCTACTAAAAATGTGAAAATTAGCCAGGTGTGGTGGCAGGCACCTGTAATCCCAGCTACTCGGGAGGCTGAGACAGGAGAGCTGCTTGAATCTGGGAGGCGGAGGCTGCAATGAGCAGAGATTGTACCACTCTGCCCTCTAGCCTGGGCAATGAAGCGAGACTCCATCTCAAAAAAAAAAAAAAAAAAAAAAAAAGGGAATGAATGCCTTCTCCTGAGATTGAAAGATGCCATCTCTCTCTCTAAGGTATAAATTAGATGAAGTATGTGTTAGGGTGTTGGCAAAAGTTTAGATACCTAAACAGATGGTCCCTGACTTAAGATGGTTAGGATTTTTCAAATTTACGATAGTACCAAAGTTCTGCATTCAGTATGCTCCTTACACTTTTGAAATATGGTCTTTTTTTCCTTTTTTGTTTTTTGAGATGGAGTCTTGCCCTGTCCCCAGGCTGGAGTGCAGTGGCGCGGTCTCGGCTCACTGCAAGCTGCATCTGCTGGGTTCAGGCCATTCTCCTGCCTCAGCCTCCCAAGTAGCTGGGACTACAGGTGCCAGCCACCACGCCCAGCTAATTTTTTTGTATTTTTAGTAGAGATGGGGTTTCACTGTCTTAGCCAGGAAGGTCTCTATCTCCTGACCTGGTGATCCGCCCGCCTCAGCCTCCCAAAGCGCTGGGATTACAGGCTTAAGCCACCACGCCCGGCCTCGAATTATGGTATTTTCAACTTACAATTGGTTTATTGGACTTAACTCCCAAAATGAGGAATGCTTGTATTTC
The DNA here is from genome assembly GCF_002776525.5 of Piliocolobus tephrosceles. Taxonomy (NCBI): domain Eukaryota; kingdom Metazoa; phylum Chordata; class Mammalia; order Primates; family Cercopithecidae; genus Piliocolobus; species Piliocolobus tephrosceles. The sequence goes on from NC_045435.1 coordinate 76,931,998, forward strand.
ATCTTTGAGAATGTGAGTCATTGTTTCTTCCCCTAGTGAATGAAGAAAGAGCTAGGCACCCCAGCTTGGGAAGCAATGGAGTGAATGTGAGGGAAACCTTTAGAGAGATTTCCCTGTAACACTTTACACAGCTCACATACCTTAAACTCTTCCTGGGAGGGAACAAACACACACACACACACACACAAATCGCCTGCTGGAGAGATGGAAGCCTATGAGGAAGGAAGAGTTGCTATTGGAGACATTTGGACACTCAGCAGTCTCCTTGCAATTGGGGTTGCTACCCGCTATGTGGGTCATGCAATCAATTCACTGGGTCATAGTCAACATAGTGGCATTCTGTTTTGTTTGAGGGGTTTAAATTTGGTATTTACCCCTATGTTCACTTGAAACAGTACTAAGATAATTAACATTAACTTTTAAACTGTATCTTCTTATAAGGCTATTAGTTTTTAAACTATGTGTCCTGTTTTTTTGTTTGTTTGTTTGTTTTAAGTCTGAAGAATAGTGCTCTGAATGGAAAGTGAGGTATCTGAAGTCACCAGAAATAGATGCGGAGGGTTAATTTGGTTCCCTCACTCCTTGCTGTCCTTGACACCTGCAACTCACCCCAGCTTGAAGGCAGCAGCCCACTCCACCCCTGTACCTCCTGGTGGGGGTCGATTTATCTGTCAAGGTGCTGGGAGAGTTAATATTGAGTGTCAACTTGATTAGATTGAAGGGTGCAAAGTACTGTTTCTGGGTGTGTCTGTGAGGGTGTTGCCAAAGGTGATTAACATTTGAGTCAGTGGACTGGGAGAGGCAGACCCACCCTCAGTCTGGGTGGGCACCATCTAATCAGCTGCCAGCACAAAAGCAGGAATGGAAAGAGCAGACTTGCTGAGTCTTTGGGCCTCCATCTTTCTCCTGTGCTGGATGCTTCCTGCCCTTGAACATCAGACTCCAAGTTCTTTGGCTTTTGGATTCTTGCAATTACAGCAGTGGTTTGCCAAGGGTTCTCAGGCCTTTGGCCACAGATGAAGGCTGCACTATTGGCTTCCTCACTTTTGAGGTTTTGGGAGTGAGACGGGCTTCCTGGCTCCTCAGTTTGCAGATGGCCTATTGTGGGACCTCACTTTGTGATTGTGTGAGTCAATTCTCTTAATAAACTCTCCTTCATATATTCATCTATCCTATTAGTTCTGTCCCTTTAGAGAACCCTAATACAGGTGCTCTGCAGGGAAAGTGGTTCTTATGTTGCCTTATTCTTTATTTCTTTCTTAAGGGACTATCCCCCCCAACCCCAGAATGAAAATAAAGGAAAAAAATTGAGTTCCTTCAAGGTTAATTCCAGACACCTAGCTAGCCCTGAGAAGTAAATGAGCAATTTGATAAGCAAGGTCATAGTAGCTTAAGACAATAGTCAAGGGAGTTGGAGTCAGATGTTTTGCTCCCTATGGATGCTAAAGACAACATCTTAATATATGTCACCGAGTTGATTTTCAGAAGCCTGGACCCCCACCAAGTGGATCTGCTGGCAGGGCATGTAGACCTCAGATAAGGGGGAACTGGGGACTAAACTCTGACCTCTACTCTTTGTTCTAAATTTCCTCCTGGGGGGCTTGGGGCCTGGAGGAGTTACACCCACAAATCAGAATTCTTCTCTTCTGATTCAAAGTTTTAGACAAAGCTTTGCCTCCGTAACCATTCGCAGATCACAAAACCTTTGAATCCACCTCTGCCTGCCTCCCACTTCAAGATGTCTCACCTTTTTAGTCAAACCAACATATAGCCTCTATGTATTGATTTTTGACTTTGCCTGTAATCGCTGCCTCCCCATCTATACAAACCCTTACCTGTGAGCCATTGGGGAATTAAAGTCTTAAGAATGAGCTGTCCAATTCTCCTTACTTGGCACCCTGTGATAAGTCCCTCACTTTCTCTTGTAACAGCCTAATGGGTTCTTCTTGCTCACTGCCCAGAGAAGTCAATGCACTGAGAACAGCAGGTGTTGTGGCAAAGAGAGTTTAATACTTGCAGGGCCAGCCAAGCAGAAGGATGGGAGATAATTCTCAAATCTGCCTCCTCGAGAGCTCACAGGCTAGGGTTTTTAAGAATAATTTGGTGGGAAGGGGGATAGGGCATGAGTTCTACTGATTGGCTGGGGATGAACTCATAGGAGCATACGACCTGTCTTTGCACACTGAGTCGGTTTCTGGATAGTTGTCAAAGATCCAATTGAGTCAAGCATCTGGGTTGAGTCAGCAGGTTGTCAGAATGCAAAATTCTGAAAAATATCTCAAAGATAAATCTTAGGTTTTGACAACAGTGATGTTATCTGAAGGAGCAATTGGGGAGGTTACAACTCTTGTGACCTCCAGCTGGGTGACTCTTGAGCAGTAAGTGATTACAGAAAGGCAAGCTAGGGAACAATGGCTGGTTATTGCTTAACTATGCCTACATCTTAGCAGATTTCAGGCCCTTCCCACAATCCTAAACTTGCGGCCTTTCATTAGTCTTAAAAAGGTGATTTCAGTCCTCAAACAAAGAGGGGTTAGTTTTGGGAAAGGACTATTATCATCCTTGTTTTAAAATTAACAAAGGCAGTTAGCTTGTGAGGTTAGAAGCAGTATGGGGTTAGTTAGGTGAGACTTCTCTCACTGTTATAATTTTCACAAAGGTGGTTTCACTCTCACTGCAATCTTGATGTCAGTGTTTGGCTTTGCTGCACCAGGTGAGTGGGCTGCAGTTCAGTTTAATAACAGGATCAAAAGGTAAAGACGCCAGATGAGTTGGTCTGCCCTGTGCTGAGACACCCGTGGGGAGCCATGGGCGGCCTCTGAGGAGAAAAGTCTCCTTATTGCCTTCATGTCTTTATGCCTGAGAGCATAACCGTTCAGTGGCATTCCACAGGTTGCTCAGGAAGATAACATTCCCTTGAAGCAGTGGAGTATAATCGAACATCTTGGCTCCTCCTGAAATCAGCTCCCACCCATTTCAGTCTCGATAAGGTAAAGATCTTAAGTAGTTTAGACACACACCTTTGCTCAAGGAAATTCACAAAAACCGCCACTGCTATACATCTTATTGAATGACTCACCAGTTCTCCTTCACTGATTAATCCCTTTCCTCATCCCTTCCTACCCCTTCCCTTTGCCCTAAGAACAAAGAGCTTGTAAACCAATAAATTAGGCAGAGCCGAAGAGCTCTGGGCCGTGAGCAAGCCTCCAATGCTGTGGTCCCCTGGACCCACCTTTTAAACACTCTCTTTCTAACTCCTTTGTCTCCGCTGGACTCGGGGTACCTGCTGTGTGGTGTGGGGCTGGTTTCCCCAACATCCTCCATGCAATATGTTCTAGGCCTACCCCAACCCATCCTTCCTGTGTGATTGATATTGATATTTTCTACTTCACCGTAAACAAGAGCCACAAAGCCAGAGGCCTGGCCATACTGGAATCTGGAATAACGTGATACAGCTCTTGAAGGCATGACTGCAAGGTCCATGAAGAATGGTCCTGAGGAGTATCTTTTTAAATATTTTCAGTCATATTGTGCTCAGACCAAAAAGCTGTTATATTAAAAGTGATGGACTTGTTTGTTGTCAGAAAGTATTCATTCAGTGCTCTCTGATACATTCGAGCACAGAACTGGGAGGTGTGGAAGGGAGAAAAAAATCTGTAGGACTGAAACCACTTGAAATCTGTTGGCCAGTTACAGGGTCAGGACTGAATAGTCTCCTTAATAGCACATCCTTGTCACTGACCTTGGCTGGGCTATGTTAACTTGGCAAAGGAACATGATGGCAGGGAGTGTTAGTGGGGTAGATATGGAGGATGTTTCTGGAAAAACTAATTTATTGAGCACTAATGGGCCAAGTATTGTTCAAACGGCTTTGTACATATCATCTAATGATTAGAAGTCAAAGAAAATTACTTTTCCTTATTTATATATTTATATATGTATTACATTATCTCATTCCAATCTCAATTTTTAGGAACCCCAATAAAAAGAGACCATTCTCACTTCAGAAAAAAATTATAATGGACAGTGAAAAAGATCTGACCTAACCAACTCCATCTTGCTTCTCACCTCTAACCTGTCTTTGTTAACTCCTGGGCCTAGGTCACCTAACTTTCAGAAGAACTTTCTTTACAATTTAAAACAAAGATGGCAACAGTTCTCTTCCAAAACAAATACTCTTCTTGCCTGGGGACTAGACTGCCTTTCACTAACAAATTAGCCAAAAGATTAGAAATTATGGTTTAGGAATCATGCAGCTGGAGGCTATAAGTTCTAAACCTCCCCAAATTTTTCCTGGGGACATCACAATGGTAAAACCTAAGATCTGTGGTTGAGATATTTTGCAGACCCTGCACTTAATGGATCAGCTGGAACCACCTAGATGGATAAACTGGCTCATCTGACCTTGCAGCCCCTACTCAGAAACTGACTCAGCTCAAGAAGATAGCTTCAAGTCCCTGTGATGTCATCCCCAATCCAACCAATCAGCACTCCCAACTCACTGGTCCCTCATCCACCAAATTATCCTTAAAAATTCTCATCCCCGAATGCTCTAGAAAACTGATTTGAGTAATAATAAAATCCTAGACTCCCACACAGCTGGATCCGAGTGAATTACTCTTTCTCTATTGCAATTCTCATCTTGATAAATTGGCTCTGTCTAGGCAGCAGGCAAGGTGATCCTGTTGGGTGGTTACAGGGTCACTGGAGGTGAAGGAAAGGGGGACTGAAAGTTCCAAACCTCTAATCACAGGGTGGGACCCTCTGGCCATCAGCCCCCAACCTGAGTTATCTGGAGGCCCATTAAGAGTCATCTCATCAGCACAAACTCAGGTGTAATTGAAAGGAGTTCACTATGAATAACAAAATACACTGTTATCGCTCTGGAAATCCCAAGCGTTTTAGGAGCTCTATGCTAGGAACCAGATACAAAGACCAAATATAATTTTTGTATATCCTACAATGTTTCACACTTTTTTTTTTTTTTTTTTTTTGGTAATTGGCACTGGTGGATGTAAGAATCTCACAGATTTTAAATCGCTGTCCATCAGATTTTACTGGTGTTCTAAAGAGCTAGGAGGGGAACTTGATTCTTTACTTGAAGAATCCAGCTGGCTGGCAGCTGGATCCTTCGGGGTATGCAGCAGACAGAGCTCTTTGTTGCTATTAGCATGTTGACTACAACTGTAGTTACCTGGTGACAGGATAAAATTATAGTCAGTTTACTCTCATATACCCTGCATAGTAGGCAACTTGCCAGAGTAAACCACTCTCCCAGGGAGTATGTAATTTTGATACTTGTTTAATTTCAATCCTCTCTCGTTTGACAGAATGATTTCTCACCCATTTTAGATAGTGCCATGAACCCCTCAATTGAGTTTCTTCTTCCTGCTGTTATAGACTGTTCCTGCCTGAAACATTTAGAGAAACAGTTCTCCAAAGGTAGTTAATTTAATTGGGATTGCTTGTAGGCACACATAGTCTTTTTTCTTTCTCTGACATAAAAAACAAACTTCTTCAATATTTTTATTTTCCATTTTGTTAAATATTTATATTGTGTCCCTTCAAAGCAAACGTCCACTTATGGAAATACAAAACTTATAATGTATAGATTCTTTTTGAGGAAGGTCTAAAGACAAAATCAATCCATTGCAATTTTCTACTGATTTCAAACTGTCTACATAAACAAAAAGGCACCACAATTTCTAATCTATCATCAAGTTCTTCCATAAATAATTCTTGAAGATCTATAAAATCTAGTTTTAGTGACTCAACAAAATTCACAGTGTTCAAGTCTAGGACCAGGTCACAGACCTGCTATTAGAAAGCAGTCAATGCCATCCTAAATAAAATATAATTTACTTGACATCCCACTCCTGGTAAAATACCAGGATTGAGATATTGAGTAAATGGTGTATGTACACACATACAAAAAAGGCATATCACTCCTTTTACAGACTACATTTAAATCAGGAACAAAGCCAAAAGGACAACCCATGCAAATGACAACCCATGCAAAATTATTTTCTAATCTAGAATCTTCATGCTTACTTCCAACACAAACATGTAGTCTCTAAGCCCATTTCTCTTTTGCCCCTTCCTTTGAAATGGGGATAGGAAATGGAAGGAAAATATTCTCATGAATCCCCATAAGCAGCGAGCTGTTGGATAAGTTGCTTCATTTTCCTGTCTCTAATAGTCTAATAGTGTCTCCCCTTGGTTGCATCTTTGGGAATGCCAATAAAGAAATTGGGTTTTGTTTGTCTGAAATGGAGTCTTCCTCCGTCACCCAGGTTGGAGTGCAGTGGTGTAGTCTCAGCTCACTGTAACCTCTGCCTCCCAAGTTCAAGTGATTATCCTGCCTCAGCCTTTCCAGTAGCTGGGATTACAAGTGCATGCCACTACACCCAGCTATTTTTTGTATTTTTAGTAGAGACGTAGCTTCACCACATTGGCCAGGCTGGTCTTGAACTCCTGACCTTAGATGATCTGCCCACCTCGGCCTCCCAAAGTGCTGGGATTACAGGCGTGAGCCACCATGCCCAGCCAGAAATTTGTTTTTAGGAAATCAACTTCAACTTGTTTGGGTTCTAAAAAGAAATTTTCCCATTCCCTGATGTCCCACCCACCAATCATATGAACTAATGAAGTAAAACGAATGCAGCATGCTTGGGAAGGGGATAGATGTTCAGGGACGAGGGAAGGTTAACTCATGTTTTTGTAAACCAAATATAGTGCAGGGCCCCATGTGATTCAGTCTAATTTATAAACTCCACAATTACTCCAGAACCTCCCCAAATCCCTCTTATCTTCCTGTAGAAATTCTCTCTAATCTCTAGGCCACATGATCCTGAGAAACAGACATACCAAGATCTACATGTAAACACACATATATATTACACATATGTGCTGACACACTTGTATATACCAGGCATGTGTACATATAGGTGGATAAGTATATACATATACCCATGTGTTTGTATATTGCACACACATTCAATTCCCAACTTCTGCATCACAAAAGTCTACATCAAGGGTGACCAATCTTTTGGCTTCCCTGGGCCACATTGGAAGAATTGTCTTGGGCCACACATAAAATACATTAACACTAACGATAGCTGATGAGCTTTAAAAAACAAAACAAAACAAAACAAAAAAAACCAAAAAAACACCATCCCCCCAAAAAATCTCATGTTACCGGTGAAGGGTCTTGACTACAAGTTGTTCAGATCCTTGGCATTCTGAACAAATAATTGAACATAACACACAAAAATGTAGACAGGAATGAAATGCAGAAATGAAGCAGCAAAAGCTGGAATCTGTGAAAGCGAGAAAGCACTCCACAGGGTGGGAGTGGGCCCCAGCAGCGGTTCAAGGGCTCAGTTACAAAGTTTTCTGGACTTTACCCCATTTGAGGTTCTTATCAGCTACCCCAATGAAGGATTTGGCCTGTGGCTGATTAAAGGCTGAGGTGAATTGGTACCCTATGCAGATAAAGGGATGGTCCCTGCTTGGCCCTGCCAATCCAAGGCACTCTCCCTTTCCATCTCAGACATGGTAGAGTGTGAGGGTTGTAGCCTTTGATCCTTTGCTACTCTGCTGGGGAGATGGGGTTTTTCCTTTAGTTCAGCTTTAGGAAGGTGGTGTTTGTTGGCCTTAGGTTTCCCGCCCTCAGACCCAGATGTTGTCCTTTTGATCCAGCTTTGGGAAGTCGGCAGGACTTGGCCTTAGATTCTCTGCTCCCAGACCTTGGAGTTTTCTCTTTTAGGAAGTCAGCACAAATTGGCCTTAAGTTCTCTCTCTCCAGACCCTATTCACCTGCCTCAATGATGTTTTAAAAATATTTATGAATGTGTGTTGGGCCACCTTCAAAGCCCTCTTGGGTCACATGGAGCACATGGGCTGCGGGTTGGAAAGCTTGGCCTACATAATGGATCAGCAAAAATCGACAACCGGACTTAGAGATTTGAGAGAAGGAAAATTGAGCCACCAAGAATAAAAGTTTCTAGGGTTTAATAGGGCTGGAGAATGGTTAAAAAAAACAAACCGAACAACACCCACTCCTGTGTAGATACAGTTTTGCCCTGCTCATAGTTATTAATTCTTTCTCTTCTTTTTTCTCATTTTTCTGTAGGTTCTTCAGCTACACCACTTCCCCTCTCTCCATGCCTAGACGGGTTATGCTGACTTTCTACTTTAACCCTTCTTTCAAAGCCAAGCGATATCAAAATGATCATGTAATTCCGTAAGAAGTGCTCCTCTGCAGGAGGAAAGTGTAGCTGAGACAGTTAATTTTCCGGACAACACAAGAGTTCTCTTTCAAATCACTGAAGTCAGAGGCATCTGATAACAAATGGAGTGTGCAGTTTTTCTGAAGCAAGAAACAACCCTGGGGCTGATTTTCTCCTGTGTATGTACCAATGGTGTCTACAGGCAGAGCTGAGCCTCTATACAGGGGTCTGCCTATCTTTGCATTTGAGACAGTTGGTGCAAGTCAGAACAAGTCACTGGAATTCCCCAAGGAATTAAATCCTCCAAGATCTTTAAATTCACAGACATAAAGGTGCCATTTTAAAACCCCAAAGAATTTACACCAAACTTTTTAACATTCCCGTGGGTCTTCGTTAATAATCATATGAGGTTTCCTTAAGTAGCCTGCAAGGAGGGACCTGGGGGGAGTCTGATATGCAGAATATGAAAGAATCGTCAACTAGGGAAGCACCTAGAGATAGGTGACAGTATCCCAGGGGTGTGCAGGCACTCAGGACAAACATGGAGTATCTTCTTAAACCTCAGTCTAACAAGAATATTTAGGGGAAGACCCAATAGAGAGTGTAGTTGAAAATTGCCATGTGTTTTGAATTACAACACAGGATTTAATGAGTTTTAAGCAGTGTAGGGGCCAAAGGAAACTTGGCCTTCTGAAGGTTCACTGAAAAGTCAACTCAAAATGGCAGATTAATACGAGAATAGGCATACACATTTATTTAATGTGTATACACAGGGTCCTTCAGAATGAAGAGCCAAAGATACAGAGAAAATTGTCCATTTTATGTTTAGTTTCATACGGACAGTATGTGTGGAAATATGAAGGAAAAGGCTGTGATCTAATGCTAATAGGCTGAGTGGGGAAACCCAGCAAGGCTGTCTGTCTAGATTCCTCTTGGTCTCTCTGAGCAGCCTTCCTTCCTTCTGGGTGTGGGGCAGGACCCTTTCCGGAAAGGGGGCCTTGTGACCTACAGTCAAACAAGGTGGGGCAGATGATTTATGGCCAGCTTTTGTATAGAAAGGTGGAGGGAAAATTAGAGTGATGTTTTTAGATTTTATGGGTGGCTTTAGGGAAAAGGGGCTTGGGTTTCTATGACTCATGATGGGGAAGACAGAGTCTAGCTTCTATGGCTAGCCTTGTGGGGAGAATAAGTCTGTGAGACAGGAGGGCAGAGAAACACGTTTGCCTCAGAGGCTTCTGCCGAAGCCTTCATTTGGGGATATCGTTTTCTAAGCCCCAACAGCAGTATACTTTCATTCTCTTCACCTATGGATAATTGGAGGTAGCCTTTGAGAAGTTTCTCTGCCTATTTTAGAGCCTCCAAATTCCATCTACCCATCTACTTGAGTTCATAGACTCTGCTTTTCTAGGATGGGTGTTAAAATTACATGTTTGGTTTACATCAAAGGATGCTTAAAGAAACCAGACACCCGTTGTTACTGTTCTGTTTGTAGAAAGATGTTGCCTATTATGCCAACAGTGACTCTCCTATTTGAAGGCTACATTTGAAATTTATTATATATTTCTGTACTTCTTTAGGAAAAAAGAGTAGGTTTATTTCATTTTTGACATTGAGAAGTATATGAATATTTCCCCCCTTTTCTCTGACTTCTGGGAGGCTCAAAACCAAGCTTGAAACAGTTAACAATATCATAGATCCTGAGATCTTGTCCTTTTAGTGTTAATCCTCCCATCTTAATCTTCTCCTCTAATTTATGTATTTCCAGCCCATGATCATCTTTAAGTGTCTATATTTCTTAATCATTTCATAGAGTATGTTTTTATCTTAAAGGCTTCAATCCTTTATGGAATAAATTAGGAAGTAAACATTTAGAGACTGTGTATATTAGAAGTGCATGGGGCCTTACATGATTTAATTGAGTCCTCCCAATGATGCATGAGGTTGGTGTTCTATAAATGTTCAGTAACTACTCAAGGCCATACACCTAGAAAATGATTGAGCTAAGAATGAACTTTTATTTCGCTCACTCCATGCCCCATAGTCTTTCCATCAGTTGGTTTCCAGGAAGAAACACCCAGAGTTCAGTCAGTCAGAGGCACACAGATTGCCCCACCATGCCTGCCCGTCAGCACCCCTGTCTTCTCTGTCTGGAATGTTTAGATGGACACCATCATGTCCTTCCAGATTCATGGATTCCCACATTTTCAGTAGGGCCTCCATTCATCAGTGGCCCATGAAAGAAACCTGACTCTAAGTAACTTAGCAAAACATAAACAAAAAACAAAGCAAAGCAAAAGATTTCTCATGGTTTAACACCATCCACCTTATGCTATCATGGTAAGAGTGAGTTAAGTCAAGATCTAGTTGTTTAAAAGTGTGTAATGCCTCCCCGACTCACTCTTCCTCCTGCTCTGGCCATGTGAAAATGTGCTTGCTTCCCCTTTGCCTTCTCTCATGATTGTAAGTTTTCTGAGGCCTCCCCAAAAGCAGAAGCTGCTATGCTTGCTGTATAGCCTGTAGAACCATGAGCTAATTAAAACTCTTTTCTTTATAAATTACCCATTCTCAGGTTTTATTATTATACTTTAAGTTCTATGGTACATGTGCACAACGTACAGGTTACCTATGTATACATGTGCCATGTTGGTGTGCTGCGCCCATTAACTTGTCATTTACATTAGGTATATCTCCTAATGCTATCTTTTCCCCCTCCCCCCACCCCATGACAGGCACCAGTGTGTGATGTTCCCTTTCTTGTGTCCAAGTGATCTCATTGTTCAATTCCCACCTAAGAGTGAGAACATGTGGTGTTTGGTTTTCTGTCCGTGCAATAGTTTGCTGAGAATGATGGTTTCCAGCTTCATCCATATCCCTACAAAGGACATGAACTCATCCTTTTTTATGGCTGCATAGTATTCCATGGTGTATATGTGCCACATTTTCTTAATCCCGTCTGTCATTGACAGACATTTGGGTTGGTTCCAAATCTTTGCTATCGTGAATAGTGCCACAATAAATATATGTGTGCATGTGCCTTAGTGGCAGCATGATTTATAATCCTTTGGGTATATACCCAGTAATGGGATGGCTGGGTCAAATGGTATTTCTAGTTCTAGATCCTTGAGGAATCACCACACTCTCTTCCACAATGGTTGAACTAGTTTACAGTCCCACCAACAGTGTAAAAGTGTTCCTATTTCTCCACATCCTCTCCAGCACCTGTTGTTTCCTGACTTTTTAATGATTGCCATTCTAACTGGTGTGAGATGACATCTCACTGTGGTTTTGATTTATATTTCTCTGATGGCCAGTGCTGAGCATTTTTTCATGTGTCTGTTAGCTGCATAAATGTCTTTTTTTGAGAAGTGTCTGCTCATATCCTTTACCCACTTTTTGATGGGGTTGTTTGAATTTTTCTTGTAAATTTGTTTCTTTGTAGATTCTGGATATTAGCCCTTTGTCAGATGGGTAGATTGTAAAAATTTTCCCCCATTCTGTAGGTTGCCTGTTCACTCTGATGGTAGTTTCTTTTGCTGTGCAGAAGCTCTTTAGTTTAATTAGATCCCATTTGTCAATTTTGGCTTTTGTTGCCACTGCTTTTGTTGTTTTAGTCATGAAGTTCTTGACCATACCCATGGCCTGATGGTATTGCCTAGGTATTTCTTTATAGCAGTGTGAGAATGGACTAATACACACACTCCCTCAGAGTCCATATCACTCTTTGATAAAGATGTGGATTGGCTTTGCTTAGGTATCATGCCCATCCCTAGATCAATCACTCTGTCCAAGAGGATTGGGTTCAGACCTACCAGCCTGGGTCCTGTGCTGCCTTCTGTCATGGGGTGAGTGAGACCACATAATGGTGGTCCCATCAGCATCATATAGAATGAGGGAGAAACAGTTAGGAAAAGGAAGGAATGCTGCAAAGACAAAGACATGAGCCCACAGCAGCCTTCATTTTCATATTGTACTTGATAAAGTTGTAAACTAAAATATTTACTGCATTGGTAGAAGTGTTATAGGGCTGGACCATGTCTTTTGCATTTATGTCACCAGCACACAGCAAATGGTAGTGGTCAAAAAGTATATGTGAGTTTGAAGGAGTAAGAGTGGAGAAGAGAAAGATATCTTATTTAAGAAAGAAAACCACACCCAGATTAATTGCTTTCCTATATAACCGATGATTAAGGTAGGACACTCTTAGTCAACAGTATCAAAACCATGTGCTTTCTGCTATGTCCAAGAAGTGGCAGTATTAGGCACATCCACTATCTACCTTTGGATCAGTTAGCCCTTTTTCTCCATGTCCACAAAGGAGTACTGGCCTCTATTTGCATTCTAAGGAGTAATCAAATGGACCCTTCCACCTCATACCAACTGCGCTGTTACTCACCTGGCTCCCATGAATACTATGGCACTCAACTAGTGAGGAATTAGTAGTGACCTCCTAGGATAACACTGTCTAGTCCACTCATTTAATAAACTCATGGAATAGTCTCAGGGCATAGGTAGGTATGAATTTTTGCTCTTCGGTTAATTGCAACCTTCTGCCATCGATGCAAGTTCTCCAGAGGAGCACTTCTCAAAATTTAACAGGATTATGGGTCACTTGATGATTATTAAAGTCAGGTTCTGCGTTAATAGCTCTGGAACGAGGCCTGAGATTCTGCATTTCTGACGGGTTCTCAAGTGATAATGTTTTTGCAAATCCTCAGACTACATATTGAATAGCAAGGATTTAGGTGATTGGAGTAGGCTTGATGAGAGAAGATGCAAGACTATTGTCACTTTCCCAGCAAGGAGTAAGTTGCAGTTATTAATATAAATAAAAATTGAGGAAAATGCATGGAGGCTGGTGGATTGAGATGTTTCTCCTATAACGTCAGACACTCTGTTGCCTTTTGTACCTCAATGAGAGCACTCAGCACAGACTCCCCTGTGTCACTGTCCATGCAGTAAGTCACATCTCTTTCTCTTCAATAAGAACTCCTGGGAAAGTGTGGTTTATAACACCAGGCCTGGTGTCATGGCCCAGTGAGCTGGAGGCCATTGTCCTTAGCAAACTCACACAGGAACAGAAAACCAAATACTGCATGTTCTCACTTATAAGTGGGAGCTGGATGATGAAAGCACATAGACATATAGAGGGGAACAACAGACACTGGGGCTTTTCAGAGGGTGGAGCGTGGGAGGAGGGAGAGGATTAGGAAAAATAACTAATGAGAACTAGGCTTAATACCTGGGTGCTGAAACAATCTATACAACAAACCCCCATGACAAGAGTTTACCTATGTAACAAACCTGCACTTGTACCCCTGGACTTAACATGAAAGTTAAAAAGGAAAAGGTGCTGAGGAATTGTAACAGATTATTAGAAAATCAGGGGGACAATAGTGAGTCATACGATAAAGGGAATTTCAGCAGAGGAACTGAATAACTGATACAGAAAAGGAAGAAAAGAATCGAGTGGAAGCGGGTCATGTGTCTAACTTGAAGAGTAACCAGATTTATCTGAAACTCAGGGGGTTTCATTTCTCTTGTGAACGTGTTCAATAATTGAGCACATGGCTTACTATTGAGAATGGAGAAAAATATGCTGTCATAAATCCCTAGGTTCTTCAAATACTCTTAAATTCATAGTATTATTGTGAATTATTATTCACAGCCAAGAATCTGCAGTTCTTGACTATGGCTGGGAGCATTGCTTGAAGTTACATGGTATACCACTTTTACTTTTTGAAGTTAACATTAAACCTAGGAATGTGAGAAAATGCCACGTGGTTGAGGTTTGGTCTTATCTCAGTTTAAATACAATTAGAACAGTAAGTTGACACCTGAATCAAAATAAATATACCACTAATTTACCTGTCCTGCTTCCTCCCCCAACTCTTTCCCCAGCAGAACTTCACTGTTCCTCAAATTGATCATTACTAGATAAAATGATGGCCATGCAAACATATCAGCCACCTGCAGATTCTATTCACAGGGCAGGGATCGATAACACACATGCATCAGGCTTCTCCAAAGAACAGAGCCAATAGGATAGAAATAGAGACAGAGATAGATAGATATAGCTAACATAGGTTTATAGATAGTAGAGATACATACGGAGATTATGAGGAATTGACATATACGATGGAGGCTGAGGAGTCCCAGAAACTACTATCTACAACCCTGAGACTCAGGAAAGCTGGTGATATACTTCAGTCCAAGTCCACACACTAGAGAGCCATGGAAGCCAATGGTGTAAATCCCAGTCTGAGGATAAGGGAAGATGAGATGAGATGCTCAAGCAATGAGGTAGAAAAAAAGGAGTGAATTTCTCCCCTTCCACTGCCTTTTGTTCTATTCAGGCCCTCAGCGGATTGGATGATGCCCACCCATATTGGGAAGGATCATCTATTTTATTCAGTCTACCAATTCAAATGCTAATCTTATCCGGAAACATCCTCACAGACACACGTAGAAATAATATTTAATCTGGGCACCCTGTGGCCCAGTCAAGTTGACATACAAAATGAACTATCACAACATGGGACTCTTCTCAAAGATATCTCCCTGTAACTGTCTTAATTTTAGATGAGTGTATTTTGTAAATTTGCCTGTAGATCTTTATGGCTTATATTCATGGTTGGATTTTCATCTTATTTACAGATAGGCATCTTGAGACACATCTACTTATTATTCAACATGAGTTGCCAGCAGATCAGATAATATGATTCCTAGCAGCACTAGAGTGATGCCTAGTTAGGCTTCTTTAGTTCTCATCTAATAGGGGTAATCTCAGGAGCATTAACAATTTAACAACATGTGTGTCCCCACACCGCCTGCAACTTCCAGGAAGAGCTGCCCAACCCTCCCAGACTCCCCTTCATCTCAGGGTGAGGGGAGTCTCCATTCCCTGAATCTATGATTTCCACCTGTCAGAGTCTAAATAGAACAATTACTCAGATCAGCACTGGCTCAAAGTGTTGACTAAAACCGAATCCAGCAGTGTCCCTCTACCAAGCTCACATTAGACCAAGCACAGGGAGGCAGCTTGCCTTCTCAAATGAAAACATTTGCCAAGCTCATGCATTTAAACATACAGGGCAGAGGCTTTGATAGGAGGACAAGCCTGGCAAAGGTCAAATAGAAATGACAGTGGATGATCAGAGGTGGCGAGTGGGTGGTGGTGGTGGGGAAGAGTGCCAATGAGCTCATTGTGAAGCTAGAACCAGCCAGGTCTTCATTATGTGGCCAGGCCACAGTCATAGGTTTGGGACCAAAACCTGAAATTAAGGTGCCCTTTAGGTTTGTTGATTCAGAGGGGATTTAGGTCCTGACATGAATCCTTACCTGACAATCTGATGGAGCAGCAGCATGGGAAATCAGACAAGTTTAGGTCCCAGCTCTGTTTATCACTAGCTGTTTAACAGTGGGAGAGGAGCTTGCCTCTTTTGAGCCTTAGTATTCTCATTTGCAATGTGCATAAAATACTGATGATGTAAGGAGCTAGTAAGTATTCCATGTGTTAGCGTGGCGAAGTATGTGCCCCACAGTAGGAGCTCAGCGATCATGGCTGTCGTTACTCTGAAGGGCCAGGCATTCTGACCCAGAGCATGTGGTTATTCTACTCCCAACAGTCAGTCTCACTCAAGGGGAGGGAATCAACTGCAGATTCCCAGGGGAGTCAAGGCCTGAAGTCTGAATGGTTAGCCTGTTCAACCTGTGCATCAAGCATCTAAAATATGAGAACCATTGGGTTATGATATGGAGACCATACTTAGACCATTTTTGGTGCTGAAATTATTTTAAGCCAGACATTCTCTTCCAATGGCCTATAGAGAGTACTACTTGGGGAACATATGAGAAATTAGAGATTTTGCAAATTCTGTTATCTATTGGAAGTTTTGCATTTACATGCTTACCTTTTAGTTTCAAAACCCATAATTTAGGGCTCAGAAATACATTCCCATAGAAATACTTTTTAAAAGGTTGGTTAGATTTCCAGGAATACTTGCTAAATCCTTGAGGTAGCTGAAAGACAGCACTCTTAATTTGCATTGTTATAGGTTAAAAGGACTTCTTTTTGGATATGATATTAAAGAATCAAAAGGGAATATGACTTTAAAGGCAAAACAAATACTAAAGTAAATATCAATGTACCCAGAATAAGCAAAGCCTTCTGGAGGTCTCTAGTTAATTACTCAAGTCACACATTTGGCATTTTAGTTATGAATATGAAGGAACAGCTCATGGGCGGGGGTCAAGCAATGGTAGGTGGCACCATGGGCATCCACCCACTCAGCTTCTGGGGACTATTTTCCACTTTGAACAGTTGGTAAAGTAGTCAAGTGGGTACATTTAAAGACCCCCTTTAAAAGGAAGAACTGTCTCATGAACTCCCAATGTCAGCTAATTTTAGAGACTTAGATAATATAAAAATATAATGATTTTTCTGCTGTTATAGCATTACAAAGAACACAAATCAGAAATTAGCAAACCTACCAAACCAATGTAATTAACATTAATTAATGGAACATGATGTTTTGTTAAATGAAATTGCCACTTGTACTGTGAATGCATACTACTTGTCTGTTCTTTTGAGTTTGGCATGTTCAAACCAACTTTCTGTTTACAAAATCCCATGGAGTCATTTGCCTTCATTTGGCTTAAACACATAGTCTACCTGTGTTTCTTTTTCTATTGATACCGGTTGCCCACTACTGGCTCTGGGGCAAGTGATGACTCACAAACACGGAGACTCCAGGGAAGGCATAGATGAGAGAGACTCTAAGACCTCATCTTCTGAATGACCTTCTGAGTGAGGGAGCCTAGCTCTTGTAAGGGCAGAGTCATGGCCATGGGCCCACCAGCTGCACAGATACTCATGAAACTTTGTATATGGCGGTCACCAAAGGGAGAATAGCAGTTTTCACAATTCAGCCTTTTGAGACAAAAAGAACAGCCTTCCTGCCTGTTCAGAGGGAAACTGCTGCATAAAAGGGTTCAAGCCTGGTCAGAACACCTGCTAGGTTCTTGTATGCTCAGCTAGGTGGCCAACCAGACCTGTACCGCCCAATACATTGGCTACTGAGAGCTTCAAAATGGGGCTGGCCTGAACTGAGAAAGGCTTTAAGTGTAAAACATACACTGAGTTTCAAAGACTTAATATGAAAAAAAGAACTTAAAGGTCTTAGGAATAATTTTCCTATGGATTATATACTGAAATAACATTTTTAGATACATTGGTGTAGTAAAATACTGTATGTTATAAAAACTTTACCTGTTTCTTTGTACAGTTTTTAATGTGGTTGCTAAAAAGACTTAAAGTTTATATATATATATATATGTATGTATGTGTGTGTGTGTATGTGTGTGTATGTATATATATATAAGGTGCTAGATATATATATGGCACTTGTATTCTGTTTCTACTGGACAGGGCTCTGGGCATTTACTTGATTCCTCTCTTTCTAATCCATCCATGAATCCCAGGGTTCTCCAGAGAAACAGAACCAACAGGATGTGTGTGCGTACACAGGGGCGGGGGGAGATGGGACAGCAAGCGAGAGATAATTTAATTAATTGGTTCATGCAATTCTAAAGGTGCAAGGCAGGTTAGGCCAGCAGGCCGGAGCCCCAGCATAGAGTTGTAGTTCAAGTCCAAAGGCAGTTTGATGGAAGAATTTCTTTTTGCTCAGAGGAGGTCGGTCAGTTTTTGCTCTACTAAGGAAGCCAACTGATTGGATGACACCCACCCACATTATGGAGGAAACTCTACTTTGCTTAAAGCCTACCCATTTAAAAATAAATCTCATCCAAAAAACCACTTTCACGGAACCATCTCAGATCATGTATGGCCAAATATCTTGGCACTGTGGCCCACCCAGGTTAACATAAAATTAACCACCATAGTTCTACTGTTATATCCTGAGCTCTACCATTTCCTTCCCTTCTCACTGTGGCACCTTAGTCTAAGCCACAATATCTCACACCTGGACAAGTGTAAGAGTCTTCCTAATGACTCCCGAAGTCTGTTTTTACAGAGCTGGCAGTATGGTCACCTCAAAGACTTCACATCATGCCTCTCTTGCTCAAACTCCATCAAGGGTTTCCCATTGCTTTTGGCATAAATATCAAACATGTTGCCTTGGGATCCCACATGATCTGGTCCCTGTCTCTCTCTCTCTTCTGCCTTGAGTTCACAAGCTCTTCCTCTTCAAGATTTAACTGTATTGCCCCTCTCTTGGCTTCTCAAAACAAAACAACAAAACAAGCTGGCTCTATTTCAAGGCCTTTGCATGAGTAGTTCCCTTCGTCTAGAAATCTTTTCTCCCTGATAGTCACATGATGGTTTCTTGTTGTAAAGATTTAAATGTCACTGCCTCAGAAAGGCTACCCTTGACCACCCAATTAAAGCAGGCAAACTCAGTCATACCCTTGGGATATATTTTCTTTGTTGCACATATCAGTCTTTAAAATTATTTTATGTATTCATTTGTTTGCCATTTCTCCCACCCAAGAGTGTGAATCTTATCAGACCAAGGCCTTGATAGTATAGTTTGTCAATAATGCTATAGTCCTAGCACCTAATATATAGTAGGACATCTGCATATATGCATTCAATGAAGAATGTTATCTTAGGTAGAATTAGTGTTACTTCATCCTGTACATTGGAAGAGGGCTGGAAATTTACCTCTGTGGTAGGAAAGTACAATGAACATCTCTTCTTATCCAGTGAAAGGGAAACTGCCTCATAAAGGTCATTCAAACTTTTTCCTGTTGGAAGCATGTGATATTTGTTTACTTTCAGAGTCAAGATAAGACTAGGTTAGGAGGCAGGGGCTATCTTTAAATAAATGAATCATAATTAAGGCTGGACTCTTTAAAAAGAGACCAGATCCTGCCTTATTAACCAAACATAAGGCTCTCCCCTGGGATGTGATGGTGGTCATGGCACAACGACACACTTTATCAGCAATTCTTCAAGAGCGTGCTCCTGAACTTTCCCAAACATTGCACATAAGGTCCTCCCTGCTATTTTTAGATTACCCAGTTAATCTGAACATGGGTAAAAAGGTGATTAATAATATTTCAAGTCTGTTATATTTTATAATTATGAAGTCAGTAAATATTGGTATACTGGGAGTCAGTGACAATGTGGACAATATAGATCTTCTTACAGCCTCCATTTTACTTATAAGTTTTGTGTGTTTGAAGGGTAACTAAACAATTTCAATGTAAATACTAAAGGAAACATGGATAAATGAAAAGTTTGCCTGAATTTTTTTTAGCTAAACCTTGACCCTTCCAAATCATTTTTGCATTTGGCAAGCTGCCTGCCTCGTGCTAGTCTCCCAGACCCAAGTCCTTGACAGTATGTGTTTACCCTCTTCAGCTACAGGGGATTAGATGGGAATATTTTAGAATCATTAATGCAGTGATTCAGCCTGAACCATGGCCGGTCTCTCACCAGCGAGCCACATCGTCTTCTAATGTGGGAATGAGGTTGAAAAGTCTGACAAATATCAAAAGCAATGTGATTCATTTCTGAAATGGCAAATTAATTCTATTTCCAGGGCAGACATGAGAAATAAATCTCTATTTGCCACTCTAAAAAGATTTCATATTTAGGTCACTAAAATACAAAAGTTCTAGATCTACCTCCACCCCATCCCTGTTTAAAAACTCCCACAAACACAAATCACAAAAGTAAATAAAACAAATAATAAGGCCATCAAAAAGCAAACTGATATAGTTGTCAGGGGCTCCCTGGCAACCAGGGGAAATAAGGGCTTATGTAATGGATACAGAGCTTCAGTTTTATGTGATGAAAAGAGTTCAGGTGGTTGGGTACACAACAATGCAAACATACTTAACACCCTGAACTGTACACTTAGAAATGGTAAATTTTATGTTATGTATATTTTACCATGATTTTTTCAAAATCATTTTGAGATACCAAAACTCAAAGTCTTACAGTTTTGGTCTTTAAAGAAGCTACACATAGAAGCTTCTGGACCCCAGGAAAACACATTACATGATATCATGTGTCAGTTGGCCAGAATGCCTTAGACCAATGAGAACCTTCACCAAAGGGGCAGGCATTTTGGCTTGGAACCATCTATTGCCTGCCTGACTTGGAAGTATCTGGTCTAGGCACGACCAGATCTTGCCTCCTTCCACTTATTTCCACCCTTTGGAATCTAAGGCCCATCCTCCTCCCACACACACTTTCATGGATTAACCCTGAGTAGCAATGGCTACACAGTGGAGCTCATTACCTGGTGGGGCTGTGCGAGAAGCTGGCATGTACCCATTCAGGGGTCCTCACCAATTCTGGGAAGTGAGTACTGTTCTTCCTCCCATTTTATGACTAAGAACACTGAGCCTTTGTAATGACACTTATTAACCTGCATACGCCTACATTTTCCTCTTTCCAGGGAGAGTCACAAATACAGGAATGAGAAAGCAACGGAATCTCTTCTCCCTGCCCGTTCACCTCCAGTCTTCTGGGTTTGTGGAGCATGGCCAGAAATCCCAGCAATTATTTCATCCACTTCACTATAAGCAACATTTTCCTGCATGAAATGCACTCCATCTGGGCTCAAACAGAGATTTATAAAAGCAACCTTTTTTTTCTTCACACAAAAGAAAGGCTAAGAGTGAAACCGTGGTGAGGTTTTGGTGCTCAACAGAAGGCTTTGGGAGGAGTCAAGTGCAGTTAGATATAAATAACATCGTTTAAGCCAGGATGTGGCTTGGTGACATAGCTAATTCTGACTCTGGTCGCTTTGCCAGAACAGCTTTCAACTGTTTCACGTGACTTCACAAACCCTTGAACTGCGGAGTTATTTCACACCTGCAGAGGTAATGAATGCTTTTTGAGAACATTTGCAAAGTTGGTTGGCAAAAGTCAAAGAAACCAGTGGAACACAAGCTCCCCAGAGGCCTTTTTCCTGTTCCACATGTGCTGTGCCTCCATGAGTAGAGGGAGGCTGTCAAATGGAATGACTACGAGTTCACAAATAAATTTTCTTCTTTACCAGTGTGTCAGTATGCCTCAATCTCATCAGAACAGAAAAACAAAAATGAAAGAGCCTCAGATTTCATGGTAGTGGCAAGACACAGGGCTGAATGTCCTGCCCGCAGACATGGGACCCCTGTTCATAGACTGTCATATCATCTAGAACATAAGCAAACAATGTGCAAAATGCCTGTGTATACTTGTTACAATTCATGCCAGCAATTTACCTCCTGGGTATGTGAAGTGTCTGTGTTTCGGGGAGTAGAGATTTCTGATCTCTCCCCCTCCGCTACTTCCCACTCATCTTTTAACTCAGAAGCTGTAAGTCTCCAAATACAGAGATGCCAGTATCCCACTTTACATATTCCAAGAAAAAGAGCAGCCCAGACATAATTCAGAAATTCATAATCAGCATGGCCACAAATGAAATTTTAAAAGTCATTTTTTTCTGAACATTTCATGGTAGTGGATTCTTCCACATATAAAAGGACTATGTCCCATAGGAATTTATTAGTAGTCTAAGAAGGATTCTATGAATAAATTATACAAACTGTGGAAAATGTGTCAAAAAGAATAGAACTATTTGCTCAAAAATTCTGGTAAATAGACTTAAATCATGTGCATTATGTGTGGATTACCAATTCAGAGAGAATTCATTTATTGAGAAAACGTTTATTGCTAGGCACACCCAGTATAGACAAATGAACACCACAGTTTTGGTTCCTGTCTCATGGAGTTTACCATCTAGTTGGAGAGGTGGCTGGTGAATAGACAAACAAATATAAAAACAAACATGGACAGTGCTGAGATACAGAAGGGTGATAGGAAGAGATTCGGAGCCCTTTTTTGTACTGAAACATGCAAATTTTCTCATTGATTGCTTGTTAATGTTTTATAGGACTCTCTAGGGTGTAGCGGGGGCCTCAACTATCTTGAGAATAACAGTCATTGTTCTAAGTGGCAGTGAATAGAGAATTCCAGGGAATAGATGATCAGATACTTACAATGTCAAATCAACCTAACCAAATACCTCTATGGAAGTATCTGGAGAGGCATGTGAGACAGTGTAAAAAGTGGGCTTGTGTGGCAAGTAGACCTGGATCTAGATTCCACCTGCACTATTCATCAGTTGGGTGATCCTGGACAAAGAACTTGAACTCTCTAGACCTCAGGATCCTAGGGTATTAAAGGGGAAAACTATACCTACATCAGATGGTTTTTGTCAGGAAGAGCTAATAAGTCATATAGTATCTGTCAAATTCTGGTCACACAAAATAGATGTTTAAACAGGCAGCTGTGATTTTTTATTGAGGAAATTCAGTCTCTCCCTCTTACAAAGGGGCAGCACAAAGGATAGCCATGGGCTTCCAGGAAGACAGGCTGTTTCTGGAAAGCCAGAATAGGGATTCATCTTGTCCTCTCCACCCTCTTCCCCTTGAAATGAAGGTATATCTAGTCACCTAAGATGAAAGACACAAAGCAATCCCACCAACTAATACTTTTCTGCCCTCCGGTGCTTTTAAAAATAGTAGTTACTTCTACAGTGTCCCCCCGGGTTATAAATTACATGCCTTTGATCAAGATAAAAAGATGAGTCACTACATTAATGTGTCTGTTGGAAATTGTCTTAAGGCAGGAATGACAGTCTATTTTTAATAAAGCTTACAACCTCCACCAGCCCTAAATTGGGTCTGTGGTGTTATGCACACACAATGGACTCAATACAGTAAATATCTCTTGAGAGCCTACATAATCCTCTGTGTTCCTAGCCCAGTTCTAAAATGTACGAGAAAATGTTTCAAGTACAGAATCTTAGTGGAGCGTACATATGAGGTTTCCGGATGGACTTGTCCTGAGGCTGTGGCAGTCCCTATTTGCTAGGAACCCCTTCCAGCTCCTTTCACAGCTTCTCCTCTGGTGTGTTTACTGTGTATTTTCCTTCCAGCTTGTTTGCAATCACAGCCCTGGCATTTGAAAGATTTTCTGTGTGAGTTGAACCCAGATGGTCCCAAGCAAATATGAATCTTGCACCGTTTTTAGAGATCCAGTGTCTAGACTTCCATAAGCTGATAGCCACTCCCCTCACAACCACCACTGATGTATACTGAGCACTTATTTTGTGATGGGCACCATTACGAACCTTTGTAGGTAGTATTTTGACTCCTCGCAACCCTCTGAGAAAAGTATATGGAGAGAGCAAACCCATTTTACAGCTGAGGAAATTGAGGCTCAGAGGTGCCATGTTTGCTGAAAGTGAATAATCAGAGCTGTGATTACAGCCTGACTTGCCTTTTAACCATTCTCCTCTACTGCCCCTCATGGAGGCCATCTCCCAGGAAAGGATGTTCTTAACAACTAGGGCACTTTCATCCCAAATTGTAAACCAGTGACTGCTATACAATTATGTGTGTGTGTAAGTAAATTATTGATGGGGACTCTCAAGTTCATAGCTCTCTTGAAAAGGGTTTAGTCTCAAAGGGTTTCTATAGTTTTCTTTAGAAACTATATAGTAAGCTCCCTGGGGCTAGGAATCAGGTTATTTCATGTATCACTATCTATTCAGCACCTAGCATGCACCCAGTACTTTGTAGGTTTGATCGCCATGTGTTAAATGAATAAATGAATGTGTAGGACTTTGGTATAATCCAAGAGAAAAGTCATGATTATGAAACATGGCCCTTACTCTGTTGACCTCCACAGAGTAAGGGCCGTGGGGTGTCAGAGATGGGTTAAAGAGGCCAAAGGTCACTGGGCACAGTGGTTCATGCCTGTAATCCCAGCACTTTGGGAGGCTGAGGCGGGTGGATCACAAGGCCAGGAGATCGAGACCACCCTGGCCAACATGGTGAAACCCCATCTCTACTAAAATACAAAAAAATTAGCTGGGCATGGTGGCGCATACCTGTAGTCCCAGCTACTCGGGAGGTTGAGGCAGGGGAATCACTTGAACCCAGGAGGCAGTGGTTGCAGTGAGCTGAGATCATGCCATTGCACTCCAGCCTAGCAACAGAGCAAGACTCCATTAAAAAAAAAAAAAAAAAAAAAAGGCCAAAGGTCTATATGCAAGGTTGCAAGGTGAGGCTCAGCCAGGGACCTGGGCAAGTCGGACCCTCTGCCACTCTGCACCCATGGGAAACACAGAGGGGATGATACCCAGAGTTTGGGGGAGGTCAAAACAATATTAAGAGAGCCAAGCATATCAGTGTTGGCTTCATGGAGAAGGCAATGTCAGAACCGTGACCAGATTTAATGAGGAGACGGAGGTGGTATTCTTTCTAAGCAGAAGAAATGGTCTAAATAAAGACCAAAGGTGGAAAAATTACAGGGCAAGAACAGAAACTAGCATGGTTATTTGTCAGTAAGCAAGGGTGTGTAGAAGGAAATAGGATGGGAAGTTTCAGTGGCACTGCAGTCCAGCTTGAATCCTACACAAAGGATGGTGGGGTTTATTCCATAGAAAGATATTCTCCAGATTGGGGATCACACGTGTTACTCACTGGTGTACATGCATGGTACAAGGTGGTACAGAGACAGCCTACCTGTCAATTACCCTTCAATTTTTGATGAAGCCAAGGATAAAGTCTCAGTTGATGCAGGTCTATCTATAACAACTAATCCATGATAATTATACTAGTCAGGGTCTCCACAGGAGACATATGACCTATCAAAGCAGGATATTTCAAGGAGGGTGTCATAAAGGGACAATCAGCTAAGTACAGGTACAGGGGAACCACAAGGGCAACACACTGACCCAGGGCTAGTAAAGGCAGAGCTGTCACCATTTCCAGGCTTGAAGGGACAAGGGGAGGGTTTAAGAACAAGCCATCTTCAAATGGGCAGCAATCTTTGGTCAGGGTGTGGTGACCCTGCAGGAGGGAGCCAGGGAACAAAGCCCTGGACCCGTCGCTTCCCTCCTTCCTAGACTCTGCTGGGCTCCCATAGGCTGAGGCCAACTGGAAACCAGAAAGTGAGGGAACTCACTGACCTGTCCTCAGGCTCAGCCTCCTGGGCAGAGGGCAAGAAGAGAGAAAAATGGATCCGGAGGGACAAACAGATAGTCACTGAATCATCAACCACCTTTGTAAACACAGAGAAATCAGACCTCAGGTTCTGAGCCTCAGGCAATACTATCTTGCTGGAAGGTAATACTTTTGTTTTCATTGCATTTATTTTTATAGTGAGTTTCTATTATGATAGATGGTACTGGTTTTCCATTTCCTTAGAGATAAACTTTCCTTTTAGAATACATTTAAGTTTTTTTTAAGTGAGCCTATTTAAAGATAAATATGAAGTAAACCACAGCACAGATGGAAAGGGAAAATAGCAAAGATAATGGAGGTGGTATGACTAATGCTTGGGAAAGCCTCATATAAAAAAAGGAGGTATGGACAGGTTTTGAGCGGGAGAGCGATAGGATCGAGGCTCTGCTCTGGGAAGCTAAATGTAGCTGCAGCATATACAATAGACAGCAGGGAGATGGGAGGTAGGGAGGTGAGAGATGGGAGGGTGGGGCTGGAGAGGTGGGGACACAGGGGAGAGGATAGCAGGAGAAAGAGTAGAATCAACAATATTTAGTCATTCATTGCATGGAGGGTAAGCAAGATGCAAAGCAAAAGATAATAACTGCTGCCCAAATTGCCTTTAAAAACATCTATTTCCAGGAATATTAGAACTGATGGAGGAAATAACGTGACAGCAATCCAGGCCTGCTAACAGGTAGAGTGCTTATGTCGTTCATCTCCTGCGAGGCCGTCCATGATGAAAGGAAAACACAAACATTTATCTAATGTATGCCTATGCCTGATGTTTCTCCAGACAGCTGAGTTTGTTTTTCAGATTTGTAGCAGAAAAATTGGGAAGGTCAACCAGGCTTGGCATGGAACACCAGGAGGGCAATTTTCATGCCTTGGATCAGCACCATAGAGGAGTTTTTATAATGTTTTTACAGTACACAGATACTCTGGATATTTATTTAGAGCTCTGAAATAAGTCAGGAGATCTATTTCCTGAAAAGCTATTTAGTTAGAAAAATGAAGTCAAATAGACATAAGTGTCACATAAAAATAATTTGCAACTAGAGGTTAGAAAGAGTAAGAGCGTAACAAGATTGAAACAAATCTTTGGCCCAGTAAGGATTCTGAAGCTAGTTGCTCACCTTATCTTGGACTTAAAAATAATTTACATACACACACAAAAAATGAATTTCTAGACCATGCCTCACTTGTACGAAAATTACTTTCAATTAAATGCTCAAGTTCTGTTTCCTTGAGAGTTTTAACTAGCATGCTTTCAAATGAACCAGTGATTCACAGGCACTGAGGGAAAGAAGAGACTGATCCGATGATCAAGTCCGTCCCAGAAGATATCCAGGCAAGTGTTCCCTGCAGTTTATTTTCAATCACTTTGTTCAGTTCTGGTTTAAAATGACTCCAGCAATGGGACTCTTCATCAATCTAAGAGGCCCATGGGAGTCCTTTCTCAGTCTAAGAGTCCTCATTTTAGAAAAAATATTCTGATATGAAGTCTTGTTGTACCACTTGCCTCTCCCAGTGGAACCCCTCTTTTTCCCTGCATTTAGGCCCTTCAACCCCTCCAATTGTCAGAAGTGGCAGTATCTTTTCTCATCAGTTACTTCTTTCCTTCCCCTTCATCGTTTTTTATTCTTTTTCATCTGAAGATTTCTGTGCTTTTGCCTGCTTCTCTGTGATAGTTCCCTATCAGCACAGGAGCTGACAGCTCTGACAAGGCTACATTTCAGTGGAGGCCCCCAAAGCATGGCTATGTGGCCTCATGGCCTTCAGCTCTAGTCTAGAATGATAATTCTAGAACCCTGAGCATTTCAGACCTGACTAATCCCCTGAGTGACCAGATACTTGCCTGGTGGCTAGGGCCTGCCATGTAATCTGCCCATCCAATGCTCAATAAAGAGTTGGGGGTCAATGTGGTAGAGGTCCCTACCTCTCCAAGATAAAGAAGACAGTGAAAAGGTGGCTGTGTATTTTTGCACATTGAGAAGCACAAAAAAGAATGCAGAGTCAGGAATCATCCGATTCCACACGTAACCACTCAGCCTCTGGATCTCAATTTCCACATTTGCTAAAAGAAGGAGCTGGGCTACATGACATCTCAGGGCAATTTATGCATTAAGACTCTAGAGGATGGTTCCAATGTGAAGAAGTAACAGCAATACCTTCTGCCAGATTTAGGTGTCCAGTGAAAACACAAGATGCCCAGTTAAATCTGAATTTCAGAGAAATGAATGTCACAGTATAAGTATACCTGCAATATGTGGGACATACTTACCCTAAAAAATGACTGTTTATCGGAGATCCAAATTTAGACGAATGTCCTGTTTTTCTCTGGCAATCCTACCCTCCCTTCCACCATCAAATTGTCTTGGTGGATGGATGGCGTCTAGGCTGCCGAGTGGTTGTCTGATTCTCATAACCTCTTACCCCATTGTCCTAATATAGCTTCCAAGGCTTGGCTGAAGCTTGTCAGGTATTTCCAAATGCGTGCATGCTTAATTGCTTCTCAATGCTCCTTAGCAGTCCAAATATGATCAAATGAGTGAAAATATTTTGAGACGTATAAAGTTCTATACATGTGCATTGTTAATATTAATCACAAAAGCCTGCACTAAAATGTGAAGACAAAGGTGATAATAAGTGTGCAGTTCCTAGACTGCAGTTCTGTACAACTAAAAACCAGTCTTTGTTTTGAGATTCTAGCACTCTCCACAACAGGCCCCCACATCTCAGCTGTAACAGCAATAAAACCACTCCTTTACTTGTTGACTATTTCCTGGGTGCCAGGCACTGTGCTGGGAACTTTACATGCATTATATCACTTAATAATTAAACACTGACTCCTATCAAAATGAAACTATCATTTTACAGATGAAAAGATAGGCCTAAGAGGCAAAGTGACTTATTTGAGTTCACACAGCCCATCTAACAGAATAGAATGGCCACAAGAGGATTTTCACAGACCCTGACAAACTCATTTTAAAATTTACATCTGAAAGCAAAGGCCCAAATATACCAAGAAACTCGCAAGAGAGAAACAAGCCAGGAGACTTGCCTCAGCAGATAACAGGTCTTATTTTAAAACTATAATAATTAAGACAGTGTGGTATTTGGAAAGAGGCAAACAAAGAGACAAATGGAACAGAAGACAGAGTCTGAAAACACACTCGTGCCTGTCGTGGAAACCTGACTCACGACAGGGCTACGTGCAGAGCTGTGGACCAAGGAGGAGCAATTCAACAGTGTGTTCAGCAGTGTGTTATCCATATAGATAGCTGAAATTAAAGCTTTCCTCAAACGATACCCAAAGTTCAAGTCCATATGGATCAGGACTATAAGCATAAAAGACGAAACTTTCAAACTTCTGGACAAAAGACAACACTTTCATCACCTCAGTGTGGAGAAGGTTTTAAGCACAAGGCAAAAAAGCACTAAGAAAGATTAATCTAATGGGGCTATGTTCAAGTGAAGCATTCCTGCACGTAAAAAGAAGCCACAAAAAAGTGAAAACACAAGCTACAATTTAGAAGAAAATCTAATTGTCAAAGGAGAAGCCTCCTGATATATGTTGATCAGTACAGTCGCCATGTGGCTGGTGAGCAACTGCAATGTGACTGGCACAGAGTAAGATCTGTCATAACATACACATTTAATTTCAAATACTTCATTAATAATTTTATATTGATAATTTCAGGGACATTTGGAAAATGTTTAGTGACATAAAATAATGAATTATTAAAACCAGTTTTATCAGTTTCTTTTTACTTTTTTTAATGTAGCTACTAGGAAATTTTAAATTATGTGTGGCTTGTATTACAGTTCTGTTGGACAGCAAGGATCTCGAATATGTGAATAGCTCCTATTAGTGAATAACAAAGAATAAAAAACAATATAAGAAAAAAAGGAGTGACTCATGCCTGTAACCCTAGCACTTTGGGAGGCCGAGACGGGTGGATCACAAGGTCAGGAGTTTGAGACCATCCTGCCTAACACAGTGAAACCCCATCTCTACTAAAAACACAAAAAAAATCAGCCAGGCATGGTGGCGGGCGCCTGTAGTCCCAGCTACTCAGGACGCTGAGGCAGAAGAATGGTGTGAACCTGGGAGGCAGAGCTTGCAGTGAGCTGAGATCGCGCCACTGCACTCCAGCCTGGGTGACAGAGACTCAGTCTCAAAAAAAAAAAAAAAAAAGAAAAGAAAAAAAGAAAAAAGAAAAGAAAAGAAAGATAAAAGGAAAAAGTTAATGGAAAGGCTTTCTACAGAAAAAGAAACATATATTCAACATGAGAAGGTGCTCAAGCTTATGACCAATTTAAACTATTTGCAAACTAACATTGTAATAAAATATCCTTTGTACCATCAGTTAGTAAACCATAAGAAATCCAACAATATCCAATATTGGTAATAGTATGAAGCAATGGGAACTCTCACTCACTGCTGGTGGGAGTGAAAATTGGTACAAGCACTTCAGGTAACAATTTGGCATTGGGTAGTAACACTGAACATATATACAACCTGTGAGCTGGCAAGCTCACTCCTAGATATCTACCTGAGAGAACTCTTGCACATGTGTGACACAAGACATGCACAGCACTGCTGAAAACTGGAAATGACCCTGGTTTCCACCAACAATAGTGTGGGTAACCCAACTGTGGTATATTTATATGATGAAAAGCTATACAGAATGTTAAAGAATGAACTGGTGCTACACACAGCTCTACAATTTTAAAACTATGTAGAGATATCTATCTCCTAAAACAAAATGACTACATAAAATTCAGAGGGACTCCTTGCTGGAAGGGAGAGAGGCAGCATGCCTGGGGAAGGATTTCAGAACAGAATCCCTGGGAACAGAATGCATGGATCATGTTCCAGTTCTTAAACTGGGTGGTGGGTCCACAGGTGCTTGTAGTTTTTTTTTTTTTTTATTCATCTGATTTTAAGTTCTGGGATACATGTGTTAGGACATGCAGGTTTGTTACATAGATAAACTTTTTTTCTAAATTAAACTGTAAATATAAACTGTAAATGCTTGTTTTAAAGTATATTTCACAATTTAAAGAGTTTAAAAAACAAAAACAAAACTGTGTTGTATATTTGTGATATTACATTCCAGCAGAAAAGTTGCCTTTCATTTGTCTTTTAACAATGGCATCTCTCAGTGCTGGTCTGTCTTCTACAACTGGACTCTTTCTTCTCATATCCCATCAGACGAGATCTCTAGATTCGCATATCACATCTACATATATACACACTCACAATATAAACAGCATACTTGGAAAAACAATACAAGGAGGCTTGCTGTTCTTGTGCCTTGACTCATCTCTCTCACTTTCCCCGAGGACAGCAGAGACCTAAGGGAAGCAGAGCCCCATTTCCATGTGGTCGCTGAGCTTAGAAGCCCTGTGGAGTGTGTGATGTGGAGGAGCTCAGTGTCTTGTCTTCACTCTCCAGCGTCCTCAGTCCAGTCCTCTTTGTCTTCCCTATTTGAGCTTTTGTCAGAGTTAATGAGCAGTAATTGGAGACCCCCTTGAAAAAGAAGTGCAGCCACTTGCCCATAGTCTTAGAGGAGTACAAGAAAATAAAAGGGCACAGACTTACTGACATATGCTTGGAGTGGCCAGGTTCCCATAGATAGATCCTTCTGTGGCTCTCAACCCATACTGAGGCAAGGCATCAGAAAAATAAGTTCGATCAATCTGATAACTGGACCTACATCCTGGGTCCAAACACAATTATATTTCTTTAAAAGGAGTCAAACCATTCTAGAGCATATTTTCCCCAAGTTGTATTTATCCTTTCCCCTTAAAAATGCCAAATTGAATCTCCCAGTGGAAACGTTCTGAGTATCAAGTCTGCTCATCTTTCATAGATTAGAACAAAAATAAACCTATATTGCGCTCTCACGTTCATTGTAGCATTATTCACAATAGCCAAGACATGGAAGCAACCAAGGGTCCGTCGGCAGATGAATGGATAAAGAAAATACGGTACATTTACACAATGGAATACGATTCAGCCTTTGAAAAGGAAAACCTGCCATTGGGAACAAGGATGAACCTGGAGGACCTTATGCTAAGTGAAATAAGCCAGGCACAGAAAGGCAAATGCTGCCTGATCTACTCATATGTAGAAACTTAAAAAAATAAAATAAAATAAAAAGAACTCATGGTAACAGAGTAGAATTGTGGTTACTAGGGACTAGAGTGAGAGGAAAGGGGAGATGTTGGTCAAAAAGTATGAGCTTTCACTTATAAGTTACAAGCATGAGGACTATAGTTAATAATAATGTATATTTGAAATTTGCTGAGAGTAGATCTCAGATGTTCTAACCACACACACACAAATGGCAGCTATGAGAGGTAATAGATATGTTAATTAGCTTGATTGTGGTAATCATTTTACAATGTATATCAAAACATCACATTAAATATCATAAACTATACCATTTTATTTGCTAATAATATCTCAATAAAAGTGGGGAAAAATAATCCTGTTATTAGTTTTGTGGGGTTTGTGTATTTATTTTTTTTAAATTCTGGTACCTGCAGCACTTGTGAGCCATCTTTGTCTTAAAATTATTATTGACTCCACCTGAGAGCACCTGAGGGTTTTTTTTTTTTTTTTTTTCTTGAGTAAAATAACTCTTAGCAAACCAAGCTTGTGGGGTCTGCTAATCTCATAGATCCTAGGCAGCCTCCCCACAAGACCCTGGGCTCTGTTTTCTCTGGGTGAGCCCCAACTCCAGGACATGATGAATCAATACACAAACCGTTACTCTCACCGTGGAGCGGAACAATTACTAAAATCTATTTGCCAGTAAATGTGCCTTGTCTTGTAAATCATTGGGTCGTTAACCTTAACAATTGCAATGTGCCATCTCTATCCAATTCAATTAAAGCACAGACCAAGGTAATACTTAAGAATACATTTCAGGCAAAGGAATATACTATTATAGTATAATATCCTCATAAATTAAACAATACATTTATTCCCCTTCTTGGAAAAGGAACACTGCCTGACAAACACAGGACAGAGAAGAAACAAAGGTAATGATTCTAATTAATAACTCAAGAGGACTAGACAGGAGATGAGAACAAAAATTTGAAGACAGAAGCAAGTCACCCACAGCCACCACTCCCTCCCTCCAGCACTGCTGCAGAATTTCTGCTTGGAGCACATGGTGCACTCAGACCCTTAGTGGCTTGAGCTTGTGAAATGGAGACGCCTGGATTGTAACACAGGGCAAAAACAGTCCACTGCTTATTCCCAGTCTGACACTGCTGTAGCTAAAAAGTTTGATGCCCACAGGTAGAAACCTCTAGGGTCCTGGCGCTGATTCTCTACAATCAGGGAGGAGTCCCTCTATTTCACATGCATTTTGAGAGCAAGTCAAGGAAAGCTCCCCTTGGAGTGTCCTCTGTTTCCTGTTTTCTGTTTTCGGGGTAGGTAGAGAGTAAGCAAGATAACATGACAACAGGGAACATGTCTCAAGATTATGTGTCTACTTGGCTTTCTCTGCACAAAACTCTGTCATGAGATTAGATAATGCAACCTGTGTATTCCTGTTCTTCCCAAGGGGCTCAAAATGAAGCTGCTCTTCCAGCTTCTTCCTCCCAGAATTCCTCCCACCTAGGCCACTTTCTAACCAGCTACTAACCAGCACATTTTCATTCATAAGATGTATTCCTTACCCATTGCTATCATAACAAATGGCTACACATTTAGTGGCTAAAAACATCACAAACATATTATACTTTTGTTGCTGTTTTCTTTTTTTGAGACGGAGTCTCGCTCTGTCGCCCAGGCTAGAGTGCAGTGGCGCAATCTCGGCTCACTGCAAGCTCCGCCTCCCGGGTTCATGCCATTCTCCTGCCTCAGCCTCCCGAGTAGCTGGGACTACAGGCGCCCGCTGCCACGCCTGACTAATGTTTTTTGTATTTTTAGTAGAGACGGCGTTTCACCGTATTAGCCAGGGTGGTCTTGATCTGCTGACCTCGTGATCCACCCCACTCGGCCTCCCAAAGTGCTGGGATTACAGGCGTGAGCCACCGCGCCCGGCCACATTATCTAAAAGTTCTACAGGGCAGAGGCACAACGCAGGTCTCACTAGGCTAAAATTAACGTGTTAGCAGGGCTGTCTGCACTCATTTCCGCAGGCTCTAGAGGAGACCCTGTTTCCTTGCTCATTCATGTTGCTGGCAGAATTCAGTTCCTTGTAATTTTAGGGCTGAACTCCTTGTTTCCTCGCTGTCAGCTGCAGGCTATTCCAAGCTGCTAGAGGCCACCTGTATTTCAAAGCTCCTGGCCCCTACTTCTGAAAACCAGCCACAGACAGCCGAGTCCCTCTCATGGCCCAAATCTCTCCTGCCTCTCCTTACCTGAGGGCCTCTCTCTAAATTTAACCAGGGAAGATTTTCTGCCTTCAAGGTTTTATCTGATTAGATTGGGTCCACCTAGATAATCCAGGCTTATCTCCTCCACTTTCAGACCCATAACCTTAACCATATCTGCAAAATGTCCTTTGCCCTGTAGGTAACATCGTCCTAGGTCCCAGGGTTTAGGGTATGGCATATATTTTGGGGGGTTTGGAGGAAAGGGAGTGGAATTACCCAGACTACCACATAAGAACAGTGCTCATACTAGATGGGTCACTGCTAAAGATGGAAGAACCAGGGAAACCTGGCTATCTCCTTCCTTTCCTTTCCTATCTCCTTCCCAACACTTCCATTCTCTACATTGAGAACAAAGTTTGGCACTCACCATATTCCCATTTTCAGAAAGACGGCCTGGTTGCAAGACTGCCCTCGCTGGCCACTAAACGCAGCCTGTGTCTACTTGGTTTTCTCTGAGCAAAACTTTTTTCAGCATCTACCCAGCATCCCAAGCGTTCGTCTACATATGGCTCACCTGGGGGAACACGTTTTCATTCAGAATCTGGTTCTGATGTCCTGCTGTTAGAAACTGAGTTCACCTGGTAGTCAACAAACTGGGTGAAGGCTAGGAAGCTCCATGCCACCTGGCACCCAGCAGGCCAGGAGCAATTCAGGTACGAGTGGTCCAAGAGGGACCTCAGACTTCAGCCTCGGCAAGTAACCCTTGATCCAGAGGCTCTCCAGACCCCCTCTTCTTCTTCCTTTGTGGCCACAAGAGACTCCTTTCTTCATAGCAGCCAGGTCTGTTGTTTCTAGCCCAACACTTCCCCGAGGAAGGCCTTAAGGCAAAGTTCTCCAAGGTGCCATATTATATAGTAATGAAAACCATCCCTTTGGGGTCAGCTGAAGGTTGTGTGATCTTGGGCAATTTCCTCCTTGAGGCCCCAGTGTCTTCATCTATCAGATGGGAGTAATAATAGTAATTACCCCAAAAGCAGTTACAAGTGTTCCCAGAGATGCTTTCTGCAAGGCTCTAAACACAGTGTTAAAGCTTAAGCCCAGGGAAGATGAGGCATTTGGGGATCATTGGCATCATTATGATTCCATATTTCCCCCTAGCTCTGTGCCCTGGCAAGCAGGTTGGGCCCTCTAAATGCTGGTTCACTCTCCCCAGTTAAAAGAAAAGAGGAAGACCTTTACCTATTTCAGGGGGTAAAATGGGAATTACATTAAGGCCCCAGTGGTTTGCTTCATTGCCAAAACCTGGGGAGACACAGTAGGCGAGATTATAGAATTTGTGGAAATGATATGTTCGTTATGTTTATAATATGAGTTGTTATAGATCAAAGGTTAATAAACTTTTTGTGTAAAGGGCCCAGTAGTAAATATTGGTGACTTTGAGGAACATACATTCTTTCTCACAACCTCCCAACTCTGCCATTGTAATGGGAAAACAGCCATAAATGATACATCATAAATGGCTGTAGCTGTGTTTTCTTAAAACCTTATTTACAAAAGCAGGTGGTAGGCTGGATTTGGCCATGTGCCATAGTTTGCTAACTCCTGTTTTAGACCAGCATCTAGAAAATTCCAGTTTAGTTCTAGTGATAGAATTCCTATTCTGCCCCATCTTTCATTGTTTTTTGTTTGTTTTACTATCCTAACCATCCTAAAAAGCACATTTCTGTGTGTGTGTTTTGTTTTTGTTTTGAGATAAAATCTCACTCTGTCGCCCAGGCTGGAGTGCAATGGCATGATCTTGGCTCACTGCAGCCTCTGTCTCCTGGGTTCATGTGATTCTCCTGCCTCAGCCTCCCAAGTAGCTGGGACTACAGGCCCCCACCACCAAGTCCGGCTAATTTTTTTGTATTTTTAGTAGAGATAGGGTTTCACCATGCTGGCCAGGCTGGTCTCAAACTCTAACCTCAAGTGATCCTCCCACCTCTGTCTCCCAAAGTGCTGGGATTACAGGAGTGAGCCACTGTGCCCTGCCTAAAAGCACATTTCAGTAAATGTTTGGCCAGGTGTGGCAGCTCATGCCTGTAATCCCAGCACTTTGAGAGGCTGAGGTATGTGGATCACTTGAGACCAGAAGTTCACGACCAGTCTTGCCAACATTGTGAATCCCTATCTCTACTAAAAATACAAAAATTAGGAGGTATGATGGCGCATCCCTGTAATCCCAGCTACTCGGGAGGCTGAGGCAGGAGAATTGCCTTAACCCAAGAGACAGAGGTTGCAGTAAGCCAAGATCATGCCACTGTACTCCAGTCTTGGGCAACAGAGCAAGATACTGTCTAAAATAAAATAAAACAAAACAAAATAAAATAATGTTTTTATATATGGGCACACATTGAAAATTGAAACTGAAATTCATGCAAATGCTTGGGACACATTCTAAAACCCACAAAAAAAGTTGATACTAAAGGATTAGGTTATTTTTTAATAATAATTTTTCTTTGGAGGAATCTGAAAGCTATAGAGCTGTGTGATTTTAGACAAGTTACTTAACTTCTCTGACTTTCAGTTACCTCATCAGTTAAATACAAGATTCTTGTGGTACCTGTTTTGTAAGCATTAAAAGAAGTAAGCATATAAAGTGCTTAGCCCAGTGCCTGATGCACAGAAAACACAGAATCATCACCATCTTTATTGCCTGTTGCCATACAGAGACCATCTAGGAATCAGAAGGGTTTATTACTTTTAATTAAACAAAATAAGTCAACATCCATAGAGAGAGCACTGCCTGAGGAAACTGCCCAGGTTTATTCTGACTAGGAGAGTAGGCCTGGGGAATTCTGTGTTCTGAAAAATAGTCTCAAGGTTAAAAGTGATTCAGTAAAGCAATAATATGACTTACCAGTTGGAGGCCAATGGGTCTACCAGTTGGGTTAGGCTTAATTAACATACTATCTAAACAGTTTTCATTTGAATGCATTTGAGCCACAACCTCTCAGTAACCACAGCTCATTGCTGCCTTGATGGAAAGGAGCTACTCACTATTTTTATTTCTGGCTCTGAGGGCTTTTGAGCATCCGACCTCTGGCCTAAACTTTTGATGCTGGGTTTTACTATTACAACCCCAGCTTCTTATGTCATGATCTCATTGCCATCAATACATATGGAGGAAGAGTCCTTACCTTTTCAAACACATATGTCTAGTTCCCAGAACAAATGTCATCGAAGGCTGCCAATAAATGATGTAATGAGACAGGTTAACTGCAAAATGAGATGTTTGCTTCCTTCCTTGCTGGCAGCTGCCAGACCTCATATATAAAAGCTGTTTGAGACTATTTACACACACTGAGAGAAAATTCTCATTTAGAAGCACTCTTTCATTTTGAGAATTACTGCTAACTTCCATTATTGAGGACCCAGTATTCTTTGAGGACGTACAGGAGCTTATGAGAGAAATCTAGGTGCAAAGGGTGAGGCTGCTCTATGTTGTGGGGTAACCTGATTTGGGGAATAGCTCTGATGAGAGCAGAAGGTTTCTCTTCCATGATCAAGGTTAGACAAAAAAGCAAATGGCAGAGGTCAAGCTGGCTGAGATTGTGGAGGAATGTTCCTACGTTAAGATTTGTTGTGCATTGCTCATGAACCACAGTAAGGTTGGGCATGTGGCACAACCAGTCTAGGCACAGCCAGCGGGAGGAAGCCCTGGCTGATGCTTGCTCAGGATCTCCTTGTAGCTTGACTTGGCTCTGGTCTTCTAGTGTGTGAGTACTTAACAGGTGTTTGTGTCCTGGAAGTCACAGAGCTGGCATTTGATGAATTCATTCCACTCAAACTGCAGAGTCAAGAGAATAGTAACATTGGG
Source organism: Piliocolobus tephrosceles (assembly GCF_002776525.5). NCBI lineage: Eukaryota > Metazoa > Chordata > Mammalia > Primates > Cercopithecidae > Piliocolobus > Piliocolobus tephrosceles. The sequence continues at coordinate 76,969,465 of NC_045435.1, forward strand.
AATAACATTCTTCATATGAGCAAGGAGTAATAAGTGACATTTTAACAACATAAATCAGATCATATCACCTTCTGCTCCAAAACCTCTAATGTCTTTCGTTCTACCTAAAGTAAAACCACACTCCGCTGAGGTCTGCAAAACCCTGCAGGACCTGGCCGGCCCTTATCTGGCTATTTTTCCAGTCTCATCTTTTTTGTTTTTTGTGTGTTTTGAGACAGAGTTTCACTCTTGTTGCCCAGGAAGTGGCACGATCTCGGCTCACTGCAACCTCCGCCTCCCAGGCTCAAGCGATTCTCTTGACTCAGCCTCCCAAGTAACTGAGATTAGAGGTGTGCACCACCACACCCGGCTAAGTTTGTATTTTTAGTAGAGACAGGGTTTCATTACTTTGACCAGGCTGGTCTCAAACTCCCGACCTCAGGTGATCCGCCTGCTTTGGCCTCCCAAAGTGCTGGGATTATAGGCATGAGCCACCATGCCCAGTTTTTTGTTTTTGTAATAACAGTCTTTTTTTTTTTTGAGACGGAGGATTCTCACTCTGTCGCCCAGGCTGGAGTGCAGTGGCGCGATCTCGGCTCACTGCAAGCTCTGCCTCCCGGGTTTACGCCATTCTCCTGCCTCAGCCTCCCGAGTAGCTGGGACTACAGGCGCCCGCCATCTCGCCCGGCTAGTTTTTTGCATTTTATAGTAGAGACAGGGTTTCACCGTGTAGACCAGGATGGTCTCGATCTCCTGACCTCGTGATCCGCCCGTCTCGGCCTCCCAAAGTGCTGGGATTACAGGCTTGAGCCACCGCGCCCAGCCTGTAATAACAGTCTTATTGAGATACAATTCACATGCTATCCAATTCACCAATTTAAAGCATTCAATTCAATTGGTTTTAGTATGTACACAGAGTTATGGAATCACCATCACAATTAATTTTGATACATTTCTATCACCCTAAAAGAAACGCTGTACCTATCAGCATGCACTCCTCATTTCCTCAAATCTCACAGCCCTTGACTAATCTATTTTCGGTCTCTATAGACTTGCCTATTGTGGACATTTCATATAAATGGAATTACACATTAGTCTTTTGTGACTGACTTCTTTCACTTAGTGTCATGTTTTCAAGGTTCAGCCATGTTTTAATATATATCAGTACTTCCTACTGTTCCATGGTATGGACACACCATGTTTTTTCTCTCCATGCACAAGCTGATGGACATGTGAGTTGTTTCCCCCTGTTGGCAATTATTAACAATGCTGCTAGAAACGTTTGTGAACAAGTTTTTGTGTGGATGTTTTCATTCCTCTGGAGTGTAAACCTAGAAGGGAAATTGCTAGGTCATATGGTAACTCTATGCTTAACTTTTTGAAGAAGCTTCAGGCTGCTTTTCCAAAGTGGCTGCACCATTTTATACGCCCATCAGTAGTGTAGGAGGGTTCCGATTTCTTCACGCTCTCATCTTCATTTTGCTTTTCAGTTATAATCATCCTATTTGGTGTGAAATGCCAAATCATGGCATCATGGCTTTGATTTCTATTTCCAATACCTAATGATGTTGAGCATTTTAATGTTCTGATCGGCATTTGTAAATCATCTTCCTTGGATAAACATCTAATCAGATCTTTTGCCCATATTTAAATTGTATTATTTATCTTGTTATCATTAAGTAATAAAAGTTCTTTATAAATTCTAAATACATATTCTTTACCAGATATATGATTTGAAAATGTTTCTTCCGTTCTGTGGGCTGTCTTTTCAGTTTCTCGATATAATAATATTCTTTGAACATGAATATTTTTAATTTTTATGAAGTCTGATTTATCTATACAGATGCATATTGGAAGTCTCAGAGGGGAACAGATTAAGGGGAAGAAAGAATGTTTGAAGAATAATGGCTGAAAAATTCTCTAGATTGATGAAAAACATGAATCTATTCATCCAAGATACTCAATGAACTCTAAGTAGGATAAAGTAGAAGAGATTCACACCACAAAGAAAGACAGGCAGAGAGTGACTAGCCACAGACACACGGAGAACATATAAAAATGGGGGCAGAGACTGGAGTGATAGGGCCACAAGGCAAACAATGCCAAGAAATTCTGAGCAGCCACTGGAAGCCAGAAGAGGCCAGGAATAGATTCTCCCTCAGAGCCTCCAAGGAGCACACCCTGCTGACACCTTGATTTCAGACCTCTGGCCTCCAGAAGGGCATTAGTTCCTTCTCATGCTGCTATAAAGGACTGCCTGAGACTAGGTAATTTATAAAGGAAAGAGGTTCAATTGACTTACAGTTGTGTGTAGCTGGGGAGGCCTCAGGAAACTTACAATCATGGCTGAAAGGGAAGTAAATACGGCCTTCTTCACATGACGGCAGGAAAGAGAAGTGCTGTGTAAAAGGGGGGAAAGCCCTTTATAAAACCATCAGATCTCATGAGAACTCACTCACTATCATGAGAACAGCATGGAGGTAACTGCCGCCATGATTCAATTACCTCCTACCGGGTCCTTCCCATGACACGTAGGGATTAGGGAACTGCAATTCAAGATGAGGTTTGGGTGGGAACACAGAGCCAAACCATATCAAGAAGCCAGTGAGAATAAAACTACGTCTTTTAAGCCAAAGTTGTGGTAATTTGTCATTGTAACCCTAGGAAATACAGCATTCTTAGCTTTAACATCCATACATTTTTTTTCAAATAAAGTTAGTTCATCTGCAGAGAAATGCGGAGCTCTTTCCTTATGATCTGCCTCTCCTCTTGGGCAAACTTTTTGAGACCTTTGCCCAGAGCTGGGGGCAGGGACTGTGGTCCACTTCTTCCAGAGCAGCACCTTGGCTTTATGAGAAGGGCACTGGACTGGGGCGATGGCTTCTGGTATTTTGGGCATGAAACTTCTCTCCTGGCATGGAACTTCTGCCCCATAAGCAAGCTAGGTGAAAGGTAATCAGGCCCCAGTCTTCTCAGGCTGCCACACTTGAAGTAGCACCTCTGTCCTATGAGTGGGGGATGAGTGGAGAAAGGGAGTTGGGGCATCTTGGCAATATTTGCCTGGAAGGTAGTCCCTGCACTACAGAGCTGAGGGGGGTGGGCGGGGGGGAAGGAAGGGGAGGGTAGGTCCTGGCTCAAGTGCCACAGACTCTTATTTAGTAGATTTTCTCAAATATCTCCTTATTTGCTGTGTATCCTTAGTACAATTTTCAGAGGATTTCAATGGTTGGGTTTTGTTATTTACAATAATTTTCACCAATTATTACTATTTTGCCAGGGAGAGGGTCTATGGTGCTCCTCACACCACATTCTGGAAGTCAGCACCTGCTCCCCGCCCTCATCACAGGCCTCTCGGCTCCTCCTTCTCCCTGCTCATGGCTAAGGATCATACTTTCCAGGCTTATTCCTGCCTTGGGATCTTTGCGCTGGCTGTTCCCCCAGCCTGGAGACTTCTTTTCCCTTGAAGTAGACATTGTTGGATGCTTACTCACATGCTTTTTCCAGCCTGATCCTTCCAGGCAAAGTTTCTTCTTGTGAGTCAGGGGAAATCCTGATTAGAGCAGGAGTCTGCAAACTATGGCCCTAGGGACAAACCTGGCATATTATATTTTTAAATGCATTTTTTTAAATCCAAAAGAATAATATCTTGTGCATGAAAATGATATGAATTGCAAATTTTAGTATCCATAAATAAAGCTTTATTGGAACACAATTATGCCTATTTATTTACTTTTTGTCTCTGGCTGATTTCACACTGCAACAGCAGAAATGAGTAGTGGTGCCACATGTATCTTTCTTTGTACGTACATTTTCAAAAATGAAACATGTAAAATCTCATCATAGATCAGCATGAACAGTTGCAATCTATTTTTGATGACAGGAAAATAACTTTGACCCCCCAATTAGATAAAAAGTTAGGACCAGGCACGGTGGCTTATGCCAGTAATCCCAGCACTTTGGGAGGCTGAGAGGAGCAGATCACCTAAAGTCAGGAGTTCAAGACAGGAGTTAAAGACCAGCCTTGCCAACATGGTGAGAGCCCGTCTCTACTAAAAATACAAAAATTAGCCAGGTGTGGTGGCATGCACCTGTAATCCCAGCTACTCAGGAGGCTGAGGCATGAGAATCACTTGAACCCAGGAGGCAGACGTTGCAGTGAGCCAAGATCATGCCACTGGACTCCAGCCCATGTGACAGAGTAAGACTTTGTCTCAAAAAAATAAAATAAAATAAAACAAAACAAAACAAAATAAAATAAAATGTTAGAACACTTTTACCTCCAATTAAGCAAAATTTTACTTTCCTAATTTAAAAAAAAAAATGCTATTCCCTCCAAAAGAAACTCATTCTTCTTCTTAATAGGCCTGCATTTAAAAAATTATATGCAACTATTCTATTTTGAATTTCATCAATAAAAACTTTGTGGAAATCTATTTTCTCTCTTATTATTTAAGTACCTACATAATACCTTCAATTTTGTCTCTTGACCCGTGAAGTCTAAAATATTTCCTATCTAACAATCTACAGAAAAAGCTTGCCAATCATGGTGATTCTATTCTCTTGCTTGTGATTTTAAAGGTAGGTGTTTGGCCCCGTTCTGACCAATGAGACGTGAGAGTCAATGTGCTGGACAC
>NC_045435.1:76974087-77083362 GCF_002776525.5 Piliocolobus tephrosceles
TGGCCCCGTTCTGACCAATGAGACGTGAGAGTCAATGTGCTGGACACTTCTGGAAATGCTCCCTTCTTCCTCTGGATGCTGTTTCAGATGGGATGTTGGCAACTATAACAGCCATGAGGGAAGCCGGGCTGGGGCCTGGCTACAGGCTGCAGGGTGCCCTGCAGATGGGCAGGCAGAAAGATGGAAGAAACTGTGTCCCTGTGCTGTGGATAGGCCTGAAACCTTCCACCCTGAAACCTTCCTACCTTAGGACTTCCTGTCATGTGAGACAATAAATGTTATTATCATTTAAATTATTTGAATCGAGAGTTTTCTGATGCTTGTTGTCCAAAGCATTGAAATCACCTCACAACATCTCATGGCTCCTTCTCATCATAGAGGGTCATGTAAATGTCCCCTCCGCTGAGGAGCCTTCCCTGCTTCCACTAAGGAAATAGTCTGTGATACCCCACCCCCACCCCCTTAGCTACTCTCACTAGCATGCATCACTATCTGTAATTCTCTTACTAGGCAGTTTCCCCTTGCGCAAGCATAAGCTTCCTGAGATCAGGGCATTTTCTCACGCACCTGTTACCCCAGGGCTTAGAACACAGTCTGACACCAAGTAATGCTTCATAGACATTTATGGAATAAATAAAATACTACTAATATTTAACTGTTATTTAGTCACATTATTAATTATTGTATTATTAATATGAATATTTATTATAAAATTGAATTATTAGCAATTTATTACTAACAAAATATTAAAATTAATGATGAAGATCGCTAAAAGACATTAATACTTACTTCTAATAAATATGTATAGTGTTTATTATTCAAGCTAACATTTTTATATGTGTTCCGTGCATGCCATACTCAGTGCCTGAGCTTATTATACATCCCTCAATTAACCCTTATAATTAATTATAATTATGAGTATTAGGTAGGTATTATTGTCATTACAGAAGACTATCAAAAGTTCATTTTCTTTTAAGCAATATATACTACCAGTACAAGCTATGGCAATACAATAATAATGATAATAACAATATATATACTTAAAGACCAGTAAACTTAAATTGGACTCATTGTTTTGCACCCGTGACCTTTCTAGTGGGAAACGACACTGAACTGCAGTATTTCTGTCCCAGTCCTCAGCCTCGCCTCCCTGCAGGAGGAACGTCTAGCCAGAAGACAAGGAGGGAGCATGCTCCCCAGGGGGCATTTCAGACCCAATTTTCCTCTGCAGATAATGATGGTTATAGCATCTGGCATCTGACTTGAGGCCTGCCCTTTCCTCCTGAAGGACACCCTGTGGTGACACACAGTAATTGTCCAGCTCCTCTCAGGGTCCTAGAGTTATGCAGAGAGGCTACGGCAAATCTCATGTTTTCTTTGATAACTTCTATAAGAGCCGGCCAATTACCGTCTTCCCCAAGCCCACTTCTGAGATGCTGGTTGACTTCATTCCTGCCCCCTCCCACCCCCAAGACTCCCCACCCTTTCAGGCAAAAATGTTATGTTCTGGTTTCCAGATGATCTCTGCTTTAAATTGAATAATTTTCCATAACAATATCTCCCTGTGCCAAATGCCTGCTGATGTCTTAAAAAGGGCATATATGTAAGAAGTAATGAGCATTTCTCTAGGTCAACAACCTTTGTCATTCTTTTTTCAATTTATTTTTTATTTTACGTTATATATATACATATATATATGTATATATATGTATACACACACACACACACATGCATGTATTTTTTTTTTTTTTTTTTTTTAAGGTAGAGTCTTGCTCAGTCACCCAGGCTGAAGTGCAGTGGCGTGATCTCGGCTCACTGCAACTTCTGCCTCCCTGGTTCAAGCAATTCTCATGTCTCAGCCTCCAGAGTAGCTGCACCACTATGTCTGGCTAATTTTTGTATTTTTAGTAGAAATTAGGTTTTTCCATGTCGGCCAGGCTGGTCTCAAACTCCTGACCTCAGGTGATCTGCCCGACTCAGCCTCCCAAAGTGTTGGGATTACAGGCGTAAGCCACTGCCCCCTGCCCCTGCCTTCGTCATTCTAACATCAGTTTTCATAGCAACAATGTTTATCGTTTTATTTATAGCAAATTTGAAGGATGTAGTTGGGATGATCTAATCTAAAATATATGCTTTGTGGGCTCTGTGGCATCCCCAAAATTTACTGCAGGCATTCCTGGAACTCTTCAAAGAGATGAGGGGAGGGGACTTATACTTTGGTCCAAAGCTGTCCAATAGAATGCTCTGTGATGATGGAAATGTTCCATATTTGTACTGAATAATACAGTACCCACTAGCCATTTGTAGCTATGAGCCATGGAAAAGTGGCTGGTGTGACTGAGGAAGCAGAATTTTAATTTAATTAAATTTTACAGCCACATATGGCTGGTGGCTACCACAGTGGACAGCACAGATCTGAGGATGCCAATTGATGACAGAGTTGCTTCATGATCACAGCTGTGCTCCTGGGAGTGAAGCAGCAGTGAGGACACTTAATCGTCTTCCTCTGCAACCTCTAGAAACCAGCCAGTAGTTATTAATGATAAAAATAACAATGCACTGTACATGAAGCTTTCATTCCAGCTCACTTTAATCTTCACAAAAATCCTCTTAGGTCCTATCCCAAATTTAGAGACCGAACAGTCATACTGCTCGACCGAAGACACAGAGATCTTTGGCTCAAGGTCCTGTGTATGTTCTGCTATGCACTGCTTGGTTGTTTTCTAATTTTACAAAGATTCTATAAGCAAGATTGTCCCAGTTAAAGATCAGACAGCTGCCACCTAACCAGAAAGCAGGAAAAGTGTAGCTCAGCTTAGCTACAAGGGCTCTGCTAGTGGGTAAGAGAAGAGAGGGTGAGAAGGGAGGGCAGATGAGACATACAGAGCCTGGAAGACATGATTAGATGCAGACCACCACCACTGACTGTGCTGGGCGCTGGCCACGGGGCTTTGGATTCATCCCATTGTGTGAGGGTGGTATTATTTTCCCATTTTCCAAATGAGAAAAAGGAGTGCTCTGAGAGTTGACACTAAGCCTGCTAAGATTTGTTCAACTTATGCAACGGACAAGATTCTAGCTCATGTGCTTCCAGCACTCCAGACAGCCCCTACCCAAATGAATGGCCAAAGCCAGATCAAACCTAGAACAGAAACAAAAAAGCAGTGGAGTCGAGGTCTTTGTCAGGATGACCAGAGAAAGGCTAGTGCTGTCTATAATGCTCCTAAAATTCTCTCACACACCCTCTTCTTGCAAGCTGAGGCCAGAGTTTCAGGCCTCACAGAAGTTAATTCTTCTTTGTGTTCTGGGACAAGTGGTCCCAGGATGCTGGATGCGTGGGAAAGAGACCAGCACAGCCTCCATGTGACTGGTGGTTCAGAACTACTCTACTGGAAATGATATTGCAGAGAAAGATGAGTCTGGTGTTTAAGACCTGGGATCACAAAGTCCCCAGACCAGAAGGATGACAATCTAGCCCCCGCACACCTCCTACCCCCATGGGACTGTATCTAGACTAGAGGCCATTAACCTGTCCCCCCTGAGATTGCTCTCAGGGCCAAGGCTTTAGGAAGGAAGAAGGGAAAGAAAAAAGGGTGGACAAAGAATAAAGGGAGGAGCCCGATGAGGAAGGGAGAAATAGGTGGCTACTGCCCCCACAGGAGCTCCCGTGGGCCCAGGAGGCCCTGACAACACCCAACACTGGTACTCACAGTAGGAACTCACAGGTGTCATCCTGCTGAGGCCTCCAAGACCTTGTGACCACTCCTGCAGCACTCCCAGCTCCACCTCTGGCTCTAGCTACACTGGCTAAGTTCTTTGTTTCTGGTCAGTCTCAGCTTAAATTCTGCCTCTTCTAAGAAACCTTCCCTGATCCCCATTTCGATTTCTGTGCACCTGTTCTTTCCTCCCTTGGCTACTTCCTCCCTACCTACTTATCTGTCTTTTTCCTCCTGTAGGCTGCAGGAGGACAAGGTACCTGAATCAAGGGAGCCTCCTGTGTCTACCATACAGTAATTATGTTAATGATAACACCAACAAGAATTAACATTCCTTGAGTAATTACTATGTGTCAAACATGGTTCTAAGCACTTTATGTGTATTACTTAATTTCATTTTTATAAGAAGCCCATGACATAAGTGATATTGTTATCTTCATTCTGCAGAGGAGAAATATGAAGCACAGAAAGGTAAGCAAACTTGCTTAAGGCACACAGCTAGTAGGCGGAAGAGCTACAATTTGAACCCAGGCAGTTTGATTTCAAACTCTTACCATGAATCACTTTGCTAAGTTTCTCAATATGCTGTGAGTGCCCACATGTGTCAGCCTATTCATTTCCTTACTGGTTTTGTGGTTTTATTGTGTAAATCATCCATCTTACTTAAACCACGATAGAATGTCTCCGCGAGACCAGATAAAAATATTTGTAGCTCTGTCCGCCAACACTCCAAATGTCATTGAAGAAATAGCAAGGAATCTAATGTGTTGTTTGCATAGGCTGTGATACGTTAATTAATAAGTATTTCAAATATTTCATATGTCATGTGCACATTCCCCTTTAGTAAATTTAGATATAGGATTGGAGAAATTTCTAGAGTGTGTTTGGGGACAATCTGTGGTCTGTAAAGGCACGGTTCTGGGTGAGACACAAGCAGGAACTGTGAGAATGACTACAGGCAAAGGATGCCGTCTCCCTGCAATAAAGGCAATGTGGTCACCTGAATGCCTTAAACTCTGGTGTTGTTCGGTTCACTGAATGGAAGTAAGTAAACATTTTAGTCAATCCTGATTCTGAAATAGGCAGGAAACTCATCACACATGCCATCTCAGCAGCAAAGCCCACTCAAGCTGGCTTAAGTAAACAGAGGGTGATGTGAGAATACACTGAGAACCTCATGAAACCCAGCAGCAGAGGCTCTGATGGGTTCCAGATTGCAGAACCTGGTTCATTCTAGGAACTACCTACCTGGAGTCCACACAACTTTTTGTTGCTGTTTATGTTTGGCACATATATGTTCAGAGAAAATGAGTGTGTCTTGGACGGGCTGGATACCCAGCCCTGGTGAGTGGGGGCATGAGGGACAGTAGGCAAATAATATGTTCATGTCCTAATCCCTGGACCTATGAATACATTAGGCGACACGGCACAGGGAATCAGCTTGCAGATGGAATTGAAATTGGTAATTGGTTGACTTTATTATCCTGGATTATGCATTTGGGCCCAATGTAATCACAAGTGTCCTTAAAAATGGAAGAGAAAGACAGGAGCGTCAATCCAAGGGAGATGTGACTGTGGAAGAAAGGCACGTAGAGATGTGACATTGCTGTCTTCAAAGATGGAGGAGGGTGCTGTGAGCCCAGGAAAAGGCAGGCAGATGCTAGAAGCCAGAAAGAGTAAGAAACGGCCTCCAGAAAGGAAGGTAGCCCTACCAACACCTTGATTTTAGCACAGTGAGACTCTCTCACATCAGACTCCAAGACTATGAGATAATAAATGTCTGTGGTTTTAAACCACGAAGTTTCAGATAATGTGTTTCAGCAGCCGTAGGAAACCAACACAGGGGATGGGGAGGCAAAGAGACCTGGAGGTGGTCCTGCCTGGGGATGGTTTTAACCCGCATGGCTCACTCCTTCCTGTGTGAGTATGACTGGAGAGACCCAGGTGTGTGCGTCTCTCAAGCATCCTTCTAGGCCACTTTGAGGGCATTTCTCACAACTTAACTGCAAAATACAAAGATAAGAGTGCTGCATTTCCTGACACAGGTTGAGCCCTCTAAATGACAAAGACAAAACCAAAACAACAAAGCCTCTGCTTCTGATTTAAATAGCTGAAGTTCTTCAGGCCTAAAGTGCCCAGAAAAATAGCTTTTCTTCTTTTTCATCTTGCCTAATGGTCAGATTTTGAAAAACCCTAAGGGTGATGGCTAATGGCAGAATCCCTTTCTCTCTTCCGTCTTCATCCTGGGGTCAGTGAGATTGGATGTGGGTGAGCAAAGGCTTACGGACATGGGAGGACGGAGCTCAGGGATGACCCTCACCAGCCTGGCCAAGTGCTTGGAGAAAACGTTCCGGTGATTTTCTTTAATAGGTGCAGTTTAAACATGAAGACAGACTGAATAGAGGAGAGAGTTTACTGCTCTCTGACCTTGGCTGTGTGTTTTTCTTCATCTCCTGTCAAGTTCAGCAACAAGAACAATCACCGATCAGCTGGAACATGAGAATGCAAAGGCCAGGAGACAATGAGGTAACTCCGAGACCGAATTGAATCCTAGAAAATGCAGCTTCTCTGTAACTGCCCAGGGGGAGAGGGACTTGTGTCCAGAGAGTTTTAAAGTCATATGGAAGGAGCAAGCTGTGGGAACTGTGTGTTCTCTGTGTGAGCTGTGTGATCCTGGGCAAGTTATTTAACCCCAGGAGCCTGGTCCACCGTTCACAGCGGGTGGTAAAAGCTGCCCTACAGCGTGGTGGTGAGGAGCTCTGGGAGGGCTTCTCTGAAGCAAAGCCCACTCGAGCTGGCTCAAGTAAAGAGAGAGTGGTATGAGGATACACCGAGAACCTCATAAAACCCAACAGCAGAGGCTCTGATAAGTTCTGGATTGCAGAACCTGGTTCATTCTAGGAACCACCTGCCTGGAATCTACAAAGATTTTTGTTGTTTTTGTTTTAAACTTAATCTCTTAATAGATTTTTTAAAACTGACTTAATAGGTTTTAAAAAACTGATATATAATTTACATACAATAAAGTATCTAAATCATGAAATTCACAAGCTCAGTGAATTTTTAGATATGAATACAACCATGTAACGACCACCCCGCACCAAGATATTAATAGATCTATAGATCAGGAGTCAGCAAACTCAGGCCTACCGGCCAAATCTGGTCTGCTACTGGTTTTGTGGTTTCATGAGAACACCACCACGCCTATCATTTATGTCTTGTCTGTGGCTGTGTGCGTAGTTGCCCCAGAGACCTTGCAGCTGCCAAGCCTCAATCATCAGCAGCTGGCCCTTAAAGAAACAGTTACCCTCTCCCTGGTAGCCCACCCAGCACTACCTTCTCTACCCGCTGGTATCCTCCCAGATAACTCTTTTCACCTATTTTATTGTAGGTTAATTTTGCTTGTTTTCAAGCTTTGTATACATGGAATATTATAGTTCTTATTCCCTATTCTCTCCACGTCATGTCTGAGACGCAGCCACGATGCATGGCACTCTCTCAAGTACCCACTTCATGCAACTCAGTTACAGGCCAGGCATTCTCTCTCTGTCCCGCATGCCGGCTTGCTGCCCTCTCACTCTCAGGCACCTCCTGACGCCGTCCCTGACAGCCTCGGGGATGCCCTGGGCCCTCTCTCTACAGTAGCGGTTCTTGATTCTTTCTCTTAATCATCTATTGCTGAACCATGAATGTCCCTGAAAATCTCATCAGAACTAGGGACCCTCTTCTCAGATAAATGCATAGGTAGTGAAATGCTTATCTGAAGATCAAGCTTTGTTGTTGATTTAAAATTTTTTTCTCCCTGCATTGGTGAGAGAAGCTTCAGAAATCCACCTTGAATTCACAAAGCTTTGCCTCACGTAAGAAAAGAAAGCAGGGGAGAGAGAAAACCCCGTTATCACTTTGAGTTTCACTTAAAAGGGTATGTGAAGCATTGGTATTCCTGCGATGGGGACAAGGAGAAGGAAGATAGGATGCTCTGCATTTTGAGATCCTGTCCCCTGGAAGATAAAAGCACAGGACTGTGAGTCCACATTACACCAGACACCAGGACGGGCACTGACCCAGCCCCTGTGATGCCCTGGAGCACTGAGATCTTGAGCCAGCTCTAAGAGACTATTTCAGTTCTCCGTCCAGGAACCACACAGGCCTCATTCCATCAGGACAGCGATGACATCTGCTGTTGACTGAGGAGACCAGGCTTTGACCAAGATGCAACATGGCACCAGGGAACATCAGTAGCAGTGGACTGATCAGTGTCCAGAGTTTTCTTGGCTTGAGTATGGGAACTGGATGGAGCCCTTTAGCACCGCAGAACCTCAGAGTTCTTGGATTACTCATGGGGTAAGGGGGTCCTGAGAAGGTCATAGTGAAATTTTTGCTAAGGAGTGGAGCAAGTAATCAGTAAATAAGTTGTGTGACCTGACTTGCACCTCAAATTTGTGAATCTGCTCATACCATTTATAAATACAAACCCCAAATTTCACAAAGAATTGAAATGGGTTTGTGGATCCCAGGCTAAGAATCTCAGTTTAATAATCTATCCTTTCTGCTTCAGTTGCCACTGAAAATTAGCAGGGGCTTTTTGCACTTAGAGAAAGTAATTGGTCAAGCTAATATTTTAATTAGGTCACCAAAATCCCAGCCTGGCTGGTCTGTGGGTCAGCTGTTCTTACGTCAGGCTTGTAACCCTAGAAGCAGGCAAGTGTGACCTCAAACATGGCCCCTGGGCAGTGGGGCTGAGGCAGTTACCCTTAGATGGAAGTGTGAGCAGGACAGGCACTGTGACTCTCCAAGGAGTTTTAGAGATGACTGAGGAAGCTACAGCCAACTCTCTGTATCAGTAGGCCTCTCATCCATGAATTCAACCAACCATGGATGGAAAATACACAGAAAAATAATCCCACAGAAACTCCAAAAGCAAAACTTGAATTTGCTGCACACCAGGTACTCCATTGAATCCATGAGAATGAAATAATATGTAGGGTTGTATTTGGGATTAGAAATAGTCCAGAGATGATTTAAAGTATATGGAAAGATGTGCGTAGGTTACATGCACCTACTACATTGATTTATGTCAGAACCTGAGTATCTGCTGATTTTGGTATCTAAGGAAGGTCCTGGAACCAATCCCCCACAGATACTGATAGATGACTGTACTTAGGAAATGCAACGAAGAAACCAAGTTGATCATCAATAAATGGTAGCTACGATGATAATGATGAAGAAGAATTATGACTCATGACGTGAATCAACCCCAAGAGAATCACTTCTGGGGGACTTTTCTCGTGCTCTTTCTCTCGGTGATGCTGATTGCATTGGTGTCAAATGTACACAGGTGGACAAGCCTGTGGAACACAGGCATTTGATGAGGACACCCATTTAAAGAAATCAGAGGGCCAGGCGCGGTGGCTCAAGCCTGTAATCCCAGCACTTTGGGAGGCCAAGACGGGCGGATCACGAGGTCAGGAGATCGAGACCATCCTGGCTAACACGGTGAAACCCCGTCTCTACTAAAAAATACAAAAAACTAGCTGGGCGAGGTGGCGGGCCCCTGTGGTCCCAGCTGTTCGGGAGGCTGAGGCAGGAGAATGGCGTAAACCCGGGAGGCGGAGCTTGCAGTGAGCCGAGATCCAGCCACTGCACTCCAGCCTGGGCGACAGAGCGGGACCCCGTCTCAAAAAAAAAAAAAAAGAAAAAAGAAAAAAAAGAAATCAGAGGAGGGAAATGAAAAGTGTCCCCTGAAGTCATTAAAATACAGGTAGGTTTGAGGCTTCCTGAAAAATGAATCTAATACATACTTTAAGAAGGATTAAATAAAGATATTGCACAGCAATCTGAATAGGAGTATTGTCTGAATGATTACAAAAGTTGTTCTTTTCATCTCATAAATTTATGTAATTAAACTAATGTCACAGTTTGCTCTTGCATGGTGGCAACATGACAGGAGTGCAGAATTTTTACTCCACTCCTGGCTAATTAGGATGACATGTGATTCTATTTCTTAATTTCAAATGTTCTTCTGAATTTTGTGCTCAACACTCCCCCTTTCCTCTTTTAAAACCTGATGTCTAAGTAGTTATAAATAAGCCTCCCAATCCAGAACATTTTGAATGTGATTTGGCTCTATTTTCTTTCAATCCCAAGTTAGTTTAGGTGTCAGTAACAATTTGAAAAGAGTTAAAAAATGAAGATATGCCCGGAACTCTGGAGAAGGGGATGAGAATGTTCTGCTTCATTCAGGTTACCACCCTAACCCTAACCCTAAGAGGGACAGGCATTGGTTCCAGGTGAGAGAAAAAAAGTCCAGATATCTTTGAGCTTTATTTTTATTCTCTTGCTTTGGAGAATTTTCTTTTAGAGAACATATAATTTTCTTCCAAATGTGGCAAGACATTGTAGAAAAATTTCAGTGGTCTTCCACACTTTTGCCTACCACACATGTCACTTAAAATGAGTCCTAGTTTTCTCATCTGTGATGTGAAGGGCTTAAATCCACCCTTCCATCCATCCATCCATCCATCCATCCATCCATCCATCCATCCATTCATGTATACTACTAGCATTTTCAGAGTGCCTAGGACATTTGTTCAGGCACCCATGAATGAAAGATAGTATTTGACTTAAAAGAACTCACAAGCAGGGAAGAGAACACTGCACAGACATTAAGAAGACAAATTCTGAAGTTAGATGACCTAAGTCTCAGCTTCTCCTTCTTATAAGCTGTGGACCTTTGGATAAGTCTCTTTATGTCTCTAAGATGTCTTTATATTTAAAATGAAGATATTAATGTCAGTATAATAGGACAGCTATAACGGTTAAACAAGATAATACCTGCAAAGCACATTGAACAGCAGAACAATCCATATTAGAGCTACTAAATTATTATTGTCAAATGCCTTTAAATTGCTCTATTATGGGTATATAGATAATACTTGAAGGACACTAAGAAGGAAGCCATGAGTTCTTCCTGGAATAGATGAAAGGAGAGCAGGCAAGGTTTTAGAGGAGGTGATACTGGACTGGATTTTGTAGGACGAGTAGGAATTTACAACATAGAAAGAGAGGTAGAATGCTGAAGGTCCATGTGAAAATGCACAGAGTTTATTTCTAAGAATGGACAGTAGTGTTTTAAGCTACACTGCTAGCACAGGCAGGTAATGGCAGAGATAAATCTAGAAAGGACTCCCAGGTCTGCATTATCAGTAACATATTAATCAGAAGGCTTTCAGTTGATAATAACAAGAAACCCACCTTGAATTTGCCCAAACAATAAAAATGTTTTATTGTTTTAGACCCAGGTAAATTCACAACTTTTAAAAATATAAATACCTGCATGGTCAGGTTTAGCACTGGTTTGGTCCCATGACTCAATCTTATTACCAAAAGCTGGTTTCTTTATATTTCTAGTCTTTCCTCATTTGTATGTCTTCCTCATCCTAATATTGGATGGTCCTCATGCTCACAGGGTGGCTGCCAACTACCAAGGTGACGTGCTTGCCAAGCAACATCCAGGGAAGAAAGAATGTCTGATCCTGAGATGATCTAATGATAGCCCTGGGCTTTATATTATAAACCAATCTCTAAGGCTAGAGAAAGACATGGACTGGCTGTCTTAGGCCTGGGATATCCCAGTGAATGACTATGACAACAGGTATGGGAATTTTTTTTATTTTTTAATTTAATTTTTTTTTTTTTTTTTTTTTGCTTAGACCAATCTGAGCCACCTTTGAAGCTGGAGGGCCAGTTTTTGTAAATCATGTGGCTGCTACACAAAGGGAGAGGAATGGGATGGATATAGGAAGGCCTATCATATGGTTCATCCCAGAAGACTTGTAGGCCATGACATAGAGTTTGGAGTTTACACTGTGGACAATGAGAAGTCACTTATAGGCAAAGATTCACATATTAGAAATAACTCTGGAGGCAGTTCTGGAACCAACTGGGACAAGAAAACCATTTCACATCTAGTTTATCTCTTAGGTCTTCTGTAGAGAAAACATCCCAACTCCACTGAGAAAAAAGGAATGCTGGGCAAGCACTGTATATTGTTTGCACCCAGAAACCTCGCTTCTCAGGTTGAATTTCAGCTCAGAATGTTGACATGCTCACAACTCCCAAGCTGCCAACAGTAACAGACCAATCACTATTGTAAAATTCAAAGTGTTTTACATTACCTCTCAGTCTATGTACTCAAGAGTTTCAGCCTGCAAACCACTTCCATGACACATGAGAGCCAAATGGGAGAATCCATTAGAGGTGGCATAGGGAGGGTGTAAGAACCAAGGACTGGAACCACACAGACCCCCTGGAAGTGACATCACCTCGCTGAGTCTCTGACCACTCCTCTGTAAACCAAAGTAATAATACTAACCTCATAGGACTGTTCATTTGCCACTTTAACAGACATTTATTGAGCACCAACTATATACCAGATCCTGTACTGAAGCCCAGGATGAAGGAACTGAGCAAACACGTGTCACATCCTTAGCAGAGTTTCTCCCAAATCTGGAAAGAAAAAATGAACAGAGCCTGAAATACCAGGTGAATGGGAACCTGTGGGGATGAGGAAGACATCCTTTGAACACTTCTCATAGTAACACCGATGAAGGCTCAAAGATTATCTGGGTCCTCTGAAGTCTGGCCATAGGACATAGTAGTCACAGATGGAGGCCACTGGCATGTACTTTCTCCCCTGGTAAATAGAAAAAGATTCAGGGTTCCTTGCTGTGCCCCTACCCTGAGGTGACCCAGGAAATCTTATTTGATAGCCACCATCAAGTCACTTAAACAGTGTTTCAAGACCCAAATAATGAGCTTTCTCAGTTTAAAAAGTCAAACAACTTTGACTTTTTCTATCTGTTCAGCTCAGGGCTGAAATGATGTATTCAGGGTAACATGTTTCAAGAGAACTTGGACAAACTCATATTTTAAAAATAGACTGATTTCCTACTGTGCCATGAGCACAGCAGTGCTTCCTTGGTTGTGTTTCAAATGATGGCCTCACCACCACCCCCAGAGCCCTGATGAGAGAGCCCTGGAAATAAACGAGCTCTGTGCAACACGGCATGCAGAGGCTCCCTCCTGGAGAAGAATGAGCCTCTGAGCAAGGCGGAGGGGGCCCACACACACATTTTCCCCTCAAAATACTACCGCAAGGCAGAAGATGGCTTAAATTGCTATGATTTGTGATCTGGAAATGAATATGTATTTTTATTGCAGTATTCATTATACAGAGTACAAGTTTTGCTTAAAGCTATCTCTATATCACTTGATATGAATGTTATATTGTATTTTGTGATGCACAACTTCTTGAAGAAATATTTTACAGAGATTAATAATGAGATGTTTGAATGTATGCTCCTGGAGCTCACTGATGGAACTACTCTGTTTCCGTCTTTCTCCCCGGAGCCAGTTTGACTCCAGGCTGACATGTTGGTGACAGCGCTTCACAAAAGGCTTTTGTGCTCTACTTTATGCAAGCTCTGGTTAAAGTATGGAGCCTAAAACTGAGTGAGAGAACTTTCAGAAAGCAGCGAGAAGCTAAAGGCAGCACTTTTGTGCCAAGGTAATAAAGGAAAAAATGTGTGTACCAAATGGCATTATCTTTAGAATAAAATGATTAGATGAATTGGATGTTCCCCAAGTTTGTGCAAATGAGGACATGCAGAAAATAAATTTCCCAACAAAAATTTGAGACAATATCGAGGATTTTTCAGTGATGGCATGTGTCCTACCTCAACTTCCTCCTCATGGTGAAAGTACCCAGTCCACAGCCTCAGCTCAGGTAAGCAGCACCAGTCCCTGGGGCCACTGGCTGGAGCAGAGGTGACCACTGACCCAAGGCTGGCCCATTTACAACTTGGCCAGAGACCACCCAGGTGGCCCTTTAGCCAAGGGGCTGTTTCCATCCTGGATAGGAACTAGAAAATTCACAGATGCCTGGAAAGTGGATGGTGGGTGGTGGGGCAAGCAGCTGTGTCTCCTTAGAAGCAGAATAGCAGAGAGAAGATCCACACTCCCATTGTCCAGGTCCCTAGAGCTCCCTTGGGTCCTGAATGGACAATGGACATCTTATTCCACTCTTGTAAGATCCTTACCTCCCTGAGTTCCTATTGTCTGCATTTCCCTGGGTTTCCCATGTCTATCTTCACAGTTAACAAGAATTCTCATCCCAACCACACTACCCTATTATTTGAGTTCACTTGAAGGATGTGTTTTGTAGTTGACATCTGTTGCTTTTCCTGAATAGCATCCATTTCCCTTTGTTCAAGTCACAATGCTTCTTCACTCTCAGCTGTCTGGTTGGGGTGGGGCACACAGCACCCTAGCTCCAAAGGTGGGCATGTGATGGAGACCTGGCCAATCAGAGTCCCACATACTCCTGGCCACACTGATTGCTTCCGGGATGGACACATGACCCAAGTTTGAGGCTGTGGTTAAAACTATTAGGAAATGAACTTCTCTTCCACTAGTGTAATATAAGTCTAGAGTGGCTGGGGTTCCAGCAAGTGAAGGGAACTTACCTAAAAGCTAAACCAACACCACTGAAATACAGAGATGGATTCAGGTTCATATGATTTGGGATCGTGGATCTAGCCATATCTGAAGCTTGTTGAGCTCTGGACTTAAACAATTTCTTAATTAATGTTTTATTTTATAACAGTTCTAGATTTACAGATAAGTGTCAGGATAATGTAGAGGGTTGTCATATACTCCATACCTGGTTTCTCCTACTGTTAACATTTTATAGCATTGTACATTACCACTAGTCAGCCAATATTGATATGTTATTAACTGAAGTCTATACTTTATCCAGATTTCCTTAGTTTTTACCTAATGTCTTTCTTCTGTTCCAGGATCCCATCCAGGGGACCTCATTACAATTAGTCATCTTGTCACCTTAGGCGCCTGTAGATGGTAACAGTTTCTCAGACTTGCCTTGTTTTGGGTGACCTTGACAGTCTTGAGGAATACTGATCAATGGTTTATTGAGTATTCCTCAATGGAGGTTTCTAATGTTTTTCTCATGGTTAGCCCAGGATATGGGTTTGGGGGAGTTAGACCACATGGCAAAATGCCATTGTTATCACACTATATCATGTTAATGTTGATCACTTGACTGAGGTATTATTTATAGGTGGCTCCTCTGTTAAGTCACTCTTTTTCCCTTTTTCCATATTGTTCTCTTTGAAAATAAGTCATTTTGTGTACCCCAAACTTACGGAGTTATGCTCCTTCCTTTTGAGGACAGAGGGTCTATATAAATTATTTAAAATTCTTCTACATGAGAGATTTGTCTATTCTTGGCCCAGTGCAGTGGCTCATGCCTATAATCCCAACACTTGGAAGGCTGAGGCAGGAGGATTCCTTGAGTCCAGGAGTTTGAGACCTGGCTAGGTAACATAGAGAAACCTCGTCTCTACAAAAAGCAATTTTTTAACTATCTGGGTGTGGTGGCACATGCCTGTGGTCCCTGCTACTTGGGAGGCTGAGGTGGGAGGATTACTTAAGCCCAGGAGTTCAAGGCTGCAAAGAGCTGTGATCATGCCATTGCACTCCAGCGTGGGCAATAGAGTGAGACCCTAACTCAGAAACAAAAATGAAAGAGAGAGAGAGATTTGTCTATTCTCCCTCATTATTTACTTATTCAATCATTTATGTCAGTATGGACTCATTTCATACTTTGGCTTATAATTTATACTTATTTATTTTGTTCACATTGTCTCAGTTTTGGCCATTGTGAGTCTGTTAATTGATTTCTGTGTCCCTTTGATGTACTCTATCTGTGTTTGTGTTCATGCATGTGTGCTGTGTTTTGAACACTTTCTTTTTTTATTATTATTATACTTTAAGTTCTAGGGTACATGTGCACAACGTGCAGGTTTGTTACATATGTATACATGTGCTATGTTGGTGTACTGCACCCATTAACTCGTCATTTACATTAGGTATTTCTCCTAATGCTATCCCTCCCCCACCCCCCTGCCCCATGACAGACCCCAGTGTGTGATATTCCCCTTCCTGTGTCCAAGTGTTCTCATTGTTCAGTTCCCACCTATGAGTGAGAATATGCAGTGTTTGGTTTTCTGTCCTTGCGATAGTTTGCTCAGAATGATGTTTTCCAGCTTCATCCATGTCCCTACAAAGGACCTGAACTCATCCTTTTTTATGGCTGCATAGTATTCCATAGTGTATACATGCTACATTTTCTTAATCCAATCTATCATTGATGGACATTTGGGTTGGTTCCAAGTGTTTGCTATTGTGAATAGTGCCGCAATAAACATACATGTGCATGTGTCTTTATAGTAGCATGATTTATAATCCTTTGGGTGTATGCCAAGTAATGGGATTGCTGGGTTAAATAGTAATTCTAGTTCTAGATCCTTGAGGAATCGCCACACTGTCTTCCACAATGGTTGAACTAGTTTACGCTCCTACCAACAGTGTAAAAGCTGAACACTTTCTTACTTTCTGATTCTATCAGACGTTTCAGGCTCACTATTGTATATTCTCTGCCCCAGTTCTAGAATCAGCCATTTCTCCAAGGAGCCCTGAGTTCTTTTTATCGCAGAATGGTATTGGAAACCAAGATCAGGGCACTGAGTATAACTATGGATTTTCTAACTATGTGAGCCAATTCATTCACCTCTTCTTTTCCCCCTTAAGTCTGTTTTACTTGAATTTGCTGTCACTTGAGACCAAAAAATTTAATTAATAGAGATACAAAGATATAATACATCTCCCCCCAAGTCATAAACTCAATCAAAGAACTGCATGACTCTTGCTGCCATTTCTAAGCTGGTGAGGCAGGGTTCCTGCTGCACGATGCAATTCATGCTATGGTGTTCAGTGCCCTCAGTGAGGCCCCCATGACTTTAAAGGTATATATTCCAGGCTTCTGAAAAGTTAAAAACCTTTCACTAGTTTTGGAATTTCTCTCATGCTGTCCTGTTTTTTTTTTCTCTTTCATAGAACCTATTCGCCATTATATTTTTATTTTTGCCTATTTGTTCAATGCCCATATTCTTCAGCACGCTGTGAGCTCCATCAGAGGACAGTCTATCTTACTCTCCACTCTACCCCTAGTCTCATCCAGCGTGTTGATTGGCACATACCCAGCACTCCATAAATATTTGTTGGATGCATATGTGAAGAATGAATGATCCATCAATCCTGGACCCATGGCTGCCTCCCTGTCTTAATATCTGGAGATACCAGAAAACTAGTTATGCATACCACAGAATACGAGAGAAGGGTATCAAGGAAACCTAGAGAAGGAAGGAAACAATGACAGCTAGAGTAGGATAGAAGATCATAAAAACTATGCAGGACAGGGCATTTGAGCTGAAACTTAGAGGTAAGTAGAAATTCACCAGGGACACAAAAAAAGCCAGGGCTGGTTGCACTGGGAATGGCATTCCAGACAGTAGGTTAGGCATGGGCAGTGATGTGGAGATGTAACAGGACTTGCATCAAGATGAGAGACCTGGAGTAACTCCAGGGAAGGGTTAAGAAGGGGGTTAAGGGCCTGGGGCAACAAAGGGAAGCCACTGGAGATTATACAGCAGGGAGGTAGCATATTCTGATCTGGGTTTTAGCGGATTATTTTGGGAGATGGAGGGGAGGACTGAGAATAGAGGAAGGAAGAGAGAGAATCTGGGACAGTGGTGCTGAGGGCTGGGACAAGTCCTCTGGATATAGGAGAAAGGACAGGGGTGAGAGCTGAGGGTGGATCCACATATTCCTGGAACAGTTGGTGTGCAGAATGAGGTGCATAGGGTTCTTAAGAACTGACTGTGCACCCCTCTCCCAACTCACATTCTGTGGTGTTATATTGGAAGCTTGAAATTGACCATGGTGGTAACATACCACAGAAACTGGCAAGCCCTCAGGGCTTTTTCCCCTTTCTCTCTTGTTCTTTTTTTTCTGGAGAGTCAGCATACCACTACCAGAAAGGCAGTCAGAGGTTCTAGAGGGAAAAATGCATCTGTGTTTTGCTTTTTTTCTACTGCTTTTGGGTCAGGTTCCTAAGTGGATCTGTGCTGGTGGCAAATTCTGAGTGAACTGGCTACATAAGAGATCCTTGTGCAAGCAACGAGAAGAACAGTAATAAGGCCTGTCTTTTCAGCAAAGGGGAATCAGTCTGGATTTAACTCTTGGAGCCTGCCTGTTCAATATTTTTATATATAAATATAATTTCTAAGTAATAATTACCCTTGCGGTGATAGAGACGGGGTGAGAGGTGAAAGAGAGAGAGAGAATGGGAGAAAGACAGACACAGAAAGACAAAGAGGAAAAAGATAAAAAATAAAAGAAAGGAAGAGGGAAAAAGAAAAGAAAGGAGGGAGAGAACAAGGGAGGGAGGGGGGAAGGAAGGAAGGAAGGAAGGAAGGAAGGAAGGAAGGAAGGAAGGAAGGAAGGAAGGAAGGAAGGAAAAGAGACAGGCAGGCATCTGTCCTCAGTCACTGTAAATTATACACTGAATCTTTGAAACTCTATAATCATTAAAACACAGTAACCATGTAAACTGAGACCACACTATGTGCCAAGTGCACTATTTTGTTTAAATGTCAAATAAAATATGCTATTATTCCCTATCACCTATTTTATGGATGAGAAAACTGAGGCATATAAAGGCTAAAGAACTTGTCGTAGTCATCCTCCTAATAAGTCACAGAGCTATAGATTTGGAGGGGAATTTGAACCCAATCTGTATAACCCTGTGGCCTGCTCTCTTAACTGCTAGACAATAAGGCCTTTCTCCCAAATAAAACAAAGTACAAATACATTCCGACACCCACTCTCAGCACGTAAGTATCATGAAGAGTATGGAAAAAGTCCTTATCCTCAGGAATTAACCACCATGAATGCACAAGCAAAATGAATGACAAGGTGTTAGCTCAGGGATGATGCCCCGGGCCCAGCTGGTGGGAGCTCTTTGAGACTAGGGTGCCTTTCATCTTTGCATTGCTGGCACCTAGCACAGAGCCTGACTCCATATGCATCTACTCCATGAACAGCTTGAGCTTGTCTTTGAAGGATGGATTAGATTCTTCCTGCCAGAGGGTAGTCTAGGAGCCTTTGCAAGAGAGGAGGATGGCTGAGCCAAGGTGTGCTATGTGTGAGAAACAGAAAAGCAGCAGCAGATATGTCCATCTGGAACAGATCTTCACTTGCTGCATCCATTAGGACACCTTTCAGAGTCCTGCCTGGATGATTCATCACTGGATACCTGTTCCTTTAGCTCTGAAGTCCAGATTACAGGAAACTCTATTACCACTTAGTTACAAATCTTCTGATGACTAATGAGCTGCTGATGGTTTTAGATGGTTATGGACTAAGCTTGTTCACAGAAGAATAACGAATAAGGGAGAGCAAATGGATATTTTAAAACCTTGATTCTTTGGTCAAATGGAGACAATAACTAACACAATGGCAAGAGTGGCTTTTGGATGATTTAAAAATAAATATTTCTTTCCTACAGGCTCTAAAGCTCAGAGCCATCTTTTACTCAAGTTCATTCTTTGCCTTTTCTGTGAAATCAGCCACCAAGTCTTATGTTTGTAAGACATTTCTTGAAGCTACCCTTTTCTTCTCTTCTCACTGCCCTGCACTGAAATAAAATCTTGACCCTAAGCCCAGAGTGTGGCTGAATGTTTGCACAAAAGCTCCTTAGAAATCACTAGTGCAGGTCCCTCATTACAGAGACATGAAAGTAAGGCCCAGGGGCATAAGGCACTTTCCTAAAATGACAGGGCAGAGTTTGGATTATTCCCATTTTCCAAATGAGGAAACTGAGGCAGAGAAAGTTTAAGTAACTTGGTCAAAATTACACAATTAGTACATGGTAGGGCCAGATTTTACTATTCTTATAGGTAAGTCTACTCTCAAAACCAGTGTGCTATATATCTTCTGTTCAAGAGAGTATAGTGTGGTATAAATAAAATGAAGGTGCAGGTTCCAAATTCAAATCCTAGACCCTCTATGCACTAGCTGCAAGACCTTGGAAAAGTTCTTTTACTCCCTAAAGTGGAGATGATTATAGTTGTTTCCCCAGGTCATTGTAAGACTGAATGAGTCATGTGTATGGTGGGCCACACATAGCGCTTAGCGCATGGTAGTATCTAATACATATTAGCCAGGTTCCCCCTCAATGTTTTAACATTTAGGGTGTGAAGAACTTCTTAACTGAGTTACAAAGTTAGTAAATACTTTATAAGTATTATTTTAAAGGATTAATTCTGATTCTAAGATATTTCCTTTTGCTTCTTTACAGTCTTTTTTTGAATGTGACTTTCACAAATTCTTTGACCTATTGCCCACTCAATTTGTGTCCTGTTATTAATGTCACATGAGAGGGGGTGGGAGATAGAAATAAATGTTGCCTTCCATGGCAAGGAAGAGCTCTACAGAAAGGAAGGAACCACCTCAATCAATGTGAACAGAAGAAGGAAAATGGTAGAGTTTTAACAGGAGATTTTCCAGCATCGACCCCAGTAGTGGTACAAGGCCATGCCTCCTCCTCAATATCTCAGTCCTCTGTACTGCTGGAAAGAAGGCAAAGGTGATTCTTACTGACTTGACAAGAGCTTGTGGTGAATAATAAACACCACAGTTCAGTCAGGCTGTTACCATACCAACTGGAAGGTCAGATGAACAAACATCTGAGAATGAATCAAATTACACAAAATCAGGAAGAAATAGATTTGCTGCAAGGTGAGTGGATGATAAAGGGAAGGCTTGATTGGGTTTCCAAGGACAAACCACTTGGGAAAAAATGCTCTCTCTAGGCTCTCTGCATTGTTTTTCTGTCCCCCAATGCACCACAGTTATTCACATCTCTGGACCTTTGTTCCTAAGTGTTCCAAGGAGTGTTCTCTGAATGAGAGAGTTTCAGCATCGAGTAACGTCAACACTGGCAAATGCAGAGACCGGGTAGAACTTCAAGTTGATTTGATCCAGCAACTCCATCTCTTTTCCTGGAGTTCTTGTGAATCCCCTCTTCTCTCTGTGTGTTGGCTTCATTTTAGGTTGAAAGGGAGAAGACTGTTAATGGTTCTGGTCTTCACATCCATGCATACCCCTGTAGTAGATTAGATTGTTGGTCAGAATATCCACTTCCTTCCAATCACTCCCAGGGAAGTGTATACTTTCCTGCTCCATCCATGGCAGGCTTGGCCACGTGATCTAGTTTGGCTATTTAGCAGGTGGGCTTGATACTAAGCTTGGCCATGTGACTTTCTTTGGCCAGTGGAATGTTAGCAGATGTAACAGAGGCTAGGCTTGAGATATGCCTGTGTATTTCCACTGGTATTCTTATATCTCTGCCATCACCTTGAGAAGAACATGCATACTCTAGCCTTCTGGTCATGAGAAGGCATGGGAGACTTAGTGTAGAACTTAAGCTAGATAAGCTGACCCCCTAAACTCATTGTTCAGCCCAGAGACAATCAAGAGAACTGAGTTGGCCCAATTAGCAAGGCCTAGACCAGCTAACTAAATGCTCTTGTGGGGTTTTGCTATGCTATGTTTTAGAGGCAGTAACTAACATCTGGTAACATCCAGTAATAGTAATATCCAGATCAGAAGAGAGAATCTCTTGCATCGTATTGACCTAAACCAGATCACGTGCCCAATCCCTGGCAAGGAGGATGGGTTTACCCTTAGAAAACCAAGAAGTTTTCCAAAGCCGGGCAGGGGTGAAGTCAGATTTGCCTCGCATGTGAGCTGCTTAGGGAAGGAGTGAATATCTCAGTAAAATCAGATATCTCTTTAACGGGGGAGATGGATGTTACAATGGCAACATCTTTCAGCCCCACAGTTATCTGGGCTCAATTCAAGTCCTGGGTCATATACAAGCCTACTGGAGCCCCCTAGCCTACCTTGTTTGCTTTTTCCTTTAGAGTCCTAACTGGACTGCTCTGTTAGTACAGAAATGGGTTATTGCACATTACTTTTCATGTAGCATCAAGAGAGTTTTGCTTTTAACAATTGAACTTTGGTTTCAACCCAAATGTAGCAATTTGGTTGAAATCTTGGGATCTGTAGTCATACCTGGGTTCAAGTTTTGGTCTCATCAGTTATGAGTTCTGTGACCTAAGGAAAGTTATTTACCCTCTCAGATACCTTAGTTTCCTCACATGTAAAACAGGTAAATAATAGAACTGATGTCACAGGCTGTTGGGTGAATATATCAGTTAGTAAATATTAATTGTTGTTCTTTCCTACTAGGAGAATGAATTGGTAGAATTTTTTTTCATGGCAGACCAGCACTCGTTCTGAGTTTAAAGCATATTAACATTGTCTAGTTACATGTGGTCAACAAAATATTCAAGTCAAGGAGGTATGTGTCGTCTCAGAAAAGCAAAATAGAAAGTGCCAGGGTGAGTCAATGGAGACAGAAGACATTGGCTGTGACCTTATTACCTCTCCTGATAGAGCTGTTAGTTCTATATTTGGTTCAGCCACTTTGGTGGTTGGTAATGAGAATCCACTTTAACCAGGTATATTAGTCTGCTTGGGCTGCCTTACCAAAATATCACAGACTGGGTGGCTTAAACAACAGAAATTTATTTTCTCACTGTTCTGGAGGATGGAAGTACAAGATCAAAGTATTGTCAGGGTTGGTTCCTGGTGAGGTCTCTCTTCCTGGGTTGCAGACAGCCAGCTCCTCACTATGTCCTCACCTGGTAGAGAGAGAGCTCTGGTGTCCCTTCCTCTTCTTATAAGAATGCCAGTATTTTTGTTTGTTTGTTTGTTTGTTTTCAGATTAGGACCCTGCACTTATAACCTCGTTTGACCTTAATTACCTCGGTGAAGGCCTGATCTTCAAAAGTCACATTGTGCAGTAGAGTTTCAACATCAGAGTTTTGGGGAGACACAATTCACTCTGTAACACTAGGGTGGGCAAAAACGACATAGACAAGAACACCAGAGCAGGAATGCAGAGACCGGACCCAGAGCCTGGACAGTCACTGGAATGCTTTGCCATTTTCCTCTTGAATCTCTTAGCGAGCATCTGCTTTGTTATTCTGCTTCATTCTACCCCTTCTCTGCAGACCATCTCTCTCTGCTTCTCTATCTTCACAACATAATTTTGTCTCCTTTTATTTCATGTCATACTTCTACTCACCCTCAGAGATTGATCTCCTGGTAATGAGGTTCATTTCTAAATTCTGGGGAAAAGATTCTGCCTGGCCATCTTCAGACCAGGCATCCTTTTATGATGCTAGTGCCAACCAATCTGCCAGGGATCCCTCTGAAAAATAGGTTCCATTCCCTGAGAAAGGGAGAACTTTAAGTTGGGCTTCAAAAAGATCACAATGATTTATTTGTCCTGTTTAAGAATGATAATTCCTGCCCAGGCTCCAAACAACCTCTGCTCCCATAATTCTTGCGCAGAAAGTCTGGAGAGTGATGTGCAATTTGGTATGTTTAGAAAGGTTCCAGATGTTAATAATGATGAACAAACTTAAGGAAACTTTATCTTGGAACACTCACAAATATGGCATAAAGGAAGAAAAAGAATACTTGTAAAAAGAGGTTAAGGAGACTAGATTTTTCAGCTTGCAGAAAGTAAAACCGAGAATCTTGAAGCATACAGAAGACGCCCACAGACAGTATCTCCAGCTGTTTCTCTCTTGACAAAGGGCAGTACAAAAGCATGAGGTTACATAGAAGGAAACATTTCTTATTAGGAAAAGAAGTTTTAAAACATAGAGGAGCTCTGTATCTCTGAGGCAGTCCCAATGTGCCTGAGTGTGGAGAAGCAGACCAGTTGGTCCTTCGGAATCCTCTTCAGTACAGAGTCTAGGATCCCAGGGTCAGGATTAGAACAAACCAGGCTTGAAATGAAAAACCAGCCCTTCCAGATGGGACTCAAGTCACTCAGAGAAAGAAAGGCATGAGGGATATGGCTTAATCTTATCATTTCTGACCCATTTACTGGTCAATCAAATTATACACTTAACTCCTTTAGAGGAAAAGAGGCGTGTGTATATGGGTTTGTTCAGTGGGTGAAGTAGCCCAAACCCTGTCTCCTTCCATCATCCAGTCTTGGTCCCAGGGCAGGATGTGTTTATGGATCAGAGGTCCTCTCTCCAGACAGATAGGACCTGGTGGTTAATGTGATGTTAGTGTAGAGATGTGGTTTGGCCCTTCCTAGAGTTTCAGATGCTTTCATGAAAAGGGGAAGCCGCGGGTGGAGTCAAGTGTCAATACAACATCCAGTCAAGCAGGCTGAGACCAGGGCCTCGTCTGTTGACTCTTCTTTCTCCCTTAGTTACCTCTGCCCTTAGTTACAACATCAGATGGGATGAGGTTGTTGTCAGGGCCTTTTCTTTACAGACCTGATGCTTACCTGTCCACCTCTTGCTTTTCCACTTTTTCCAGCATTCTCCAGGCTGGCAGCTGGTATATATAATCTAGCTGTAAACAAAGTGATCATTTCAAGCATGTTCTTCTTCCTTAGATACATAACACTCTCCAAAACTTCATACAGGAGGGAAGAGAGAGGGTGATTCAATAGATTATAATGATTCTTATAAGCTAGGCAGGATTCAGGCATTCCCCCTGTTCCACAGAACTTATCCCACTGAAACCCCAGCAGAGTCAAAGTCTGCTGACACTAGAACTCCAGCACTCTGGCTGAGGCATCTGGGAGTACCACATGGCTCTCAATTGTACTTTCCTTTCACAGGGTATAAACAT
This sequence comes from Piliocolobus tephrosceles, assembly GCF_002776525.5. NCBI lineage: Eukaryota > Metazoa > Chordata > Mammalia > Primates > Cercopithecidae > Piliocolobus > Piliocolobus tephrosceles. The sequence goes on from NC_045435.1 coordinate 76,998,519, forward strand.
ACTTGGCATTTGTTCTCTCATCCTCAACTCTCAAGAGAAAATGAAACTTCAAAGATCACCTATACACAAGTCAATTAACCTGGTATTTTGGAGCTGTAGCCTGTGCTTCCTCCTGCCCAATCACTGTTCTCTGAACTTCATAAAGAAGTCCCGCAAGAGAAGGAGAAAATTGTGATGCCTCCAAACACCAGCCCAGATGGTCATAGGGCCCTAGACCACTGAGTGCTTCTACAAGAATTACAGCACTATGCAACCCACATTCTCTCATTCGCCATCTCATCCATGCCCCCCTGAACCAAGACAGGACTTTCTCAAGGTGGGTTTCAGAACTCTAATCCCCTGAAATGTTCCCCAGAAAAATTTCCCAAGGTCCAACAAGTTTGAGAAGTGTTCTGTACTGTGTTCTCCCTCCATTCTTTGACATTCACAAGCAGTTTAGCAAATTCAAAGCATTGAAAATTCCTACAATAAGATAGCTCTTTTGACTTTGTTCAGCTCAGAGAATCTTAAGTGTTTCTTATCATAGAACTCTATCTATTTATTTATTTTTTAGACAGTTTTGCTCTTGTTGCCCAGGCTGGAGTGCAATGGCATGTTCTTGGCTCACCACAACCTCCGCCTCCAGGGTTCAAGCGATTCTCCTGCCTCAGCCTCCCGAGTAGCTGGGATTACAGGCATGAGCCACCATGCCCTGACATAATATCTATGAAGACCTTGTGAAATGAGCATTCTACTGAATATGGAAAATGCTGGCCCCCATCACTGTCTGGTTCAAATTAGAGGCACATGGATTTCCCAGGCCCCCACTTTAATTAGACATCTGTCGGTCTCATTATAATACTTGGAGTATAGATTTTTTAACTGTTTTATAAAGTGCTCTTTACTCCCAGTTCTTCACACCAAAATAACCTATTCATTAGGGGTTTGACATCAGCTGGTTTCAATCTAGAGCTGGGGCATTTCAACAAGTCACCAAGAAACTTTTTCATAAAGACATTCAGATGTACAAAGTTAAGGCAACCCACTTTTTGAAATTCATTTAGTACTTGCTGCCATCTTTCACTACTTAGTTTAAATACCATGTCTGGAGAAAATATATGTAATTTGCATTGTCAATATCAAAAAAAATGACAGTAATTGTAATTTCCGTGAGTGGAACAATCTGTTATAAAAGAAATGCTAATACTCTTAAAGTCTAAATCCTTTACAGAATGCGGCATCTCTTCTGATGTGTCTCTTGGGCTTGAATACTTTCCTTTAAACTGCACTGTATTTATAATTCTATTCACAGCTCAGGACACCCCAGTTTTGAATGTGTCTCCTGGGATTGATATTTGGTGCCATTTATTGACGAGGTAGAAGGAGGGTGAGAGGTAATCATTGCTGACTAGTGATCGATAGGGTAATCCTCAAACCTATAACAGACTCCCTAAAAACAGAGGGTGGCAAGGGTGATTTTTCTCAGCTTCAGTTCAATACAGCTATTACAGATATGTAGGCACTAAATTAGAGACGAATGCGGGCTCCGAGGTATACATCACACCAGGCCCTTTGCAGTGTGAGCATCACGGAGCAGACAAAGAAGCGTCTGCGAATCACTCGCTGACACAATGTTGGTGAGATAAGCTGATGGCAGGGCAGTGGCCAGAGAAGGGGGGCAATCAGATCTGAAGACGGTGGATTGGTAAATGGCGAGGGGGACTAGAAATTGGTATTTATGGCCGAGTTTGCCCCCAAAGTGTAACTCTGACAAAGAGTTTCAAAATTGTCCATTTATTGTTTCTGTCAGCCTTTTTAGGACTGCTGAAAGAGAGCCTGCTGATCCTGACAAGATCAAAATGACCCTTGAAACTGTTTGATAATGGGCTGAACTCCGAGCACTTTGTTGCTCTCTCTACATGGTGCCTTTCTGTTGCAATGTAAGCGGCAGGAAAAGAAAGGGGCTCTGCACAAAATCCACCCAGAAGCGGAAGTGTGTCTCTTCCCAAGCTGGAACTTCTTTAGTGGAAAATTCTCCATGTCCTACACAACATTTCGAAGAACACTGCTTCCTTTATCTCAGCCCCCGAGGAGCACCTCGAGCCTTTTCTCTCAGCGGGGAGCATCCTGCCAGAATAATGGAATGGAGGGTAGAGCATTGTGTTGGGTTTCTTCTGAGGCTGATGGAGTGAGCACATGCTGGAGGTTGCTGAGGGTTTCCCATCCCTTCTACAAATGAATTGAGCTTGGGAGGGGCGCACGGAGGCTCCTCCAGTCGGAATGGAGTAAAGAGCTGCTCTTTCACTCCCCATCTGGGTAAAGCTGAACAACTGTGGCTGAGCCCAGTCTTGAGTCTTAGTCAAAGGATCTGCAGTTGGATAATTCCCCAAATAATTGAAAGCTGTTTAAAGCTCAAGAAAACACTAAAAGGGGATTGCATTCATTTCACACAGCAAAGCTTACACAAATCTCTCCCTAAGGAGGACCAGCTACATAATTTGTGGACCCAGTTTATGTAAAGTGAAAAAAGTGAAAATGCTGAGCCCCTTCTTTAAAAATTATAAGAATTTCCAGAGAGCCACAGCAGAGTATTAAACAAGGTGCAGAGTCCTTCGGAGGCCAGGCCCTGTGTGATTGCACAGGGTGCATGCCCAGGAAACCAGTGGTGCCCTGGGCTTCTATCTCATCACCCGCATCCTCTCTCTCTCTTTCTCTCTCTCTCTCTCTCCCCCTGTCAGACACAGGGAGCTACCCTCAAGTTTCTGTCCTCTCCCTCTTCCAAGTGTCCCCCACATTCTTTCCCAAGCCAGTTCTGCAGAAACCTACTATTCCTTCTCCATACAACTCCGTCTCTGTGTGTTATCCCATAGCTCCACTTGGCCTCTTGCCTCCTTCACTTTCCACTATTTACCCGGCCCAGATTCAGTGCTATAAAGAATGATATTGCAGCTCATCAGATCTAGTCTTCCTTATAGGCAGAGGCATGAGGGAGAGGTTTAGAACACTTAAGTATGTCTGTTAGTACTTTATTTATTCATATGTGTTCATTATTGACATGTATCATTTGTTATCAAGTGTTGGAGGCTATTTGCCGTCCAAAAAATGCAACCACTTTCTAGCTTTGAGAATTTCTGTTCTAAAGTAGGCAACAATGATGATGATAGATAGATAGCAGCTATTATGCACCTACTATGTGCTTGCTAGTAAAGGTCCTGAACCTTTTAGTCCTGAACCTGAACCATGAGCTCCTTTAGTCCTCCCAACCATGTGAGGGATATATTATTATTATTTCCATGTGCGCATGACGAACTGGAGCTTAGAGAGGCTGTGGACTTGTCCTCGTTCACAACCCTACCATCTGGCTCTCCAGCTTGGGTTCTTGGACCTATCAAGCTATGCTGCAAACAAATGACAGTGATTAGCTGTTCTCCCACACTGCCTCTCTGCCAGGCATAAACAGGTTCTTAATTAATATTTGCTGAATAAATGGATGTGTTAGTTATTAGGTAAGACAAGGAGATAAAGATGAAACATATAAAATAGAAAAGAATAGGCTAATTCTGGTCGGAGAACTGTGTACAAGTTCCAGTCATTCCTTAATTCTCTTGTTCGTGGAGATTTAAGTAGCAATTGCTGAACAGTCCCTTCCCTCTGGGGGGTCAGAGGCCTGGTCCAGTTCATCTTTAGATTCCCCACAGGCCTCACGTGGCACCAACTAGCCGCTCAACTAATTCCCTTAATTGAATTAATTTGTATTGAATGGAATTAAATTGAATCAGAACTTTTTTTTGTAAGAACCTGGCTTTCAGCAGAGAGCGATTTAAATGTAGATTAAACAGGCTCAATCACTCTTTAGAAGTACACAAAATAACTGTGAACAGAGCCCAAACAACTCCAGATACCCAAACCTTCCATAAAAGGTTCCAAGCCTCCAGGTACCTGGCCTGAGCTTGCTCATTTTCCAACAGTGATGAAGGGGTTACATGAAGTCTTTAAATTCTGCCACACTCCCATGAATGGGTATTAAATAATATTCCTTTAAGCTACTGGAACTGCTGCATGGGGATTCTGCCTCATCTTTATGGATGCATTGTCATAATTTCTAGAATTATAGAACTCAACTCATGCCTCCATATATCCCAAGGAAACAATATACGAAGTTTTTCTTCTCTTTCAGCTTGGAGCACATAAAATGATCTCTCACAACTCTGAATCAAAGTAGATGAATTTAAAGACTCTTTCTTGAATAAACCTCTGGGTTGGGCTTAGGAGAGAAGTTCACTGTTCTGGCAGGCCTCTGTTTCCAAGGAAAACACAAAGGTGGGAATGTTCTGCGCACTGAGACCAAGATATTCTACACACCACAGGCTGCCTCACCTCTTTCCCCAAACAGCATAAGGAGAGGGAGAGAGTATTGCTCTCAACAGCTGGTAGATGGAGGCATCCCCTCGCCTATATTCCCACTCCCCCACTCCATACCCTGTTCCCTGACCTCTACCCCTTGCAATTTACAAAGCAAGATCCAAACCAGGTTCTAACACAGTCTTGTAAGATGGGAGCAGCAGTCATTTTGGTCACCACTCACGCCACACAAACACACTGTCCAAGATACAGAAACCAAAGTACAGCTCAGGTAAGTAGCACTGTGGTCTCACATCAGGCACTGTCAAAGCAGGGATTCACACCCCAAATGTTTAAGTCACTATTCAGTAAGTTGGGTTTTTTCCTATTGGACCCTCAGATTCACATCCCCAAATCCTTAGATAAATCCATTAAATACATAGGAACCTGCATCACTATTGTGTCTCCCAATTATTGAGATCTTACTATCTGTAAGGAAAACTAACATGCTCAAGGTTCTGTGCACAGCTCAAGATCCCATGGGAAGTCCAAGGTCCCGTGGGAAGTTCAAGGTTTCCTGAATAGCAGGAGGCAAAAACGGAACTGGAGCCCAGGTCCATCTGACCCCAAGGGCATATACAAAAAGCCCTCAGGTATGTTGCCTTTCTATAGAAACATTAACTCTTCACCAGATAGCTATTGAATGATTGTAGATGAAACTGATCTTGGAAGAGAGAGAGTAGGGGAATCATTTACAAAGAAAAAGGGAACTGATCCATGGGTTTGTTTATCCTGAGGGCTCCGTTCATGCCCCAGTTTCCAGAATGGGGAGTCCAGACACCTGCTGGTGATTCCATCTTCAACCAGGTGTGCGTGTGCACACATACATCCACACACACACCCCAGAACCCCAAAGAAGGTTTTAAAAATTATTTACTTCAACCTTTACTGAGTCCAAAGAATAGTAAGGCTTTGGGTATAGCGCCCAGCCTCTAAGGATTTTTAGGGCATCCCTGCAGGACCAACATTTCAGCTATAGAACCTCTCATTCACATTCTCTTCCCATCTCCAAACATCCCTCTTTCCTTGCAGCTCCTTTTTTCCTCCACCCTAATACCACTTTCGCTTTGTGGGTTGGCAGTGATTCTTTCTTCTACCCAGTTCTGTTCCTAAGGAGAGGGAAACTTCAAATCATGAGGATGAAAAAGCAGATAGAGGCTCTGGGTAGATTATTTTAAAGAACCAGCTTGACATGTTGCCCTTAAAGGTTAACTTTCTGTTATACTGACTCATATACCACATTATCTCCATCCTTTTTTGGAGTTGCTTTGCAAACATTTCTTTCCATTACTTTATCTATGAGAAGTACCAGGATCCAACAAGAAGAAAAAGAGAGAAGAAAAAATAATTCTACCCAGATACACTATGTATGTGAAACTAACTGAAACGGACATTTATCCATCTCTTTCTTCTTTTGGTAACAGTACCCCAATCTTCTTTTGTAGCTTTGGAAAGACATCAAGGGCTCCTGACATCACTTGAATCATGTTCTGCCTGAAGGTTTGTCTATCTAGGGATTATTCTGTTGTAAGAGCAACAAAATCCTGTTTGACTTTATTTGGTTTGAGTTTGGAAAAAGAGCCACCAATGAAATTTATTTTTTCCTTGAAATTGTAACACTAGCCAGATCTTTCTGGTTATGACTCATTGGATGTTTGGAGGTCCAAGGCCAGCGTGTGACAGCAAACCACTGTTGGCTTTCTGGTGGTTGTTAAAGTGTGATAAATGGGCCTGACCAGGGGAGAGGAATCCTTGAGCCAGAGGGATGGCTCTGCTCCGGTAGCATTAAGCTCTTCTGCAGTAGAGCATCCACAGAATGGCTTCTTGCCATTCTCAGACTAAGCCTCTCAGATTAAGAGTGAATTCTCACTGGGCCCCAAGGTGGGACTGGACCCCCAGCACCTGCATGCAGCTACAAAAAGATGAACCTGGGAAAGAAGGAACAAAACGGAAAGACTGCAGTGCTGTCAATCTTATTCCTCGTTGTTCTAGGCAACAGAGGAGTGCCTGGGACCACATGTCTGGGATATCGTCAGTGGCTTGGACACTTTCTAATTTAAAGATAAAAGCCACTGTGCTCATTACTCATTTTCTCTCTGTCCCTCTCTCTCTCTCTCTCTCTGTCAAGCCTCTCTCCTCTCTGAAAAGGCCAGGTCCAGCTCTAAGGGGATTGTTCCTAGGGTAAACAACCAGTTTCTTTAGCCACAATCCAGGCTTTCTATTCCTTTTCCTTAAGGCCTGGCTACCAGGAGTAACCAATGCAAATGCAAACAAACTAAGCAAGTCCAAGGGGCCTAAGGCTTAGTAGGGTCAGCTAGAATCAAAATTGATCTTGGAGGCATATTTCAACTTGTTCTACAGATAATTAAGTGCTCCTAGACTCTTCTCCAAGGAAACCCAACAGTGCCCCAAAGAAAAATCAGGGGAAAGTGTAAGGAATATTTATAAGACCACCCTCTGGATGGGGTTTTAATGGGGGTGGGGGGCAGTGAATATAGAATCTGTGTTTGTTTATTTTTGCAAACAGCATATTTTGCTTACTTGATCTAACGACTAAAGAGATTAGTGCCATTTGTTGGGGAAGGAAAATGAAAAAGGGAGAGAAGAAAAATGTTAAATAATAATAGAAGTCTTCAAAATAATTTTTTTTCATCTAGACCCAGGAGAATTGTGGCTGGTCTGGGGTCAGACCATAAAATATAAACAGGGATACCAGGGGGAGAAGATAATATAAAAATATTCCATATTCCATTTACCCATTCATGCACCCACATCTCTCCTCCCACTTTTGCCTGGTCAGCTTGTTTCCTTCCTTTAGATCTTAGATAAATTACCTTCTTTAAGAGAGGCCTTCCCTGGCCTTCCAGAAGAGATCAACTCTTCTGATCACTCCCATAACTTCTCCTCGAAGTTTTTCTTTTTGTTGTTCCCATCACATTACAATTTTACACTATTTGTCCAATTATTTAAGTAGTCTTTCTCTCCATGACTTTAATATAATCTCCAAGAGGACAGGGAATCTATGTCTATTTCTACTTGCTATTGAAATCCCTGTACCTAGTACAGTGCCTGGCATACAGTGGTGTTCATAAGCGGCTCTAGGTTGAAAGGATAGATGTCATTCTACGTAGTTCCTGAGCACTTGCTGGCCGATAATGGCAATGCACTCTTAAGGAAAAGAGTGATCTGGGTAAGTGACTTGGCCTAAGACATAGTTTATCCTATGTGGATGATAATAAAAAGTTACATACTCCATTTGAGCATCAATAAGGTTAATAATTGCAATGATCTAAACAGATGAAATATGTTTAAATCCATAAGTTAACAGTGATTCCGTTTTTTAAAAAAGACTCTAATTGGCCATTATTTGATGATGGTCATGAACAATTCATTATTGATAACTAAAAAATAAGGAAAAGATTCAAATGTTAATCTTGCTTTTTCCACATATCTATACCACCGATTAACCACAGGTGGGAGGAGGTTTTACTTTCTAGAAATATTCCAGCAAATACATATTATAAAGTAACATTTAAATATAATGATTTTGAAAACCTTGATCTATTAATTGGTCATGGCAGATTATTTTGTCCAAAAAGGACACAACAGTATTTAGGTTCCAGGGCCATGACATCAGACAAAGCCTATTTCCCCATTCCTTGAAATTGGAGGACCTTTTCAGCCACCTCAGAGAATGGAAATGAGTTTACCATTTTTTTCTTCAGTGTCCCCTGCCCAAACTCAAGGAAGCCTAAACTTTAGAAATGGGTACAGGATACTGAGAGCTCCAGGAGAAACTCTTTTGTCCTATCAAGAGAATTCCTAATGGTTGGAGCGAGTGGGGAAATATCCTAGTCTTTTTTCTCTTTTTCCCCTCTCTCTTTTTTATATTCTCTTGTACACAGGCTGTGGTGATGCATAGGCACCTAAAACTTTGAGGAAGCAGAATTTTCTTCTTGGATCAAAGGAGCTGTTGTCTCTAAGAGTGTGTGGGGCAAACCCTAGTTTCTGTTTGTTTGTTGCTGTTGTTCTGTCTTTCTGCTGCCTGGCCTTGGTCAAGGGTGCAGTCACAGGAAATGTGCAGCAGAGTGGGATAAGTAAAGCTGCAGTTTTCTGAATGGAAGATGGAAAGGAAAAGCCATGGGAGCCAGAAAGTACAGGGGAGATCATGGAGAAGAAGGAGCTTGGGGAAATGAACCCATAAAATTACTTATGGATTCCTGGACTTACCCCAAGTAGCTCATGCATAGATCTGACCCTAAACAATACACCATAATCAACCGCCCAGATCCCAGACTGGCTGCTGAATAGCCCTGAACGACCTGAATAACACTATAGAGTCATTGAAAATGAACTGGACATTAAAACCACAATTCCCAGAAGGCTAATCAGAACTTGTGACCTGAACCTAACCAGTTTAAATGCCTGCTGAAACAAAACTACCAACATTCTTCATAGGATTTAAATAAGAAGCAGAGTCTCATAACACAATATTCAAAATGTCCAGGATCTAATACAATTTTACTCAGCTTATAAAGAACCAGAAAAATCTCGACTCTGCAGAATGGAGCCCCAAAATAGACAAAACACAAATACAAACAGTTGATTTTTGACAAAGGTTTACAGGCAATTTAAAGAATGGGGGTAGTTTTAAAAAATGGTATTGGAATAATTGGACAGTATATGCTAAATAAGGAAATAAATTCCAATCTAAACCTACATATTATGCAAAATTTAACTAAAATGGATCATATATATGGATAAAGAAAATATAGTACTTATACAAAATGGTGCTTATACATAATTTGGCCATAAAAAAGAATGAGATCCAGTCATTTGCAACAACATAGATGGAACTAGAGATCATTATGTTTTTTGTTTGGTTTTGTTTGTTTGTTTGTTTTGGCACAGGCTCTTGCTCTGTCACCTAGGCTGGAGTGCAGTTACATGGTCTCAGTTCACTGTAACTTCTGCCTCTGAGGCTCAAGTGATTCCCCACCTTAACTTTCCAAGTCGCTGGGATGACAGGTATGTGCCACCATGCCTGGCTAATTGTTTTTTTTTTTTTTTTTATTTTTATTTTTTTTAGCAGACACAAGGTCTCACTATGTTACCCAGACTGGTCTCAAAACACTGGCCACAAGCCATCTACCCACCTCAGCCTCCCAAAGTGTGGAGATTACAAGCATGAGCCACCACGGCTGGCCTGGAGAGCATTATATTAAGTGAAATAAGCCAGACACAGAAAGACAAACATCACATTTTCTCACTTACCTGTGGGATCTAAAAATCAAAACAATTGAATTTATGGACATAGAGAGTAGAAGGATGAGAGGCTGGGAAGGGTAGTGGGAGGCTGAGAGGGAGGTGGAGATGGTTAATAGGTACAAAAAACAATTAGAAAGAATGAATAAGAACTACTATTTGATTGTACAATAGGGTTCCTATAGTCAATAATAACCTAATTGTACATTTTGAAATAAAGAATATCATTGGATTGGTTTGTAACTCAAAAAATAAATGCCTGAGGGGATACCCCATTCTCTATGATGTGCTTATTTCACATTGCATGCCTGTATCAAAACATCTCAGTTACCCCACAAACATATACACCTACTATGTACCCACAAAAATTTTAAAAAATAGAACTAAATAAAATGGATTATAGACCTAAATGTAAAGTATAAAATTATAAAATGTTTAGAATAAAGCACAGAAGAAAATATTCATGACATGGGTTTAGGCCGTTACTAGACATGACAATAAAAGCACGACATATAAAGAACTCACAAAACTCAACTGTAAGAAAAAAACCCATTTAAAAACAAACAAAAGGTTTCAACAGACAGTTAAAGAGGATATACGGAAGACAAACAAACACATGAATATGTGTTTAAAATCATTAGCCATTAGGAAAATGCAGATTGAAATGACAATGAGATATCACTACATACGTAATAGAATGACTAAAATAATCATTTTGAGAACTCCAGGTACTGATAATCACATGAAGCCACTGGAACTCCTCTCTGCTGCTAGTGAGACACAAAATGGTACAGGCACCCTAGAAAATACTTTGACGATTTCTTCCAAATTCTACATTAATTACCATATGACATACAAATCTCTCTACTATGTATTTACCCTAGAGAAATGAAAACTGATGTTCATTCAAACATTTATACATGAATGTATACAGTGGTTCTGTTCATAATTGCCAAAAACTGGAAACAACTCAAATGTCCTCAGCAGGTGAATGTATGAACAAACTGTGGTACATCCATACAACAAAATGCTACTTAGTAATAAAAAGGAATGCATTATTGATACTCACAGCACCTTGGATGAATCTCAAAAGCATTTCGCTGAATGAAAGAAGCTAATCTCAAAAGATTGCCTACTATGTAAACCCATTTATGTGACACTCTCAAAAAGACAAAACTATGGTGATGGAGAGATAATCAGAGGCTGAAATGAGCTAGCAGTGGGGAAAAGTGTGACTAGGATGGGATAGCAAAAGGGAGCCATTTGGAGGAATGGAACTGTTTAGTACCTTGATCATGGTGCTGGTTAGAAAGAGCTATACATGTGTTATCATAGATCTGTGTAATATTTGTGTGCAATATTTGGCCACAAATGCAGGAGTGCCTGTTCTCACCTAGGTCCGTGGGCACAGGCCGGGGGTGCAACCCTCACCAGGGAGCATGCCCTTTTCTTCCGAGCACTTCCCTGCCCCACTTCCATATCACTAGGTCCTTAGTGGTTCTTCTGTGGGCATGTTTCTGGCAGTGTTTTTTGAAGTCTAGTTTGAAAGGCCTCTACATTACAATTATCTGAGGAGAACCTTCATTGTGCAAATTTCAGGGTTCCCTGTTCAAACCTGCTGTATCAGATTCTCTGGGGTGGAGTCCTAGAATCTGACTAGATTTAGCAAATGCCCAGATGACTCTTAAGCATACCACGGAATTCTCATCAGCCTTATAACTCACCTCTCAATGGGCCCCTTTGAACAATCATGCAGGACATCTTCCAGTAGCCACGTGTAACCTGCAAGAGACGCGCTGTAGATAGTTCAAATGACTGTATGAAAGAAACACAATTAAACTTTAGAAATGGTCTATACAGTCAGAGCTGTAATTAACTCAAAATGGCATTCACCCAGTGTTGAGGGCAGTGTGCCACAGGATGCCTCCATGCATGACATGAGCTAGGTGGCTTTATGAGTGATGCCTGTTTAATCTTCCTGACCAGCAAGATCACTATTTTGCCCATGTTCTATAGATGAGAAGGCTGAGACTCCTTAGGGATGAGTGATTGATTTGTTTAATATCACAGAGCTGGGAAATCGAACCCAGATCCCTCTCAACCCGAAGCCTACTGACCCTCCATCTCCCACCTAGAAGTACCGAAAGAAACATCCTTGATTTCTGCAATTTTATTTTTCGATATGGTCCCTAACAGACGCCTGCTGCAATGTATGGAAGGAGGACCTGCAAGAATGATGATCTTATTTTAAACTTTTGTCTCTGACTCATTCACTGGATTCCTGAGTGACGTGTTTAATATGCAGCTAACATTTTCATGGTGTGATTGGCAATTATCTGCCATTCCCTAGCTCAGGACTCTGGACTCAAGTGAATGGGATGTGATAAAATGACACTTAAAATGGAGCTGGAGGAGTTCAGTGTGAGCTTCAAAGACAACCCACAATGGTGCATGGGACTGGAAAATTTCCCCCTTAATTCAGTCTGTCTAGAATGCTATTTTTAATCCTTTTACATGGCAGCAGGAAAGAAACACCTAATGGAAATAACTTTAGGTAGCAGTAGGTAAGAGAGAAAACCACTGTGTTAAAGGAAAGAGCACCGGCACAGGAAACAAGATTTTTAAATTGCTTCAGTTCTTGATACCCCAGGCCAATATTTTGAGCAAGCGGGGACAGCAAAAGCACTTCCTACGAAAGCTATTCCATCCAACCTCCCACCGCAAGATGGAAAACGCCAAATAAGCAAAGACACCTACACAAAAAGTTCATATCTTTATTTAGAAACTCTCATTCCGCTGTTAGGAGAAAGCTCCTAGTAAAGAGAGCCAGTGGCTCAGTAGAGATGAAACTGTCAAGTGGAAAGAGAAATCACACAATTAAGAAAGACTCAGATTTCAGTTCCTTGGGCTCTCATTCCCATAGTAGGCATGAAGCCCCTTCCCCCACCCAATATACCTTCCCCCTCAAATCTAAAAAGCAGAGCATTCTCAGTTCAGCCTGGGAGCCCATGAATGCTGCATAATGATGATGGGGGACTCAAGAACCTCCAGCATTTCCTGACAATGTTTATGAGGTGAACTTTGTTCCATTCACAATTACTTGTCCTCTTCTCCTGGGTTCAGCAAGGTAACCAGAATAATGGCAGGAGGTGCGACTGCCTCAAAGAAAGCAGAAGAGAAATAAAGCTTGGTGTTCCATTTATTTGAAGTCACAGCCATATTACATTATCGTGGATGGACCTTGCTGGTTCTCCATTCTGGCAGCACCAAATTGGAACTAAGAGGGAGTTTCAGTGGAGAATCTGTGCAGTTATTTCTGGGAACAAAAGCAGGCCAACAGCAGCAGGGGCCATGTTAAGATAAATGGCCCACTCTTGAGTGGCGTACCATAATGTCTCTACGATTAGATGGATGAGAGGTTACAGTACGCCATAGATAGCCACAGGACATCCACTGATAATCACACATTTTGTTCTACCGACAGATAACAGCAGCCCACAAATGAGATGAGCCTCCTCTGTATACACACATCACATGAAATCAATACTTAATTACAGCAGGGCCTGCATGTGTTGTCGGTCGGTTCTGGTTAGGAGGTTACACAAAACTTCTTCTCCAGAGCAGTGAGTTAAGATGTAAAGAGGGTTGGAGCAAAATGGCAACTGACCACTCCTGAGTTTCAGATTCAATGAATTGCCATTTGGACACTAGGCTTTGGTTGCAGAGCAGCACTTCGATACAAATAATTACGCCATTAAGGGGAAAAGCAGTCACCGCCTGGGATGGCAGTTGCTAGGATGCTACTTCAGGTCACATTTGTTTGTGGATATTCCAAGCCCCGTAATACAGATCTGGGGAGAAGTGGGCAGCATTCAAAGAGTGTCCCTGAGGGAAAAGCAGTGTGGCAAAAGGAAAAGAACAGAGGGCATCAAATCAAGGGACATAGTCATGGATCCCAGCTCTACTGCCCCTGGCAAGTCACAAAATATCTTGCAATTCAAGCTTCTAATCCATAAGAAAGGGGTGATATTCAGTCTGTCTGTAAGCCAGAGGGCACTGAGATGTACAGTGAGATCAGATAGGCAGAAAGTACTTTGTAGACAATAAACCCCCAGACCACTGTAAGAGACTATTTTTATTTCAGGAAATGATAGAACCTGGGTGGACAATATCGTGAATAACTGAGAAGAATAGCTTCATTTATTAAGTTCCCAGTGCAGCGTTAGGCAAGGTCATACTGAAACACATGCAAAAAAAGAAGAGAGAGGAACGAAGTTGGAGGAAAGATTCCAGCCAAGGATATAGGCAGGGGAATCTAGAAAATTATTTCATAATTCATCTATGCCACGTTCATGTAACTACACCAAAGAGCATTTCACTTGAAAGATGTATATTCATCCAAGAATTGTCCTATTGTCCTATTAAACATTTTTCAGGTAATTTGTATAGCCGCCTCTTTTTGGAATGTAATGCTTTTCCTTTACATCATACAGAATCCTAGGGGTTTGTTTATTTATTTGACAAAGCACCTAATCAATCCTTGAAAAAAATGAACTTGGTGGGTAGAGCACTGAGAATTGTTTTTAGAAAATAGCATGAAAAGATACGGGAGGGAGAGCATATTAGAGAAAACAAGAGAAAAGGTCCAAGGGGCTCCTCTATAAAATGGCTTAAAGGTCTTGCCTTCAAAGGAGAACCTGGGTTGCTTGTGGAGGATGATACAGTTTTGCAGTAGGCCCAGCCTCACTGTGTACCAGCAGTGTGACTTTGGGCAGTAGGTTGATTTTTAGGGGCCTCAGTTGCCATACTAACAAGAATGAACATGAGGACTTAAAAGGCTTGTTGCTAGGACCCCGTGGGCCAATTCCCGGGGCTACACTAGCAGGGTGGGTACTGCGTACTTATACACACTTTCAGTGTTTTCTCCGTCAGCCCTATGGCAATGCCTTTCTTAGTGTGAAGACTTCCTTGAAACTAACCAAGGAAATCTGAGTGAGGTTTTCTCCCTTGACTTGTATTGCTCAACCCCTCAGCAAAAGCAGAGAAACTCATTTCACGACTGAAAAATCAGCCCAGCGTGAAAATGAAAACTTCATTCAATTCACAAGAGTTGGCCTGTGTGAAAACAGGACACAGCCGTCAGACATCTGTGCCCAGTTTTACTAAAACCAAAATTTTCTATAGGTGGGCTAAGGTGAAATGTACCTTCTAGTACCCAAGCCTCACTAGGCTCCTTCTTATACATTTACTAAATAGCATACATTTGACAGTGGTAGTGTGTTGGGGCATTGTAGAAAGTATGAGTATTATAACATGGTCCTAAATTATAGTGATACCACATTGCATAAATTACATGAATTCAAGATTATGTGACATATAATATTTTGAGCCTCTCTTAATGTACAAAATTTGAAATAATGCAACCTCCTGCTACCCAATTAAATTTTGTTGGCAATCACATAATTTAATCTCAGCATAAAGAAGGCAAGTGAACTGTAAACAGAGTTTACGGTAGGGCTACATGGGAACATTCATTTAGCTGGCAAACAAATACCCTCCCACTTTTGGCTGACATTATTCTTTGAATAGGTGAATTTTGAGTTATACAAGAACTCTAAGAACATATTTCTCCAATAAAGTATGACCTCTCTGTGTGTGTTTCTCATTTATCATTTAAGAACCAAAAATCCAGGCAGATTCCTGAAGCTTGCAGACTGCTGGGAACCAGCAACACGGGACATTGTTTTAGAAACAGGAAAACAAAGACTTTGCTTTATAAGGTACAGCCTAAGTCTGGTGGATACATAGCATTTCATGCATCTCATCTGTCAAGGACACACATTCATGGGGTGGACACTGATCTCATTACCCAGGGCATGCTCAGGACCTCAGACCTGCTCCTGGGTTTCTGTGTCTCTCTTTAGGCTCTTGCAGTCACTACTAGAGGATTCTCAAACTCACAGGAACATTTGGAAACCACTATAAGGTTTTACAAAGTGCTTGCATATACTTTGATATAGATTGCTGTCGGTATCTATGATAACTTTGTGAGATATGTAAGATGGGGAAACTAAGATGCAATGAGAATAAGAGTGTTGCAAAAAGTCACAAAACTGAGTAGTATGAGACTCAATCATCAGATTCCAGCAGGAGCTCATGACATCATGCCAAGCTCTGTTTGTACCTTGGAAATAGTCTAGGAGGAGATGGTCATTTCTCCACTCAGGGTTAGGATCATCACTCAGGGTTAAGGTGAATAAAACTTACTCACCCTCACACCATTGACTGTATGGATTTGCTGTTTTGGCTACCCAGTGTCCATCCTTGTAGAGACCCTCCTCCATTGGATACAGTCTGGTGGGACAGTTGATGGAAGTATCCTACTCTCTCCTTCCAAGAATGAGCTTTTGAATAAATAGGTCATTGAATGCTCCCTTCCAGGAATCTTAATTTAAACCAAGGGTTGAGTAGAATGAAAATGACCAGGGCTCACTCAGGGAGCCTTGGCACTCTGATGCTGCTGCAAAATAATTCCTGTAAACTAGAAATACCTTGATTCTTGCCCTTTTCCAAGCCTGCTTCTTCAGCCTCCCACTGATTCTGTAAGCAATCCCATTCCTTCCAACATATTTCTGCTTGGTTACATTAGCCAAAACCCATTTTTTTACTTGTAATCAAAGAAACCTAGCTTGGGACCCAACTAAGTCTACATCTTTGTATTTACACGGTGCCAAAAGAATAAGAAGGATGAGATTTCCAGTGTGTGAATGTGTATGTGTATACATCTACATGCTTTTATTCTCAGAACTGTATACCTCATGCCCAAGGGAAAATTCTTTGCAGCTTTTATGATATCTTGTACAACTACTGAAAAAAAACATTTTGCTAAATGTTTATAAGCTAAATAGGGATTTGAGATTGCTGTTGTTGAAATGAAAGAGAAGTTTGGCTTAATTTAATGTCTGTTTAGTATTTGATACCTTGATCCATTATTTTCCTTCTTCATTTATTTTTTCACAACCAAACTCAATTATATCTCTGTGATGATTGGATTATATAGTTGTGTTTACAGATGTCATATTATTCTAATGATTTCTAGTCTTCTGGTAGCGCACTAGGCCTACCTGTTGTGTGTTTTGAACAACAAAAGCAACAACAAATGAATGAAAATATTCCCTGTGGCTTTGCAGAGACTGAAGCAATTACCCAGAATTTGTGGATCAGAAAGCCCCAATATTTCTGTCAAACTTAAATTGGCTTTATCACTTTTTCCCCACTCAATCGCTTACTTTCTTGATGGCATGCTTTTCCCATGATCCCAGTAATTCCAAAGCAATTACATTTCCAAGAAAAGAAATGCAATAAGCAAAGTAAATTCATAAAGTGGTGCTCTGAATGCATTTCTGCCATCTTTGGCTTGATGTCGGATCCCAGAAAATGCACACTGAGTGGCAGGGAGATCATTTGTAATCTTTATGATGATGACAGCAACAAATACTTCAAAACGCCCTCCCATGACTGAAGATGCTTGCCGAATTCTCTATAATTCTCCAAAAAAATATTGTATTAGGTATCAACATATGCATAGAAGGAGGCTATCCTCCTCAAGTTTATGATCACGTGTCTAGAGGATTTTAGACTAGAAATGGGCTGGAGTATTTAGTTCCCACAGAGATGATCATATTGATAAACTGCTTCCCCAAGTTTGTTGTTAAGGTTTTACCTGAACTTGGATGGATTCACGTGTTTTTGTTGACACAACATTTTGGGAAACATAATAAATAAATTGAGGTTACAGAAGGAAAGAAGGAAGGAAGGGAGGGAAGGAGGGAGGGAGGGAGGGAGGAAAGAAGAAAAGAAGTGGAGAGAAAACTATCATCTTCTATTTCAACTTATGATGTGTAGGCTAGGCAATTACACATTATCACTGAAAAAACCTAAATCCCACAAGACTTCTCTATCACTCAGCCCCTACCATATTCTCTCTGCTGATTTATATCAGCTATTTTCTTTTCTGGATATGCAAACATATGTTAATATTATCCCATAAAGAGCATCATTTAGGAAAGCAAATATCAGTCATTGTACAGGATAGACACAGCCCAGTGGAGAAGGATTTTAAACTTTGGTTTTGGGAAATTATCTATGCTGCTCTTTCCTCTCGTGGATGCAAATACTAAAAAATTAACTATATCTACAAAATGTACTTCTGTAAAAGAAGCATGCAAGCTTAATTAAGAATTTAACTGTGAATGTTACAGTAAAAGAATTACAATTGTGTCTAATATGAAAGGTTTTAATAATTTTCCCCTGTCTAATTTATTCATTATTTAGGTAAAATTATGATAATCAGGTATTAGATGCCATATTACACAAATGAATGGTATGAATGTCGAGTTTTAAAAATGAGCATATACTCCTGCTTTTTATTTTACCAAATTTAGGAAAAGCATAGGTTATACATATTAATGAGGTTTTAACACCATTTACATTTGCCAACTAATCATCATTCTATCATTCTAAATATTCAGTTCTGCATTCAAGCTACCTACATAATACCAGCCAGTTTACCAACAGAGTGTATCTTTACTGTCTACAAATGCCAGAAATCTCCCACTCTAAACCCAACACAGATCTGGGTAGGCACCATTGCCTCAGGGGAGGCTCCCCACCACTCCTTGCCCTGGATTTGAGAATCCTCTTGCGTGCTCTCAGAGCAAGCTGTTCCTCCTCTCCAAGAACTCACCATCTTGTAGTGAAAGGCTGTTTCTGATGGCAGGCTATGAATTCAGAATGCAAAGCCATGTCTCCTCCCTGCTGTAGCCTAGTGCCTGGTCAAGATGTTCATTAGATGTAGGAGTTGTCAAATGAATGGGTGGATGGATGCAACAAATATTGAATATGTATTAGATGTTCTATCTCTGGGGATATGGTTATAAACAAGATAGGATCCCAGCCCTTAAAAGCTTACATTCTATTTAAGGACTGCTCTCATCTGTTTCATAAGATTCCAAGATTTGTGTCTAAGAGAGGGGAACCCCCTTTCATGACTCTTGCACCATTTTTAACCCTGTATCTCTACACTGAAGTTTTTATACAAGGTCAATAACAATGAAGTACTACTCTTACTTCCCACATGTCACTTTTTTGTAATTCAGCCTTCCTTGGGCCCCTCTGAGAGAAGAGAAGTGGCTGGGCTAAGGCAAGGTCTGGCATTTCTGGGTTCCTGATCAAATTCTTGTCTTCTGGAAGCCATCCTACCCTAGCTTTGGCAATTGGCCCTCATATAATTCTCTGTCTGAGTTCCTGTCTTGTTAATTCATTTCATATCATTCAACTGTGTACTGTGAGAAATGCTCTTTGATTATCATCTTGTGTCTATACAGCATATAAACCAGCACTTAGTATAGCTGTACCATGAGAATTGAATCTTGTCCATTGTTTGCTCATCCTTGTTCCAATATAGCTGGACAAATTCCTCAGAGCTCTACACATTTCCTGCAGTAACAACCTGTCATTGCCCACCCAGTGCTCCTCTAACCCCAGTTTACTATTTATACTGCGGCCAGAATTACCCTTTATAGAATATGTCGATCACAGCACCCCACTCCCTGACCCAAAACTCTATGAAGCCTTCCCACCATACTTGAACAGTCCTTACCCCAGCGTATAAACCCTCACATGAGCCAACTCTATTCTCTTCCTTGAGTCTTTTTTCCTCACCATCAGCCCTTTCCTCCAACACTGGCCTCGCCTTGCTACTCCCAGAATATATAAAGCCCATTGCCATCTTCAGGTTCCTTCTGCCAAAAACACCCTTTCCTTAGATATTCCTACGTTGGCTTCATTCAGTCACTACTCAAATATCACTTCTTTAGAAAGACTTCTCCTTGTTAATGCATCAAAAATAGTCCTTGCCACATTCTATCTGCTTTCTGACATCATTTTTCTCAAATAACTTACATTATGTGTTTATTTGCTTATTGTCTGTCTTCTCTCCTAGAATGTAGACTCCATTAGTGAAAGCACTTGGATTTGTTCACCTCTCTACCCCAGGACCTAGAACAGTGTCTGGCATGAAGTAGGTACTCAGTAGTTTATGAAATGAATGAATATATTTTCTTGGAACCAAACTGCCTAACTGCCCTTCAGAGTATCACCTCTTCCTGAGTTACCAACACCAACTTCTCCCACATCAACCCAAGTAAGTGCCCTCATAGCACAACTAATTGTCTAGATCTGCACTGTCCATCCAGTCCCCATGAGCTAGATGTCCCACTTGAAATGTGACTGGTCCTAATTGAGATGTGCTGTCAGTGTGGCATACACACCAGATTTTGAAAACTTAGCATGAAGAAAACAATGTAAAATAGCTTCTTGAGATTTTTTAATTGACTGCATGTTTAAATGATAATAATTTGGTTATATTAGGTTAAATTTAAATATCATTAAAATTAGTTTCATCTGTTCTTTTTGTCTTTTTAATATGGCTATTAGAAAATTTAAAATGACATGTGTGGTTCACAATTGTGGCTGGTCTTATATTTCCATTGAATAGTGCTGCTCTGACAAAGACTATTCTATAACCCAGAGACACAGGGTATAAAGTAGAAAGGGCATGGACTTTGTGTCAGATAGATAGGTGGCAATTCTGGCCTTTCCCACACTAGCCCTGTGACTGTGAGCAGGATATGCAAATTCTCTGAACCCCAGCTGCTCATCTGTTCCGTGTGTGTAAGGGAAGTTACTTTGGAGGGCAGTCTTGAGAAGGAATGAAATGACACGTGGGAAGGTCTGGTGTTCAGCCATTTAGAACATTCTGCTCCTTCCCATTCTTTCACTGACTACAGAATATTGCTCTCCAGATGTCAGTCACACCCTTTCAGTCTACACCCTAAATTTCCTGTGTTATGAGCTATGGAGAGAACGAAGCATTTGTGTAGTCATTTGTCAAGCATGCTGGAGCACCCATTCTGTGTGAGGAATTGGGCTGGGGGCTGGAAGCAAGGAAAATGATTTTGAAAACGCCCATGCACAGTGAAGAAGAAGGGTCTTGCAGTGTCCTTGGTGATGCTGGGCAACAGAGCCAACCTTGTGCCTATGCATTACTCCGCTGTCTTCCAAGCACCAGCCTGAGGCTCTTCTGCCACTTCTCTGGCCTTCTCCAGTACTGCCAGGCACAGCCTACTCATTCCAGGCCTGTGGTGTGGCTCTGAAGGGCTATGCCTCAGAATGTGCTGGAGAGTTGAATACATAAACAAGCAAAAGCCAAGGTTTCCCACCACCCTACCTGGAGGTGTTGAGTAAGACCTGAGAATGTGCATGTTTGGAAGTTCCATATGAGATTCTGATGTGTATAAAATCAGGATTAAGAATCCCAGGAAAGATACTTATAACGTATGCATTACCATTTATATTTTGACCTCCCCATGAATTGGACTCCCTTAGGGAAACCATAGAGCCCCCCTGAACTTCAGGTTCCTTATCTAATCTGACACCTATAAATAGGGCAGCTATCAGGATTGAGTGGCATAACCATGGCAAGCCCTTCCATGCCCAAATGGACTCCATGAATAGTAGCCATTTCAAGATTATTAACCCATTTATGCCTGAGGTTGTAATTTTTTGAATTTTTGCAATCAGACCTTGGCAATGACCTGGAGCAGTAGGATATAAATAACTCCTACATGCTTAGTGTTCCTATAATGGGAACACTAGGCATAAATGGGTTTTAAGAAACCAAAGAAGGGCCAATGGTGCTAAAAGGAAAGAGACCTTCTCTACTGTCATTGCCTCTTATATCTGGCACTTTTTACTTTCCTCCAAATTTCAAGCCATCCATTTTCTTTACTAGGTTTTATATTTTTAGAGAAGTTTCAGTTCACAGCAAAATTGAGTGGAAATTACACAGTTCCCATATACCCCCTGTACTCACATCTGCACAACCTCCCCCATTATCAACATCCCCCACCAGAGTGGTACATTTGTTCCAACCCATGAACCTCCATTAACACATTATTATCACCCGAAAACCATTACCATTAGGTTTGCCCTTGAGTTTGTACGTTCTATGGGTTTGGACAAATGTGTAATGACAAATATTCACTGTTTCAGTACCATCAGAGCAGTTTCACTACCCTAAGTGCCCTCTGTTCTTACTCCCTCCAACCCCTGGAAACTACTGACCTTTTTACTGTCTCCACAGTTTCACCTTTTCCAAAGTGTAACATAGTTAGAACTGTACAGTATGTAACCTTTTCAGAATGGCTTCTTTCACTTAGTAATATGCATTTAAAGTTTCTCTATGTCTTTTCAGGGTTTAATAGCTCATTTATTTTTGTACTGAATAATATTGCATTGTCTGGATGTACCATATTTTATTTATCTATTCACCTATTAAAGGACATCTTGGTTACTTCCAAATTCTGGGATTTGAGAATAAAGATGCTACAAACATTTGCATGCAGGTTTTTGTGTAGACATATGTTTTCAACTCCTTTGGGAAAATATCAAGGAGTGAAATTGCTGGATTGTATGACAAGAGTATGTTTAGTTTTGTAGGAAACTATCAAGCCATCTTTCAAAGTGACAGTACCATTTTGCAATTCCACCAGCAATGAATAAGAGTTCCTGTTGCCCCACATCCTCACCAACATTTGGTGTTATCAGTGTTATGGACTTAGGCCATTCTAATAAATACATAGTGGTATCTAATTGTTATTTTAACTTGAAATTTCAGTTGCCTAATGACTTACTATATCAAGCATCTTTTCATATGCTTCTTTGCCATCTGTGTATCTTCTTTGAGGTTCAGGTATTTTGCCTATTTTTTAATTGGGTTGCTTGTTTTCTTATTGTTGTGTTCTAAGTTATTTTGTGTGAGAACTTTGGATAACAGTCCTTTATAGCTGTCATTTGCAAACATATTCTCCCAGTTTGTGTCTTGTTTTCTAATTCTCTTGAAAGCCATCTAGTTTTTGTTAGCTACTCTTAAGCATCTAGGATGGGTGTTCTAAGTGCTGGCCTGGCTGGACATTTTGTATTTGCGCAACAGAGCAATTACTACCGAAAGCCCAAGTGAAATGTCAATATTTTAGTTAAGACTAATGAAGACCTGTCTCCTGTGGACAGTGGTTCTCCTTTTTCCATGCTGTGCAGATTTTCAACTTTCCACTTCAAACGTGACCTTCCCCCAAACACCCTTAGCACCTTCCCATAAAGACCCACATTGACTGGAGCAGGATTTCTTAACCATGCCGTAAGAGACAAGCACCAAGGAGTTGGTCAGAAGCTACCCTGGATTGTTTAATTTGGGGATTTTTTTGTTCACAAAGTAGACAGCTCTGAAGTTTTTTTTCTAACTTCCCTGGAGATTTCAGACAGTATTTGGAGCACATCTGGCCATCTGGCATTTCACTTCATCTTGAGAGTGAGCTGAGACCCAGCCTCTCTCTCAGTGCCTGGTCCTGGGGTTTGGCCAGGAACCCATTGAGCTGAAGAGAGAAGAGGGGAAAAATTACAGAATGTTTCTGAGGTTCACACAGAGACCCTTCTCCATTATCAGAAATGTCAACAGAATTCCCAGGAGAATCAGGTGGTCTCATCATCCAACTGTTCTTTCATGTTTTTATAATCACAGAGAGATTTCTTCACTGTGTTGTATAGCAATTTCTTGAAAAGTCTTTTCTCCCTGCCTTCCTGTAAAGTTCTTCCCCATAATGGAGGTATCAAAAAAAAAAAAAAAAAAAAAAAAAAACGATTAAGTCCTTTATTTATTTCTTAAACTCAATGTCTAAATCAAATGTTAATTATTGAGTAATAGCTTCACCTGGTGATTGAAAAATAAACACACACACAGGAAGTCATCCAATTTTTATCCTGAAAACAATACAGGTAACAAATCACAACTGTATTGTTTTCCCTGGGATGCTAACACAGATGTAACAAATGTGACAGAAGGAACAAATCAATATTGAAATCGCTAAAGCATTCAATCAAATACTTTTTCCAGACCACAAAATATCCTATTATATGATGGTGACAAGTGCCCTTCAGAAGCCTTTAGTGCCTTCCAAGTTTCTCTGTGTAGCAGCATGAGGTGACTAGTCAGCAGGTACACCACATGGCTGTGAAAATCGCCCAGCTTTACATAACCAGGGAGAGTGATCATCTCCTTAACGTTCTCATATCTGACATTCAGTTTCCCCGTTCCGATTTTCTTGGCTTAACGTCCTTATGTGACTAGTTTTCATTAGCCATTTCACAAATCTCTTTCTTCTTGCTGTTTTATTTTCTTGTATGGCTTTGGAGAAGGGTAGGGGATGACAGATTTTCTAGAACTCCAATCTTTTGACTTAATTTATGTTTCCTACTTGAAAGAGTCCATTTCAGCAGGAGGCCCAAAGGCTGAGGTGGTTTCCCAATCCAGATCAGAAAAGCCCCACAAGATTTGACTTCATGAGCACTCGATAGAGACAGGGTCTACTTTCTTGACCATTCAAGGGCAATTATCATAGATTTTAAATGTTGGACCTATTTTTAGGGCTCTTTCACTTAACATTAAGCAGATGGCCAATAAAAGGGATAATAAAAGGGGTTTAATATTTAAAAGGGTCAATAGGTAATTTCTTAGGCCTTAAAGGAGAGAGTAGCATAAAAATGACGAACTTGTTTGGATACACTTAGTTTTATTTCTATGTAGCTTCTTCAGAGCATAGAACTTACTTATTAGGGTTGGAAACTACATTGGAGAGAAAACTGTACATATCCTAGTGTCATTTTTTAAAAAATAATTTCAATTGGATTGAAATACTGTGTAAAGAAGAAAGTTTTTTTGTTTATTAATAAATAGGTCAAGGAATAAATACAAGGAAGAAATGCAGAATTGAAGGACCGTACTCTGTTCTCATGAGCCACTTACTCTTCGATTGGATATAAAGGGAAAATTAGTTGGATATTAAATTCAGTGTGTACAAAACACAACAGGAGAGCTGTGTCCATCCTCACATCTCTGGCCTCACTTGGGAAGAGAGAGTTAAGTGCCACATTCCCCAGTTGGAAGGCTTTGATCTCAAATGGCCTCATTGCTAGGCCTAAGATGCCTCAACTGGAGGTCAGCATGGACATCACTGGACATGGACAGTCCAGAAGTTTCTAAACCAAAAGGAAAGTCATCAGAATTAAAATAAAATAAACTGATATATTCATATATATCTCCTTTTGCCATCATAACTCCCCAAAAATATTTCTTTAACTGAGGTAGGCAAATTAGGTGATAGTAACTCATTTGACATGTGGAAAAATGAAGATTAAGTAATTTTCTACTAGCTCGCAAGTAGAAGAGGTCCAAATTAAAGTTATGTCTGGTGACTCCAGTTCTATGTTGTCTCCTAACAATTTTAGGAGACTCAGTTTTCATTGTTAGTATGCCCACCCCATTTATCAGAACTTTCTATCAACACGGAAACATAAAGTTTCCACCTTTCTGTCAACTCTGATCCATTGGTAATAGGAGATATCATCAATCAATCACAGCACTCCATCCCATTGGCACAAGACACAACCTGAGAATCCTTCTCTACCCACTTCTCCAAGCAGCCACTTCCTGATTGGGGTGAATTTATGAGAATTTTTCCACCAGTACCACAGGAGCTGTGAGGGTATGCATGGCAGGAATTTGCCATCCTTGGTGTATCAACTCCTAGGTCATCAGTAATTATATATATGTAAACAGCTCAACTAATACCCTAAAATTCAGTCATTCACTTGCCAAAGTATATTAGATCCTGGGGAAAAGCAGTAGGGGTCAAACACAAGTCTTATCTTCAAGGCACCTACATTCTATTAGGGAAGAACACTAAGCTTGGAAAAGCCTGTACTGCAGAGTAGAGAATTCTTAGTACCAGTCATAGGTGCTCTGTTCACAGAAAACCAAAGAAGTTCAGAGAATGGCAGGATTACCCCTCAGCTGAAGGGTGCACAAATAAAACTTTATGGCTTACACCGGAGCCACACTTGGCTTTGCAGACCAAATATGACTTGACCATGGCAGTGAGGAGAAGGAGGAGGAGGAGGAGAAAGGAGTATTTCAGACACATCAAAAAAGCACAGAGGCAGGAAAACATAAGGAGTAGGTGAGAAACAGTGAATAGTTTGGTATTGGACTGGCGAGTGCTTAGGGATGGTAGAAAATAAAACGAAGGGTAAGTTTGAGTCAGAGTAGCAGGCAGTGTATACCCGGGTAAGGATTTGGAGATATATTTTATGGGAAAGGGGAGTTAATGATGGTTTTGAGAAGGTAGACACTGTGATGAAAGCTGGGCAAAGGAACAAGGCCAAGAGCATCATGGAGAATCAGCTGAGTGGAAACAGCCCTGAGACTCAAAGGGCATTGCAGAGGAGAACTGCAACTCCCAGCCTCATGTTGGAAGATTTTAGTGCCTCTTTTAGATAGTACGGCTGTAAGAGAAATAAATACTTCTGACCAGCTTTAGTGCCTGCTTCTCTCTCCTGTATTCAGAGTCTGTGTTGACCTGACCTGGAAGGATCTGGCTGCCAGTTAAGGGAAGATAAAATATGACCAGCCCGGTAATGAAAACCAGGAGCACAAATGCAACTTGCTTCCTCAGCTACAGAAAAAAAAAAAAAAAATCAAGAATTCTCTCTGCTTCACCTGAGCAGGAGTCCAATTTATCTGCCAGCTCAGGGCTTCACTATCTTTATGGAGCAGGGGAGGGAGAAAGAGGAAGAGAAGAAAGGTCAGGGCAAGGCACAGAAGTGTTTCACCCCAGAGAGCTTGGGGGCAGATAACAAGCTCCAGAGAATTGGCAACTTGCACTTACTGAACAATTTATATAGACTACAGGTGTTTATCAGTGTTATCTCATTTAATCTTCAAAAGGACATCATGGACAGAATACTATTGTCTTGACATTAAAGATAAAGAAATCCAAACTCGGAGTCTGTGAAACCAAACAGAACCAGCTGAGAATTTTTCTAGAGCAAAGTAGCTTTCCCAATATTCTAAATCCAAGTGGCTAGTGAGCAAGGTAGGTCTCAGTGCAGGTCCACCTGGCTCTTTCGTCATATTTTTTCCACTGCACAAGTCAACCTCTTAACCTCAAGCACCTACCCTTGTTGAGGTCCAGGTGATGATCAGGAGTGGGTACAGGGACCATCATTATCCTTCATTTACTGGATTTTATTCATTCCCTTGGCTCTCTTCTCTATATTGGTTTGGATTTTTTGGCCTCTTTTGAACAATGTGTTTATTTCCAAGGAATTTTCCAGCTAAGCATCAAAGTGACTCGTCAAGCTTGGCTCCTGTGTCAGCTGCTTGACACGCGATAGCAGCTCTGCTCTTCCCTGGAAGATCTTTTCGAGCCAATGATGCCTCCCTTTCTCATCTAGATTTCTGACGTGAGTGTGACAGCTGTATGCACCACTCTATTTCATTTCTGTGTTTTACTTTCCACTCTAGCACACTAAGTTTCACAAATCCATTTCTTGGTGTGCTCAGTAAAGCCCTCCAAGGAAACTCTGGCAGCACAGGCTTATTGCTATGATTTACTGCTTGTCTTCTCCGTTTTGTATATGCCAAAGGATAGATCACCATTGCTGCAATATTAATGCTGAGTCCCAGGACAGAAGAACTCAGAGGACAGTGGGCAGGGAAACAGTAATGTGAGCTAGAGAAATAAATAGAGTCAGGGAACAGGCCAACTGTGGACTCAGAAGCCCAGACAACAGGCATCAACCATCCCACACAGACAAAGGATTTTCTTTTTGTTGTTATTGTGGTGGTTAATTCAATCCTATCCTAGTAGCCTTTAACCTATGGCATCAAAGTGCTCCTTGCCTTGCAACTTTTAGATTCTCTTGAGCTCAGGAAGATAATTCTCTGTAAGGTCTGCAATGGGAAAATTTTGATGAAAGGCTACTGGGGTCAAAATAAAAAGGCATCGCATGCTTAACCACAAGATACCTTGTCTGTGGCATGGATCTTAAACACCATGATGTAATAAGGGCCACAGAATTCTCCAAAATTGAATTATCTTCATTGATTTCTGAGTTATAAAAGTAATTCATGCCCATTGCAAACATTTCAGAATTATATATATTATATACATCCTCTCCATTCCATAAAATAACCTTGGTTAGAAGTGAAATAAATATTCTTAGTAGTAGGTTAGGAAGGTGAAATGTATTTTTTAACACAAAGGGATACATACCATAACTAATGCACTATAATCTGCTTTCTTCTGTTTGGCTTTATATCATGGTCATATCTCTATATCAAAACAGCAGTATTCCAGTTAACGATAACAGAGTAAAGACATGTAATTCCACATTTCTCCTCTAAACCCAGAAAAGCAATTTGAAAAAGTAAAAATAGAAGGAAAGTATATCCCCATAGTAATGATAGAGGTAGATAAAGAAAATTCCAAATCACAGGCTATGAACCACAAACGACAAACTCTGTCATGTGCTTTGTAACCTTACCCAAAATGAGAAAAGTTACTGACAGTTACACATAGCCTTCATAGATATTTAGGCAGGATATAGAATTCTTCCAATATGCAAATGACCTAGTCTAAAATGGTCAGTGCAATAATTCATTGATGGAAACAATGAGACGTAGAGACATAGGCAGGCCAAAGGAGAAGTGAGGTGCCTCAGTCTGTTCCCACTGCTATAACAAACTATCATAGACTAGGTAATTTATAAAGAACAGAAATTGACTTCTCACAGGTCTGAAGGCTGAGAAGCCCAAGATCAAGGCATCAGCAGCTTCATAGTCTGGTAAGGGCTGCTCTCTGCTTCCAACATGGTACCTTCTTGCTATGTCCTCAGATGGCAAAAGGTGGAGAGGTGAAAAGAGGCCTTGCTACTTTCCTCCAGCCCTTTTATAAGAGCACCAATCCACAAGAGAGGAAACCTCTTGACCTAGTCACCTCCCAAAGGCCACACATTTTACTACTGTTGCATTGAGGGTTAAGTTGCAACATGAATTTTGGAGGAGAAAAGAACACTCAAACCAGAGCATGGGACTATCCCTGCACAGTCCTATTCTTTTCCACAGCAGGAAAAGAGCTAGCAGGTAGAGTTCAAGAAGGTGCACGCCATTTATATTATTCAAAACCCAAGCTTAGAAACCATGTGGCTTGCTGACCTGATTTGCCCATTTTATGCCTACCATCATAGTGCAATTATAAATAGAAGCCCCTTTCAAATAGGGGCATTGTGATCATTTGAACAATAAATTTCATGGTCTCTCTATTTACTACTAAAAGGGATTGCTGAAGATGAGGTGGGAAAAACAGAGGAAGGATAGCGTTAGTCACTGGATTACAAGCAGAGCATTTTGTAACTTTTTTTTTTATACTTTAAGTTCTAGGGTACATGTGCACAACGTACAGGTTTGTTACATATGTATACATGTGCCATGTTGGTGTGCTGCACCCATTAACTCATCATTTACATTAGGTATATCTCCTAATGCTATCCTCCCCCTACCTCCATCCCACTACAGGCCCTGGTGTGTGATGTTCCCCTTCCTGTGTTCAAGTGCTCTCATTGTTCAATTCCCACCTATGAGTGAGAACACGCGGTGTTTGGTTTTCTGTCCTTGTGGTAGTTTGCTCAGAATGATGGTTTCCAGCTTCATCCAGGTCCCTGCAAAGGACATGAACTCATCCTTTTTTATGGCTGCAAAGTATTCCATGGTGTATATGTACTACATTTTCTTAATCCAGTCTATCATTGATGGACATTTGGGTTGGTTCCAAGTGTTTGCTATTGTGAATAGTGCCACAATAAACATATGTGTGCATGTGTCTTTATAGCAGCATGATTTATAATCCTTTGGGTATATACCCAGTAATGGGATGGCTGGGTCAAATGGTATTTCTAGTTCTAGATCCTTGAAGAATCACCACACTGTCTTCCACAATGGTTGAACTAGTTTACAGTCCCACCAACAGTGTGAAAGTGTTCCTGTTTCTCCACATCCTCTCCAGCACCTGTTGTTTCCTGACTTCTTAATGATCGCCATTCTAACTGGTATGAGATGATATCTCATTGTGGTTTTGATTTGCATTTCTGTTATGGCTAGTGATGATGAGCATTTTTTCATGTGTCTCTTGGCTGTATAAATGTCTTCTTTTGAGAAGTGTCTGTTCATACTTATAAGGCTACAATAACCAAAACAGCATGGTACTGGTACCAAAACAGAGATATAGACCACTGGAGTAGAACAGAGCCCTCAGAAATAATACCATACATCTACAGCCATCTGATCTTTGACAAACCTGACAAAAACAAGAAATGGGGAAAGGATTCCCTGTTTAATAAACGGTACTAGGGAAACGGGCTAGCCCTATGTAGAAAGCTGAAACTGGATCCCTTCCTTACACCTTATACAAAAATTAATTCAAGATGGATTAAAGACTTAAATGTTAGACCTAAAAACCATAAAAACCCTAGAAGAAAACCTAGGCAATACCATTCAGGACATAGGCATGGGCAAGGACTTCATGTCTAAAACTCCAAAAGCAATGGCAACAAAAGCCAAAATTGACAAATGGGATCTAATTAAACTAAAGAGCTCCTGTACAGCAAAAGAAACTGCCATCAGAGTGAACAGGCAACCTACAGATTGGGAGAAAATTTTTGCAATCTACTCATCTGACAAAGGGCTAATATCCAGAATCTACAAAGAACTCAAACAAATTTACAAGAAAAAAAAAAACACCCCATCAAAAAAGAGGATTTTGTAACTTTAAAGGGTTACTTTCTGAGCCACAAAAACACTCAAAATACTGAAATCCACATGGTGATATCACGTTGGGCAGAGAACACAGGAGTGAAACCTGAATCGAAGCCATTATAATTTACCCTCTCCATACATCATTCACATTCTTATTTATAAGCCAATACTTCATTTTAGGTGAATTACTAAGTTATTCAATTACTTATTTAAATTACTTGATGATTAGTAATAATTAGAAAGGACACAACAGGAACAAATATATAGGTAATTGGTGGGGGAGGGCTGGAGAGAATGAAGAAAACACCATCAACAAAAAAGAGATGAAGAAATATATATTAAGAGAAATTGCCCCTATGGTCTCAAAGAAATTTCCAACAACGTGATGTCTGCAATAAAAATAACTCAAGGTAGAAATTCAAGATGTTTCTGTTATCTATTGCTGTATAACAAAATATCCCAAAGTAGCTTAAAATTTTACTTTCTTACAAATCTGCAATTTGGACAGAGTTTGGGGAGGACCATTTACACCCCATATAACATTTGCATAGATGGCTCAACTAATTCACTGATGAGAATCACTCAGATGGCTGGCAACTCAGTCCTGAAGGTAAGCTGAGAGCTCAGCTAGGCGTGTTGCATGGGTTCCCTGGTTCCCATCCATGTGGCTTTTCCACCTGGATAGTTTGGGCTTCCTCACAGCACGGTGGTCTTAAGATAGTTGGACTTGTGTGAGAGCCCACTTCTAAGAATTTGGAAGTGGAAGCTGCCCAGACTTGACATAGTATTGCTTCCCGACACATTTTACTGCTTAAAGTGGGCGACAGAGCCAACCCAAATTCAAAGAGAGGGGACTAAACTAGAGCATAAATACTGGAAGGCATGGCTCATTAGGAGTCACTAAAATAAGAGTTTATTGTCATGTACCTTTGGGCTCCTCCCCACATGCAAAATATATCCCTCTAACTCCCAAGAACCACCACGATCTCATCTCATCCATTATAGCCTCAGATTCTGTTTTGGAGTCCAGAGTACTGTCATTTAAATCATTTTCAGATATGACTGATGCCCCTCGGGTACAGCTGTTTATCTGAAGGCATGTGACCTAAAGAGGCAAGTTTCTAACTACCCCAACACACTCTCAATATACAACGTGAGATGAGAATGGGTCAGAAACACTACAATAGTCACTCTCATTTAACAGTGGGGACAATAGAAGGCATATAATCATCAGAGGTTCATAGTAATTCTGAAATTCAACTGGCCACATATCACAGATTCCTTGATCAGGGATTTCTGCCACAATCTTTGATCATTTTCCATTTCTCTTGGCTTTAAGCGCTGGGCTTTAGCTGTTTCCTTAGAGCCATTCTTTCTTTTAACACACACAAAAAGTTCCATGTGTACAGATTAATCACTTTCTCAACCTGCTTTTTACTCAAAGTAAGTTAGAGGTCTGGAGGCCTCGTTTTATTCTGAACTATTTCTATTCAGCTTTCTATCAGCTTTTCATATAAGCTATTTCTATCAGCTTTCATATAACTATTTCTATCAGCTTTTCATATAAGCTGATAAAATCCCTTTAAAAATTCTGTGGAATTCCTAGGTATCAAGTTATAATTTACTACAGTAGACAAAAGCAACACCCACAAAACCTATCTCTACTTTTCGACTGTGAGTCCAAGTGCTATAAGATAACACTCTTGAGATTTTTAAAAATCCCATCATCTAGCTGAGGGGTTCTACAGGCCATGCACTTAAGATTATTACAAGTCCTTTATTTTTGATGAGAAAGGGTCTGTGAGACATCACCTTGTATCTTTCTAATGTCTTAACAAATGATTTTATAGGTTATTGAATGCAAAGCCACATTTTACAGGCAGTGTTCTGTTATCTTATATTTGCCCTGAGACCATTACTTAGGTTGAGAAATTTCTCCTAATAATATTGGAATGAGAAATAGTTTTATTTGCTAAAACAGCAAGTTTTGGGATGGAAATATTTCTTCTAAATTCTGCTTAAAAATAAAATAGTTCCTTCTTCAGTTTCTGTCTCCCTAACTGTACTTATAAGTAGCTCAAAGAACTAGGTGGCACTTTAAATATCCTGTCTGGAAATAACTTAGATACGTAAGTTAATTAGGTATTTATATTTTTCCAAGTTACTACAGGAGCTAGTCTCATCAATTGCCCTGCTAATGTATAACATAACCTTTCTTTTAGGAAGCTTTCAATAGTGTTCTCTTCCCTTTCCTTCAAACCTCCACTGACAGTCACCCCAGGACCTTTCTGGCCTCTGCCCAATGCCAGATTCCAAGCAAAAGCCCTTTAGAAAAAGTTCCAAGAGGTCAAGCCCCAAGGTGCAAGAATATTTTTTTTGAAATAAAGATCTAAATCTATAGTCAAAAGGACATACCATAACTCAGGAAAAAGTAATACAAAAAGAAATATAGTAAGAAATCTCCTGAAAAGCTGCTAAACTTCAAAGATATACCCAAAGAATTCTATGGACATATAGGCCAATAAGCAGTTCATATACAAAGGGGAAATATTAGAATGTCTTTGGATCCCTCTATAGTAACATTACATGATAAAAGGCAGTACAGCAATATATGAAAAGTTCTGAGGAAATTTCATATCTATCCAAGTTTACTACAAGTACAAGGCTAAACACAGAAACTCATAAGCCTTAAGGATTCAGAGAACATTCCCCCTATGAGTCTTTATGAGGAGGGGGTAATTGATGATAAATTCAACTAAACAAAATACAATTTAAAATGAAGAACTCAAAAATGAATAAGTTGTGTTAAAATACCAGCGAGAACTAAATTCAATTCAACATAGAATTAAGACAGAACAATATCATGAACTGTGGCTACAGTGCAAAAATCAATGTCATACATCTTAACAATGGATAAATAAAAGTATAAGACAGTTAGTGGGGGAAGAAAAAGTTGGCAAGAAGTAAAAGTATGATCAACTTTCTTATCTTTCAGACTAGAGAGTCTATAAATATTGTTTGATATACAAAGTTAAAAAACAATTTCTTCAAACTCTTAAGGTTTCTCCCATATTTTAAAAGGCAAAGTATCATTTAAAAACTGTAGCTCTTCTTACCTGAAGTAATACAACATTTTAAGATAATTTTTGGGCTGTTAAATTCAAATGACTTACATTTAACACATTTCATTTAAAATTATATATATATATATATATATATGAAGTGTGTGTGTGTGTGTGTGGGAGTCAAAGGACCATACTTAACTTCCTATAATAATCACCTAGAAAACTGAGCAAAATATGTACAATAACTATTTTCAGACAGTTAAAAATAGGTAACACAGATTGTGATTCCTGAGAGAAGGAAAACAAGTGAGATAATCTCTACAATTGGTCTGGTTTTCTGCCTGAAGTGATAAAACAAAAATCAGAGATTAAAAGGATGAAATGGCTGGGACTTGTGGGGCAAAGTTCCAGAAAGGATGAAGCTACCCATCAAAAGATCTCTACAAATCTGCATGAGGGTTACCTTAAGTAGCCCCTAAGTACAAGGTTGTGCACAGAGTAAAAGTCCACAATCCAGGGCAAAGAGTGCCTGATTTGCAAAAGCAGAACAATTTCCAGAGCTCAATAGGGTTGGGAGGTGTTCAAACTTTGATGAGTCAGAGTAGAATGTCCACAGTGGCCATGTGAGATACTCTGTGGACACCCCAGAGGGGTCGTGATTTACTCTAGACTACTCCTCATAAAGTTTGTCTCTTTGGTTGGTTTTGTTTTTGTTTTGTTTTGTTTTGTTTTGTTTGAGACAGTCTCACTCTGCTGCCCAGGTTGTAGTGCAGTGGCGCGATCTCCACTCACTGCACCCTCCACCTCTCAGAT
Organism: Piliocolobus tephrosceles; assembly: GCF_002776525.5. Taxonomy (NCBI): domain Eukaryota; kingdom Metazoa; phylum Chordata; class Mammalia; order Primates; family Cercopithecidae; genus Piliocolobus; species Piliocolobus tephrosceles. Next base: position 77,032,809 of record NC_045435.1, read on the forward strand.
TCAAGCAATTCTGCTGCCTCAGCCTCCGAAGTAGATGGGATTACAGGTGTGTGCCCCCATGCCTGGCTAATTGTTGAATTTTTAGTAGAAATGGGATTTCACCATGTTGGCCACTCCTGACCTCAAGTGATCCACCCACTTTGGCCTCCCAAAGTGCTGGGATTACAGGCATGAGCCACTGCTGCCAGCCTTAACAAAGTTTAAAAAGATAATTAAATAAGCTTAAACTGATAGAAAAATACATGTCCCCCAATATGAAGTGCAAAACTCCTTAAAGTGAGACAACAAAATTCAGACACTCAACTATGTAATATTCACAATGTTGCAGCATCCAATAAAGAAATACTTGTCAGAATAAGAATAAGGACGTTGTGATTCATAACCAGGAGAAAACTCAGTCAATAAAAAGAGACATAAAAATGATAGAGATGATGGACCTCATAGTTAAAAGTTAGAACTATTATAACAATATATTCATATTTTATAAAAAGCATGGCCATGGTGAGGAGAGAAATGGAACATCTAAAAAGAGTCAAAAGGAAATTTTACAAATAAAAAAATACAGTATCTGAAGTAAAAATTCCATTAGACAGATTTGGCAATAGATTTGACCCTGCAAAAGAAAACATAGGTAACCTTGAAGACATAACAATAGAACATAAGGTAAATGAAGCACAGTTAGTAAAAAGACTAAAAAGATCCTTCATTATTTGTGGAATAACAGAAAGTGATTTTAAATACACATTGTAGGGATCCTAGAAGGAGGAGCTATGAAAATATTTTAAATATTAAAGGCCAAACATTTCCTAAATTTAATGAAAAGTATAAACTTATAGATCCAGAAAATAATGAAAAGACATCCTGAAAATGTTGAGGGAAGAACCTACCAGAATAGAATTTTCTATCCAGTGATAATATTCTTCAGAAGGGAAAGCAAAATAAAAACTTTTCCAACAAAATCCAAGAAAAGGTCATCACCAGTAGACTTACAGTAGTTTTTCAGATGGAAGAAGAACATCACATGGAATCATGAATCTGCAAAAGAAAAAGCATCAGAAATGATCAATATATGGATAAATCTAGGAGGTGTTTTCTTCAATTTTAAAATTCTTTGAGAGATATCAACTATTTAAAGAACACTAATGACAGCATACTGTAGAATTTAAAACATGAGATTAAAATCTATAACAAAATTAGCATAAAAGATGGGGGGCATAGAATAATATTGTTAAAATGGTCTTACATTATGTGAAATATATATATATATATATATACACACAATGTTATTTTAAAATAAACCATGATAAGTTAAAATGTATATGGTAAAGTCTGAAACAACCAATTAAAAAATAAGTATAACTAATAAGCTCATAGGGAGATAAAATGGAGTATTAAATTTATTTAATATTAAATATAAATACTCAAGTTTAAGGAATGCAGATTTTAAAAGACAGAAAATAGAAGAGATAAGCAAATATCAAGACAGCAGTAGATTTAAACCCAAACATGATGATTACATGAAATGTAAGTGACCTAAACTGTCCAGTTGAAAGGCAGACATTTTTGATTGAATATAAAAGCAAGACACTACATTATACTGTCTGCAAGGAAACCACTTTAAATGTAGATTCAAAGATAGATTAAAATTAAAAGGTTGGAAAATATATATAATTCAAGTACTAAGCATAAAAAAGAGGAAGGAGCTGAATTAATAACAGACAAAGTAGACTTTCATACCTGGAAGAAAGAATAGTTCATAATAATAAAAAGGTCAATTTATTGAGGAGACATACAACATACATGTATACATATACTAACAATGCTTCAAAGTACAAGAAGCAAAAACAGATGTAACTGCAAGTAGAAATAGACAAATTCACAATTATAGTTGGAGATTTCAACCATCCTCTCAGTAATTAATAGAACAAGTAATAGAAAATCAACATAATTGACATTTATAGAACACTCCACCCAATGACAGCAGAATATTATTTTTGAATGCAACTAGACAGTTGACTAAGGAAAACCAGCTTCTGGTACATAAAACAAGTCTTAACATAATTCAAGTAATGCAAATATATGTTCTGTGACAACAACAGAATTAAATCATAAATCAATAACAGAAAGATATCTAAAATTTCCAAAACATTTGTAAAGTAAACAATATATTTCTATTAGCTCATGAGTCAAGCATACTCTGGTTTCTTTTCACAACAAATAAATCTTTTGACTTTTACTAGTAACCCATGGGTTAAAAAAGAAATCTCAAGGGAAATTTAAAAATCTTTTAAACTAAATTAAAATGGAAACAACATATTGAAATGTGTCAATGAAACTAAAGAAGTGCTTAAACAGAAACTTAGAGTTTTAAATGGTCACATTAGAAAAAGCATGAGATAATGTCAATGATCTAAGTGTCTACATAAATACATTAGAAGAAAAAAAAAGAGAAAAGTCAACTCAAGTAAAGGGAGGAAAATAATAACAGAGCAAAAAAAAAAAAAAAAGGAAGAAAAACATTGAAAAGAAATGAATTACCAATGCAAAAACAAAAGTAGGGACACCACTACAGATTATAGAAACATTAAAAGAACAATAAAAGAGTTTTACAAACAATTGTATGCCAATCAATTCAACAGTTTAGGTGAAACAGACAAAATCTTCAAAATACCCAAATTACTAACACTAAAACAAGAAAAAATAAAAATCTTAATAAACTGATATTTATAAAGGAAATTGAATTCATAATTTAAAATCATAATACAGTGGAAAGTTCAGGCTCACATGGTTTCAGTGATAAAAGTCTATTACACATGTAAGAGATAGCCAGTCTTATACAATCATTTCCAGAAGAATAATTCCCAATTCATTTTCTGAGATCAGCATTAGTCTAATACCAAAAATAGACAAAGGCATTATAAGAAAACTACATACAAAACGGTGCAAGATCCCCCATCATGGCAGACAGGAGGCAGGACTATATTGCAGCTCTGACTTGGATGGACAGAGCAGCGAGTGGAGGCTGACATCATGAATTTTAGCTCCAGAAAGACTGGAGAAATAATTGAGGAAACTTGAAAGGACCCACAGACCCTCTGAAGGAAGCGGATTGCTCCTGCAGGACCTAGGAGACACGCCAAATACTGTGCTGGTATCCACAGCTGAGAGACCCATAGATGGTTTACATCACAGGACTCTATGTAGATAACCCCCAGTACCAGTCCAGAGCCTGGTAGACTTGCTGGGTGGCTAGACCCAGAATAGAGAAAACAATCACTATAGCTCAGCTCTCAGGAAGACACATCCATAGGAAAAGGGAGAAAAGTGCTACATCAAGGAACACCCTATGAGACAAAAGAATCTGAAAAAACAGCCTTCAGCTCTAGAGTTCCCCTCTAACAGAGCCTACCCAAATGCAAACGAACCAGAAAACCAACTCTGGTAATATGACAAAACAAGGCTCTTTAATAGCCCTAAGAAATTCACACTGGCTTACCAGCAATGGTTCTAAACCAAGAAGAAATCCCTGATTTACCTGAAAAAGAATTCAGGAGGTTAGTTATTAAGCTAATCAGGGAGGCACTAGAGAAAGGTGACACCCAATGCAAGGAAATCCAAAAACGATGCAAGAAGTAAAGGCAGAAATATTCAATGAAATAGATAGCACAAATAAAAGCAATCAAAACTTCAGGAAACATTGGACACACTTATAGAAATGCAAAATGCTCTGGAAAGTCTCAGCAATAGAATTGAACAAGTAGAAGAAAGAAATTCAGAGCTCAAAGATAAGGTCTTTGAATTAAACCAACCCACCAAAGACAAAGAAAAAAGAATAAAAAAACATGAACAAAGCCTCCAAGAAGTCTTGGACTACATTAAATCCAAACCTAAGAATAATCAGTGTTCCTGAGGAAAAAGAGAAATCTAAAAGTTTGGAAAACATTTGGGAACTAATCGAGGAACACTTCCCCTGCCTTCCTGGAGACCTAGACGTCCAATACAAGAAGCACAAAAAACACTTGGGAAATTCACTGCTAAATAATCATCACCTAGGCACATTGTCATCAGGTTATCTAATGTTAAGATGAAGGAAAGAATCTTAAGAGCTGGGAGACAAAAGCACCAGGTAACCTAAAAGGAAAACCTATCAGATTAACAGCATATTTCTCGGCAGGAACCCTACAAGCTAGAAGGGATTGGGACCCAACCTTCAGCCTCCTCAGACAAAACAATTATCAGCCAAGAATTTTGTAGCCAGTGAAATTAAGTATCATACATAAAGGAAAGATAGTCTTTTTCAGACAAACAAATGCTGAGAGAATTTGCCACTACCAAGGCACCACTACAAGAACTGCTAAAAGGAGTTCTAAACCTTGAAACAAATCCTGGAAACACATCAAAACAGAACCTCTTTAAAGCATAAATCTCACAGGACCTACAAAACAAAAACACTATTTAAAAAACAAAGACTAAAAAACAAAAACCAAAGTACACAGGCAACAAATAGCATGATGAATGGAATGGTACCTCACATCTTAATACTAACATTGGACATAAAGGCCTAAATGCTCCATTTAAAAGATACCGAACTGAAGAATGGATAAGAATTCACCAAGCAACTATCAGCTGCCTTCAAGACCTAACACATATGGACTCACATAAACTTAAAGGGGTGGGAAAAGGCATTTCATGCAAATGGACACCAAAAGCCAGCTGGAGTAGCAATTCTCATATCAGACAAAACAAACTTCAAAGCAACAGCAGTGAAAAAAGACAAAGAGGGAAATTATAAAATGGTGAAAGGCCTTTTCCAACAGGAAAATATCACAATCCTAAACATACATGCACCTAACACTGCAGCTCCCAAACTTATAAAACAATTACTAATAGATCTAAGAAATGAGATAGACAGCAGCACAATAATAGTGGGGGACTTCAATACTCCACTGACAGCACTAGACAGGTCATCAAGACAGAAAGTCAACAAGGAAACAATGTATTTGAACTATACCTTGGAACAAATAGACTTAACAGATATATACAGAGCATTCCATCCAACAACCTCAGAGTACACATTCTATTCAATAGCACATGGAACTTTCTCCAAGATAGACCATATGATAGGCCACAAAACGAGCCTCAATACATTTAAGAAAATTGAAATTATATCAAGCACTCTCTCAAACCACAATGGAATAGAATTGGAAATCAACTCCAAAGGAACCTTCAAAACCATGCAAATACATGGAAATTAAATAACCTGCTCCTGAATGATCAATGGGTCAAAAACAAAATCCAGATGGAAATTTAAAAATTCTTTGAACTGAACGACAATAGTGACACAACCTATCAAAATCTCTGGGATACAGCAAGGACAGGGCTAAGAGGAAAGTTCATAGCCCTAAACACGTACATCAAGAAGACTGAAAGAGCAAGAACTGACAATCTAAGGTCACGCCTCAAGGAACTAGAGAAATAAGAACAAATCATACCCAACCCAGCAGAAGAAAGAAAATAACTAAGAGCGGAGCAGAACTAAATGATATTGAAAAAAAAAATACAAAAGATAAATGAAACAAAAAGCTGGTTCTTTGAAAAGATAAATAAAATTAATAGACCAGTAGCAAGATTAATGAAGAAAAGAAGAGAGAAAATCCAAATAACTTCAATAAGAAATAAAACAGGAGATATTATAACTGACACCACAGAAATACAAAACCTTTGTATGAAAACCTTTATGCACATAAACTAGAAAACCTAGAAGAGTTGGATAAATTCTTGGAAAGATACAACCCCTCTAGCTTAAGTCAGGAAGAATTTGATACCCTGAACAGACCCTAACAAGCAGTGAGATTGGAATGGTAATTTAAAAATTACCAACAAGAAAAGCCCAGGGCCAGATGGATTCACAGCAGAATTCTACCAGACATTCAAAGAGAACTGGTACCAATCCTATTGACACTATTCCACAAGATAAAGAGGGAACCCTCCCTAATTTATTATATGAAGCCAGCATCACCCTAAGACCAAACCCAGGAAAAAACATAACCAAAAAAGAAAACTACAGACTAATATCCCTGATGAACATAGGTAAATATTAAAATATTAGCTAACCGAATCCAACAATATATCAAAAAGATAATCCACCATGATCAAGTGGGTTTCATAACAGGGATGCAATGAAGGCTTAACATAAGCAAGTCAATAAATTTGATACACCACATAGACAGAATTGAAAACAAAAATCACATGATCATCTCAATAGATGCAGAAAAAGCATTTGACAAAATCTAGCATCACTTTATGATTAAAACTGTCAGCAAAATTGGCATGCAAGGGACACACCTCAAAGGAATAAAAGCCATCTATGACAAACCCATGGCTAACATAATACTGAAGGGGGGAAAGTTTAAAGCATTCCCCTTGAGAACTGGAACAAGACAAGGATGCCCACTCTCACCACTCCTCTTCAACATAGTACTGGAAGTCTTAGCCAGAGTAATCAGACAAGAGAAATAAATAAAGGGCATCCAAATCAGTAAAGAGGAAGTCAAACTGTCACTCTTTGCTGACAACATAATCGTTTACCTTGAAAACCCGAAGGACTCTTTCAGAAAGGTCCTAGAACTGATAAAATAATTCAGCAAAGTTTCTGGATACAAAAGTCAGTATACACAAATTAGTAGCTATTCTATATACCAACAGCAACCAAGCAGAAAATCAAATCAAGAACTCAACTCCTTTTACAATAACTGAAAAAACAAATAAAATACTTAAGAATATACCTAATCAAGGAGGTGAAAGACTTCTACAAGGAAAACTACAAAACACTGCTGAGAGAAATCATATATGACACAAACAAATGAAAACACATCCCATGCTCATGGATGGGTAGAATCAATATTGTGAAAATGACCATACTGACAAAAGCAATCTACAAATTCAATGCAATTCCCATCAAAACACCACCATCATTCTTCACAGAATTAGAAAAATAAATTCTAAAATTTATATGAGCCAAAAAAGAGCCCACATAGCCAAAGCAAGACTAAGCAAAAAGAACAAATCTGGAGGTCTCACATTACCTGATGTCAAACTATACTATAATGCCATAGTCACCAAAACAGCATGGTACTGGTATAAAAATAGGCACATAGACTGATGGAACAAAATAGAGAAACCAGAAATAAATCCAAATACTTGCAGCCAACTGATCTTCAACAAAGCAAACAAAACCATAAAGTGGGGAAAGGACACCTTTTTCAACAAATGGTGCTGGGATAATTGGCTAGCCACATGTAGGAGAATGAAACAATCCTCATCTCTCACCTTACACAAAAATAAACTCAAGATTGATTAAGGACTTAAATCTGAGACCTAAAACTATAAAAATTCTAGAAGATAACATTGGAAAAACCCTTCTAGACATTGTCTTAGGCAAGGATTTCTTGACCAAGAACCCAAAAGCTAATGCAATAAAAACAAAGATAAATAGTTGGGACTTAATTAAACTAAAGAGCTTCTTCACAGCAAAAGGAACATCAGCAGAGTAAACAGACAACCCAGAGTGGGAGAAAATATTCACAATCTGTGCATCTGACAAAGGACTAATATCCAGAATCTACAACAAATTCAAACAAATCAGCAAGAAAAAAAAAAAAAAATCCCATCAAAAAGTGGACTAAGGCCATGAATAGACAAAAGAAGATATACAAATGGCCAAGAAACGTATGAAAAAAATGCTCAACATCAGGGAATTGCAAATCAAAACCACAATGCGATACCACCTTACTCCTGCAAGAATGGCCATAATCAAATAATAAAAAAAAAATAGATGGGCTGGGCACAGTGCCTCATGCCTGTAATCCCAACACTTTGGGAGGCCAAGGGGGTGGATTACTTGAGGTCAGGAGTTCAAAGCCAGCCTGGATGACATGGCGAAACCCCGTCTCCATTAAAAATTAAAATAAAAAATTAGCCAGGCATGGTGGTGGGTGCCTATAATCCCAGCTACTAGGGAGGCTGAAACAGGAGAATTGCTTGAACCCAGGAAGCAGAGGTTGCAGTGAGCCAAGATTGTGCCACTGCACTCCAGCTTAGGCAACAGAGTGAGACTTGGTCTGAAAAAAAAAAAAAAGGAAAATGGTAGATGTTGGCATGGATGCAATGATCAGGGAACACTTCTACACTGCTGGTGGAAATGTAAACTAGTACAACCACTATGGAAAACAATGTGAAGATTTCTTAAAGAACTAAAAGTAGGACTACCATTTGATCCAGCAATCCCACTACTGGGTATCTACTCAGAGCAAAAGAGTCATTATACGAAAAAGATACTTGACCACGCACATTCATAGCAGCACAATTCACAACTGCAAAATCGTGGAACCAACCCAAGTGCCCGTCAATCAATGAGTGGATAAAGAAACTGTGGTATATATATACAATGGACTACTCAGTCATAAAAAGGAATGAATTAATGGCATTCACAGCAACCTGTATGATAATACAGATTATTATTCTAAGTGAAGTAACTCAGGAATGGAAAACCAAACACTGTATGTTCTCACTGATATGTGGGAACTAAGTTATGAGGATCCAAAGGCCTTAGAATGATACAATGGACTTGGGGGACTTGGGGGAAGGATGGAATGGGGGCAAGGGATAAAAGACTACAAATAGGGTTCAGTGTATACTGCTTGGCTGATGGGTGCACCAAAATCTCACAAATCACCACTAACAAACTTACTCATGTAACCAAACACAAGCTGTACCCCAACAACCTATGGAAAAATAAAAACAATTAAAAGAAAACTACATGCCAGTATTTTTCATGAATATAGACATAAAAATCTTTAAAAGAATATTTGACAATAAAATGCAATAATATATAAATAATAAAACTTTGGATCAAGCAGAATTTATCCCAGAAATGAAAAGTTATCTCAATATTGGAAAAGCTATTGATGTAGTTCATCATATGAACAGACAAAAGAAGTAAACCATATAATGATGTCAGTAGATGCATGAAAAACATTTGACAAACTTCAGTACTCATTCATGATATTTTTACCACACTATGAATAAAAGAAACATCCCAACCTGATAAAGAGCATGTTACCAAAGAAAATCCAAAACCCTATAGCTAACCTGATATTTAATGGTAAAAGTTTGAATGCTTTACCCCTAAGATCAGGGGCAAGGCTAGGATGTTTGTTCTCCCTATTTAAAAAAATAATCTCTTAGAGGTCATATGTGATGCATTAAGGAAAGAAAAACAAATGAAGGGCACCCATATCAGAAAGATGGGAGTAAAATTATTTTACTAAGAGATGACATAAAAAACAGCCAAGAAACTACTGAAAAAACTACCAAGGAAAGGACCAAGCTGCTAGAAGTATAAGTATGATTAGCAAATATGATAGTTATCAATGCATTACCTCCAAGCTCCAAATCCACCTCTCTACCCTACATGGGGATAATGGAGCTGAATCCTGTAAACACTTGTACTTTGTCAGCTTCCACAATGTCAATCTTTGTCAACAGACAGAGCTGGAGAGACCCTGCAAGCCATAGCAGGGGAAAGGGCTTCTCTTCCTAGCTGTTTTTCCCCCATAAAGTATGGCTCTAGCAGCATGCAGGAGACCCAGTGGCAGACACTCTCCAGGAAGTTTCTCTTGCACCCCAACAGGTGACTTTCTATGGCCCAGTTCCAGTCCATCAACAGCTCAGCATACATGTCCATCACCCACTGGACTTGCAGAAGTACCCCCTACAGACAAGTTTCAACCAGGCTGGGGTACAGCCTTGCTATGGTTTGAAAGACACCCTCCAAAATTTAGGTGTTGAAACTTAATGGCCAATGTGATAGTATTAAGAGCTGGGGCCTTTACAAAGTGACTAGGTCATAAGGATTCCTTCTGAATGAATGTGATTTGTGTTTGTTGGGCTTTCTTGCCCTTTTGCCCTGTGCCATGTGAAGACACAGCATTCCTTCAACTCTTCTACCACCCAGGTTGCCACAACAAGGCACCCTCTTGGAAGCAGAGAGCAGCCCTCGTCAGACAACTGAACCTGCCAATGACCTGATCTTGGACCTCCCAGCCTCCAGAACTGTGGGGAAATAAATTTCTGTTGTTTATAATTATTCAGTCGGTGGTATTTTGTTACAGCAGCACAAAAGGATTAAGACTCTTCTGAGTTCTTAGTTCTATTTTTGGATACTCTGCCTTTGTCCTTGTGGTAGTTACAAATCCACATATTTGCCCTTCCTGAATTGCTTAGAGTTCTCTCTCACTCCTTATAGTAGCTAACCCCTTTTGCTACTTAATAATACTTTATTAAATGTATTTTTTAAACTTTTTAAAAATGTTCTGTTCAGATGACTGATGTGGTTTCTGCTTCCTGACTGGTTATACAAACTCAATACACAGAAAATCAATTCATTTCTAAATAGTAGAAATGAACTACTGGAAATTTAAAATTTAAAAACAGTATTATTTACAATAAAACGGTAAAATCATAAAGTGCTTAGGAATAAATTTAACAAAATATGCGCAAGACTTGTAAACAGAAAACTACAAAATATTGCTTGGAAAAGGAAAGACTTAAATGGAGGGATATACCATGATTGTGGATTAGAAGAACTGATAGTGTTGAGATGTCAGCTCTCCCCAAATTAAGCTATAGGTTAATATAATCAAAATCATAGTATATTTTTGTAGAGATTTACAGTCTCATTCCAAAATTTATATAAAAATGCAAAATATCTAGGGTAATCAAATATTTTCCTAAAAAGTAACACCATTGGAGGAATTATACTATCTGATTTAGTCTTATTATGATGCCGGTAACCAAAGGAAGTATTGGCATAAGGATAGACATGGAAATAAATGAAACAGAATAGAGAATCCAGAAATAGATCCACACATATTTGGTCAATTTATTTTTGACAAATGTAAAGAGGTAATTTAATGATAAAATGATAGACTTTTAACAAATAGTGCTAGAACAATTGGGTATTAGTATGGGAAAAATAAAACTTCATCCGTAATTCACACTATATGCAAAGATTACCCAAACTGGATCATAGGCCTAGCCCTAAAGACTAAAGCAATAAAACTTCCAGAAGGAAACGTAGGAGGAAATCTTCACAAATATGCAGTATGTAAAGACTTTTTTAAGGATATAAAAGAGCATAAAACAATAAAACTAGTAAATTATACTTTATCAAATTAAAAACTTCAGCTCTTCTAAAGTCAAGATTTAAAAGTTGAGAAAGTAAGTCATAGACTGGGAGAAAATACTTGCAGTACATACACATTTGACAAGGAACTGGTATTCTGAACATATAAAATACCTTCCTTTACAACTCAATGGTAAGAAAAAAGTGAAAAAGGAATAAAATATTTTAACACTTTAACGACGACACCTCAAGAAAAAGGTATATGGATGACCAATAAGTACATGAAAAGATATTAACACCTCTATAATTACATAAAGATAGGAAAAAACCATCTAGAAATGATAAGATAAAATAGAATTACATTCTACGTGTCAATTCTAACTTTTTTATTGTAATAATCACAGAGAAGTATAGAGGAGTTATATGTGTGTGTGTGTGTGTGCACGCGTATAAAGAGACAGAGAGAGAAAGAGAGAGAATGTAATATGTATATATTTAGCAACAAAATGAACTCATATATTACCACTGCCCAGGAGAAGATCTAGCATATTGCCAGCATCCCAGAGGCCCTGTGTAGCTGCAGCAATCACAATCTTCTCTCTCCCTACTGAGCTAACTACCATGCAGATTTTCAAGGTCATTATTTCCTTGATTTTGTTTATGACTTAACCTTCCATGCAAGCAAACCTAAAAAATATCATCTAATTTTACCTGCTTTTTGGACCTTGTATAAATTGAATCAGATTGTATGAATTCTTCTTTTCCTTGTTCATTTTGCTTAACATTATGTTTGTTAAGCTTAATACAAATTGTTTCTTATAGCTATAATTTGTTCATTTTCTTTCAGTATAATATTCTATTGTAAAACTACCTAATAACTTATTTATAAATTCCCACCATTGATAGGCATTTGAACTATTGCCAGTTTTATTACAAATATGCACTTATAAATATTCTCATATATGTATCTTGCTGTATATATGCGTGAATTTCAATAGAGAATAGTTTCAGGAAATATTCATAGAGTATGTGTATCTCTAACTTTATTATATAATGCCAAATTGTTTTTCCAAGGTGGCTGTACTAACACTTTCAATTGCAGTGCTTATGCATTCCAGTTGTTCCCCACCCTCCCTAACACCTTCTAGCATGAGACTCTTTTATCTCAGCCAGTCTGGTTGGTGTACAGATGTACCGCACTACAGCTTCCATTTTCATTTCCTGGATTACCAGTTAGACTGAGTACCGTTTTATATGTTCAGTAGCCATGTGGATGGATATTCTCTTTTGGGATGTCATTAAAGTGCCCACATTCGTAGTAGGATGCCTGTCTGTGTCTGGTCAGTTGTTTCTAAGGGTGGGAAATTGAGTGATTTGTTTTTGCTTTCCCTTTTGCTGTTTTCTGAACTACTTAAATAATAAAATAACAAAAATACATATAAACTTGCCTTAGCTTACATGGTACTTCATTGTATAAATGTACTTTGAACTATTTAACCACTCTCCTTATGATGGAAATGAAGGCTACTTCCAATTTAAACATATTATTAACAACAGTGCAACGAATAGTTTTGCACAAACACACAGGTATCAGAGGAGAGGAGTGCTGGGTGTCAAATGGCGGGAAGGACAGCATTGATGAGTTTCCAGAAGGATGTTCTTTCCTCAACCTCACCATGAACAGGCTTCCCCACCAACCATGTCTGGATACGGTTCAGGCAGGTGAGAACAAGGTAAGAAAGGAGCAAGACAAAAATAAAAAAGTAGAAAATACTGAAAGAAAGGGGAGACTGCTTTTGTTTCCAATTTTGCATCACGTACATTTTGAAATGAACAGAAAAGTTAAAAGAAGAGTACAAGGAATACACATATAGCAATCACTAAACTCAACAGCTGTTAACATCTTGCCTTATTTGCTTCATATTTGCCTTTTTATCTGACCAGTTTAAATTAAGCAGTAGACATTATGACACTTCATCCTTCAACATCGTCACCTGTGTTTTCTACAAATACAGACCTTCTCCTGTATATCCTCAACATATTATTACCCACAGGAAAATCACACAATAATTCCCAAACAGTATCTAAACTCACCATAGTTTCTGAAGCAGAGTAGTTTGTAGATTTCTTCATTAACTGGTGGTGGGGGGTAGGGGGTCGGGGGGCAGTGAGGCAGGGAGGAAACCTTAAAAGAAGGCCTGGGTCCTCATCATCATTATGATGATTCTCTCACATCTCCCCAGCCCTCAGTATAATCTGAGGGCATGGGAGGTCAGTAGCTGATACAGGTGAAGTTTTTATTCCTATTTGTTAAAGACTTTTTTTCTGAGAAGTAAAGAAATATATGTTCATTATATAAAATATGAAGATATGGACAATACATGGAAACAAAAAACAACAGAGGGAAATGTTACCACAAACTCATTCCTTTGCACAGAAAATCAAATACCGCATGATCTCATTTACATGTGAAATATAAAAGAAAAATATGCTGTCATAGAAACAGAGAGCAAAATGGTGGTCATAAGAGGCCGGGGGTGAGGGGATTAGGGAGATGTCTGTGAAAAAACACATTTTAATGAGGAAGAATAAGTTCAAGAGATCTAGTGTGGTCTCTTGTGTAGATGGTGACTACAGTGAATAACCATATAATTGTATATTTTAACATTGCTAAGAAAGTAGATTTTAAGAGTCCATGCCACAACAACCAAAGAAGATAATTATGTAAAGTAATGTATATGTTAAACAGCTTGATTTAACCATTACACAATGCATACATGTATCAAATCATCATGTTGAACACCATGACATATGCAATTTTTACTTGTCAATTAAAAATAAATAAGTTCTTTTTTTAAAAAATTGATTATTCAACACAATTAAAACTAAATAAAAAGTCACAGTAGGACTGATACAAACAAATGAACATCCACAGAACAAATGCTGTCCTCAGACGAAATCCCACTGGTGCTTGGTGCTCCTTGGTGACTCCTCCGGCAGGTGGAGACTCTGGGTGTGCTTGGCTTTCACTCCAGACTTAGCCACGTTTCAGCACTCTACACTGTAACTCAGAAACCTGCCTACCTGCTAGAAGAGATTTGGAATGAATGCTATGTGTCCAGGTGCCAAATCCAGGCCTTATTAGATACACTTCACAACTCTGTCCACTTTAAAAAAAAAAAAAAATAGTTTTTTCCTCCCCAAAGTAGAAGCTCCAGATAAACTGTCTTGACAGCTTCTTCCCACTGAAGTGATCAGAGAGCTCATAGACCTCTCACGGAACTGGGGAAATGGCCTCCTGGTAGGGAAGACAGTGTTTAGAGATTGCTGTTCAAGCTTGAAACATAAATAACTTCTGAATCCCTCAAAATCAGGCAGCCGGCATTTACCAGGAGATGCTCGGCAGATGGTGTTCCAAAGGCTCAGAGTTTGTTTTCTTTCTGGCATGCCGGAGGGAGTATTTGCCAGCTAGCTAGACCACAGTCAGGGTTTCAAAGGGTAGCTCTGATCTTTTGGTAGGGAGGGAAAGGACCATCCCTTCTCCTATCTCTCCAAGTGACTCCGAGTTGTCACCATAGCCCTCCCCAACCTGCTGTCTAATTACCACTTGCTCTTGCCTCAGTACCAGTTCGGAGCAACTGCAGACGAGGAGAGAAACCTCCCTGCAAACTCTCCTGCAGATCTAGGGCCCTTCCAGTCCCAACACTGCTTTCGACCTTTTCTTTAATGTGACACTCAAAACACAAACAGGACAATAATGCACATCTCTGAAGGACAGTCCCCTTCTTGCCTTGGGACCCCTGGGTGGACAGTGGATCATCTATATGGAAATAAGGAAGTAGTCAGTCTGCTTTCAATAACTAACTGTCAGTGTATACACACACACACACACACACACACACACACACACACACACACACACAGAGTTGTCCTTCAGTATCCATGAGGGATTGGTTGCAAGACCCCTGATATCATGGGGACCAAAATCCCTGAATGCTCAAGTCCCTGATATATAATATCATAGTATTTGCATGTAACCTACACACATCCTCCTGCATACTTTAAATCATCTCTAGATTACTTATAATCCCTAACACAATGTAAGTGCTATGTAAATAGTTGTGATACTGTATTTTTGGGGAATAACAACGAGGATAAAAAGTCTGTGCTTGTTCAGTACAGATGCAATGTTCCATTTTTTTCTGAATATTTTTAATCTGTGACTAGTTGACTCTACACATGCAGAACTCAGGGATACGAAGGGTTGGTTGTCAGCTGTATTTGTACCCAGTTTTGACTAAAATTAATCTGACTTCCTCACCCCCACTTACCATTAATAGAAGTGTGGCAGGGGCAGGAGAAATGAGGAGAGAAAATTAAATATGTAATCCTGCTTAAAACTGAATCTCATCTAAAAATTAAACACCCTGTTTAGTTCAGTCTCTCTTCATAAAAATGCATAGACTCTCAGAGGCTCCCCTCCCTGTATTCCTCCCCTAACAGGAAGTCAGGTGTCTTGGTGAGAAAATGGGTCTTTTACGACATCAGGCTGATGGGGAGCTCAGGGTTTGGGGTCTGGGAGTTCTCTGATCTCCAGGGACAAGTTCCTGGTCCCCTGATCACTGTGGCCATGCTGGCACTCACAGCTGGAGCCTGGCTCTGTCTGGGCTTGTACCAAGCCCATGGCTGCTCTCCAGCTGTCTCTACCTCTCCTCGCTCCTGCTGGCTACAGATCTAAACCTCTGCAGTGTCTTCCTTCCAAACCATGTGACAGAGAGCCCCATGGCAGGTCCAGTTTGCACTCAGGGTCCACACTGGGACTGGGAAAGCTACAGCCTGCAAGGTTCTTCTCTGAACCACCTGTACAACTTATCCCAGATGAATACCGAGGCAGCCCAAGATGAGATGCTTGTCCAAGTTCTTAAATGGGTGAAGCAATAAGCACCCTTCCCTCTATTAAACCCTCCGGTATAACTGTCTCCACTCCTCCCCAAAGCCAAACATTGGAGAAAGCCAGACCACATCTTTTCCTCTTGTTCTCCCTCCTCACTCACTCCTTTCTCTTCCTCCATTTACTAGGCTAGAAAAGGGTGAGCTGTTAGTCTTTTATTTCCCCTACACCGATACCTAAAGCCAGCCTAGCTATGTGAGCAGAAGTGATCTATGCTCCACCACATGGGGCAACTATAAACTGGGTCCACACACTTGCCCCTGCTACTGATACTCTGAAAGAGGCAATACAAATTTTAAATCTTATTTCAAGAACATTCTCCAATTTGCAAGTTGTCCTGATATCTAATAGGCCTTTGCATCTCAGAAACTAAGGAGTATCTCCTTCTTTGTCTCTGACTTCCTTCCTTAACAAATCCGAATCTTTCTCCCCATTCCTGCCCTCCACTCCAGACAGATGCAAACCCCGGACCAACAAGAACAAACATCACATCCCCAGAAAGACAAAAGAATAAAGCATGTTAATAATTTATAATAAGTAACTCCTTTATTCCAAGCAACCCTTTCATTGAATTACATTGAGGTTTGAAAAACAAATTGTATGAAAATGTTTTAGAAAAATACCTCATCAATATATAGGCAATAAAAGGTAACAATTATTATTTAGCACACGCTGTGTCATTTAACCCACTGAAACACACGAGGCAGTTTAACAGGCCACGCTATCCCCATTTTATAAATTAGAACAATGAAGCTCAAAGATGCTATGTTCTCTAGGTCATGTGAAGACTGAGCAATGGGACCAAATTAGAATTCAGAGTTTGTGACCCCTTCTCAGAATGTTAATCTTCCTTTCTTAATCAAGTCTCACCTCTTATACAAAGTCTGGGACGCTTTGGTCAAGGGTCAGCAAACTTTTTCTACAAAGCGCCAAAGAGTAAATATTTTAGTTTTTTCCAGGGTTAAAGGTCTCTGCCACAACTATTCAACTCTGCTGTTGTAGCACAAAAGAAGCCACAGACAATACACACACAAATAGATGTGGCTGTGTTCTAATAAAGCTTTATTTAGAAAAACAGGCAGTAGGCTGAATTTTGCCCATGGGTTATAGTTTGCTAACCTCTGCTTCATATCAGTAACAAGTGCCTAGAACATGGTCAGGAATACAAAATGAGTTTGGCTAGATAAATGAATAAAACAATGATTTCTCTTACTCTCAACTATGTCAGTGCTAAAAGTCTCCACTATGTAGGCTAGCATTGAATTTCATGTGTCATATTATTCAATGTCACTTCATATGTCTTTCCATTATCCATGTATGACACAATATTAAGTTTTACAAGCCTTGGGACTTTATAGTCAGACAAGCCTGGAATTGACACCCAACTTCTCCATTTGGGCAAGTTAATTTGCCCTGGACTTCTGTTACTTCATGTGCAACATGGGGATAAGCATGCTGGCCTGCAGTGATGTGGGGTTCAGATATTACGTGGACACAGTGCCAAATGAATAGTCATTCTTATTGCAAATGAGGTGTGGACAGAGATTAGGTCTTTTTCAGTTTCTTATCAAAACCTTCCTGGTTTCAGTCTTCCTCATTGATTTTTAAGTGAATGGGAATTGGGAATGGTGGTGATTCTGGCCTGATGTTGGGGAAGCAGGCTGCAGGTTGGGAGGCGTACCACACGCTGAAATGACTTCGCGGCTGCCTCCTTGAGCTAGTTATGTCCAACTGCTGAGGTTTTACAAAGGGCCAGGGAAAGGTTCCCACTCTTGGTTTGAGCTCACCTTTTATAAGCTGTTGACAGTAATATGTTCAATACCCGTGTTTGAAACACACTGTCGCAGATTTTAACACTTCATTGTTCAGGTTAAACTCTTCAGCTGATACACACAGAAAAGCATTATACCTTCTTCATAGTGAACTCAAATCTGGACTGAGCACATGACCAGTAAGAAAAGGAAGTAGTCCCCACTATAGTCAAATTGCCTGGAAGCTCCTGGGAACTGGAAGACATAGCAATCCCCATTGCTGCCTCTCGCTCACTATCTGACCTTGGGCAAGATAGACCCATCCTCTTTGCTGGGCCTCAATATTTTCCAGACTTTACCCTATCCATATAGCCCCTGTACTATTAGTTTTTTTCTCAGTTTCAAATCAATTTATTTTACTTACTCTGCCCCACATAATAACACCTTTAACATTATAGTATTGGTTTACTAATGATATCTTTTCCTATCACACATGATAATAAATGCCCACATCCCTATTGAAACATAAGTTGTGTAACTATTGTAATAAAAATGTTTCTTTGTGCATCACCCAGCATCATCTCAGACATCACTGGTGGTGGGCATTCCCGCTTTTGGAAACACACATTTGATAAAGGGTATCTAGCATCCTTTCCACATCTCATGATTCTTTTAGGCTCCCAGCAGTACCCTGCACCATGTCAGGCACACACATGGTATGGGAAGCCCTTACATTTATACTGCACTTTATAGTTTTCATAATATTTCAACACCATGTAGAAAGGAGAGGAGCATAAAGGAGAGAATCTCCTTAAAAGTTTGCATAAACTCAGCAATGGAGAGGAATAACCGAAAGATCCCAGAAGAGGAACAAAACCACCTGCCAAGGAACCTTTCTTGGCCCTGGAGCCCCGTTTTCTCACTGTCAAGAAGGCATGAGGTCCAGGAGTGGTGTCTCATGCCTGTAATCCCAGCACTTTGGGAGACTGAAGCAGGTGGGTCACCTGAGATAAGGAGTTCGAGACCAGCCTGGCCAACATGGTGAAACTCCGTCTCTACTAAAAATACAAAAATTAGCCAGGTGTCATGGTGTATGCCTGTAATTCCAGCTACTCAGGAGGCTGAGGCAGGACAATCGCTTAAACCCAGGAGGCAGAGGTTGCAGTTAGCCAAGATTGTGCCACTGCACTTCAGCTTGGGCAACAAGGGTGAAACTCCATTTCAGAAAAATAAATAAAGGCATGAGGTTCTCATGAAGGGCAGTGGCCACCCTCCAAAGAAGTTGACTCCTTTAGAGGATGTTGAGAAGATCCTTTCACCTTAATCTTGAGGTTCTTGTTGTTCTTTAAAGTGCCTTGCTCTTTGCACTCACAAGCACTCACTGATACCTTATCTGGCTGAATTACTAAGAGAAGGCAAGTCATGAGATTCCAGGCAACTTCAAGGCATTATTAAAGCAATAATTTTTGATATTATTGTTACACCGAGCCTGATCCAATGTTGAATCTGCAGTTATGGAGTTCATTTTAAAACACTTGAGTGTGCCCAGAAGAGAAATAGTCTACAAGTAATCTTCTCAAGCATGCTTGAAAACAGGGTAGTCCATGGCTCAGTAAATACAACAGCCTGGACAGTTGTGAGCTATCTAAGTTGAATTGATTTACTAATGTCAACTACAATGAATGATTCTATCTATGAGAATTTCTCTGGAAGGCTCCAGAGCCTATGATTTTATGGATATCTTCTGCTTATCAATATAGATGAAAGGCTGATGCTGTATGATATTTGAGAGGAGACTGTATGAGCCACATGACTATTTATGATCAACTTTTTAGTACCATGAAATTATTTAATTTTGAATATCACTATTCATTTACATGGTGTCTAGTCATTCTCATCACTTAGGGTATAATTGATAATAGATTGTGGTGAGGGGTGTAGTTCACAGAAATCCCTTCATGCCCTTTGACTAGTTTATGCTCAGATGCATTTCCATTAGGAAACCTAAAAGGCTTGAAGTATTTACATTCCATAGTGTGCCCCACACTCCAAAGATGAGTGAGCTGAATCTCTGAGTGTCTTCCTAAGGAGGCTGCTTCCCTGTAGTCACATACCTTACAGGGAAAGCTGAAACTTTTACTGAAAGATTTTGGGGTCACATGTGTTGACCATTTGCCATTCACTTGAATGGAGTCCCGCATCACCATGCCAATTCATAAGCCACCAGCTGACTGCTTGAAACTTAAATGCAAACATGCATTCACATTATCTCATTTGATCCTCATGCTAGTGCCATGGGGAAGGTCGTCCTCCTTTAACAGATGAGGGGACTAAGATTCAGAGAGAATAATTTTTCTCATACTCACATACCACCAAGAGCCAGGATTTGGCTGAAGAGTTATCTGACTCCATCAACAGACAAAATATATTAACTGGGCTAAGCCACATTGACAGAGATACTTAGCCTTCCCTTATCCATGAATTACTCCCTGTGAGATCTTATAACAGACAGTCCTCACACAACCTTATGCCTCGACAAGAGTAACTGCAAACCAGAACAGAACACCCCCAGGTGGGGTACACAGGAGTTTCCCGAGACATGGAGAACAGGAAGAGCTTAAAGGAATCCATTTCTAGATCCTCAAGGCACTATCAAGACTGACCCAAGAAGGCTCCCGAGGATGGGATTCTCCTTTCCCAGCCCCTCCTTTCACAATCTATACCAGGATCTCCAAACCTTCTCAAGGAAAAGCTTCTTCCTTCCTCCCTAAGTGAGACGGGTTCTTGGGCAAGGGAGGGACTCTATACCGACTGTCCTCAAATTCCCTTGCTGAAAGGACCTTCCTTTGAAAAGAGGCCATGGAGTGGCAACCAGTTTTATCTTAAGAGAACTGAAATACCTGTTTATGTGATAGATGGAACTGTGCCAAAATACTTTGTGGTGAACTTTACATCATTATCATTTTTATTTATTTAGTAGGTCAATGATGTTTCATTTGAGGGTAGGTAACATAGCCAAATGTACCTATTGTATCAATTTTATTTTCCTTCAAGAGTGGTCATGTCTTGGAATTTAGTGACCACATGTAAATTACATTTCTATATAAAATCATTTAGGTGAGTCTGAAATACCTGCCTCACTGCTATTCTTTCTTAAAATTAGCCTAGTTAATTTTGATTTTCAAGGTTTAAGATATCCACAGACCACACAGAGCTGATTTAAGTAGTTTATTTTCATTCTTCAGGTGCCTGAGTGATTTTCTACAACTTTCTCCAATTAGGAACTTGAACCTTTTATCTTTAAATCATTGATCAAATAGTAACATTTAAGGAAAAGTTTTTGTTTTTGTTTTGTTTGCTTTTTACCTTTTGCTCTTTCATCATAAGTAATGGTGAAAATGAACAAGTTTAAGTAAGATAAATCGTTCCACTTTCATCAGCTTGGGTATTTTTTTCATAAATTTTCCACTCTTTTCTAACACAGGAAAGAAGACTATGGAATATTTGGGCCAGTGCCTGTAATTCATTTAGGAAACACAGAACTATTTAGCAGAAGCTAAGTCATTATTGCACAGGTTAATAGCACTAACTTCTTATAGAATGAATCAGTCACTGCAAATTAAAATTGTAGATTACCAATTGCAGTCATCCAGTTGGTTAACAGCCACTACTAATTTGTAGCCAGAAGTCTGAAGTTCAGCCTTGTGCCAAAGGCCGAGCTGGTGGCTGCAGGGCTGCTTAAGCATTCCATGAGGACAAGGTTAGCTCTTGGCGGGTGTTAGGAGCTTGTCACGTTTTTCTTTCTTTCTTTCTTTTCTTTCTTTCCTTTTTTTTATTTTTTTGAGGTGGAGTTTCGCTCTTGTTGTCCAGGCTGGAGTGAAATGGCACAATCTCAGCTCACTGCAACCTCTGCTTCCCGTGTTCAAGCAATTTTCCTGCCTCGGCCTCCTGAGTAGCTGGGATTATAGGCACCCACCACCACGCCCAGCGGTTGTCCTAATGAAGTGGGTCGGAAAGGACTGAGAGGCACCATATTGAGGTGGGAATGCAAGAGTTTCTCATCATCACACGGCACTCTTTTTGCTGAACTCAATCCAGTCTGCCGCATGGCAGGTAGGAGTCAGTTTGAATGGCTTTGGTTTTAACTTCCAAGTCTGTCACTTACTAGCTGAGCGACCTTGGGAAAGGGCCTTACTGTCTTTCTGAGCCTTAGTTTCCTCGTTTGAAAATCATAATAGCATCCATCCCTTAAGATCATGGTAGAGAGTAGATAGAAGAATGTACATTAAGTGCTGGGTACACCACCTGGCATGCTGTAAGGATTCAGAAAGGGTAGCTATTGTGTGATGTCAAGGTCCACTCTGTAGCCAGGCACAGACCCTGGTGGACTGAACTAAGGGGGACGAATGCGATAATAAAAGACAAGAGACAAAAGAGTATATTTGGAAGGGGTCGGGGGCACCTTGCCTCTAGTGGACAAGGGCCCTGAGCTTTACACAGCCCTCCATATTTATTAGGCAAAAGAGATAGTGAGAAAAACAGGGTTGATCATCAGGTAAAATTGTCAGTCAGCCATTTGGTTCACAGCAGGCTTGGGAGACCGCGTCCTTTGAACAATAGGTGCTAGATTTCTCAGTAGATAACTTCAAGGAGCCCGGAACCAGGGAGTGACATCCCTCAGCAAATCTTTTGGTGGCAGGCATAGTGTGGGTTTGCCCATATCCTGCATTCATGATAAACAGTTTGCTGTTTGATCATATAGCCTCAAGCAGAATGCTAAGTTGGTCATGTTCCACGGGCCTTCGGCTCCCTGCACACTCACATCTGGGTCACCCTCATCACCTGCAAGAGCACATTCCAGGCCTATCTCTTCCCTATTCATTTTAAATGCCAAATCATACTTTCTCCTGATTTATCCGGACTGCTTCAGAAGCCACAAGCACACACATTTCCCATCCAGTCCAGGAGCCTCCTAAGGGCCTGCCAATCTCCCTGTTAAACATTTTCACCTTTTTCCCTATAAGCTCCTTTGTTAGCCCTGTCCAAGAGGTCCAAAACATGCTTATCTGTACATTCCATGAAGCACTGTTGAGCAAGGGACAGACCATGCATTGGTGAGCAAAGTAGACAGGGCCTCCATTCTTTTTTTTTTTTTTTTTTTTTGAGATGGAGTCTCGCTCTGTCGCCCAGGCCGGAGTGCAGTGGTGCAATGTCGGTTCACTGCCACCTCCACCTCCTGGGTTCAAACAATTCTCCTCCTTCAGCCTCCCGAGTAGCTGGGACTACAGGCATCCACCACCATGCCCAGTTAATTTTTGTATTTTTAGTAGAGACAGCGTTTCGCCATATTGGCCAGGCTGGTGTCGAACTCCTGGTTTCAAGTGAGCCACTGCAGCCAGCCCATTCTTTTGAAATTCACAATCTAGTAGAACAGAGAGAAGAGCCAACCAAAATAACATGAGTCAGGAAATTCCAGCAGCCATGGAAACACACAGCAGGACGACCTAGCTTCCTCTTGGGTAGGGTGGGTGGGGAGTCCATAGCAAGGTCTTGCTCCCCAAGTCTCAGCTAGCCCTGCCCAAAGTGCAAGCCTCTGATTACCATGGGGACCAGTTAAACAAGTGGAATATATGCTAATATACCACATTTCATGTGCAGTCAGCAATGCCCTTTTTGATATGAAGTATAAGTATTAATATGGTCATGTCTGAAGAGTAATGGTTATTTCTCAAGTATGGGAAAATGCATTTTCTACTTTACAGCTGAAACCTGAGTCTTTCTCATAGGACTGCTCATATGTCACCCAGACCTTATGAATTCCAATACATATTTTTGAAAATATTTAGACTTTTAATCCAGTATTTTCATAAATAATGTGAAATAGAGACCTTTTTCCCCAAACAGATAGTCAGCATCCCAGCGCCATTTGCTGAATAATCAGTCCATCTCTTCCCCATTCGCTTTAAGTTCCAGCTTTCTCATACACAAAATTTTCATTTATTTTTTAGTTTATTTCAGGCTCTCTGTCTTGGTCTATCTGTCAACGCCACACTTTTCTGACTGCTATTACTCTAAAATGTGTTTTGATATCTAATAGGGCATGTTCTCTCTTTGTTTTTCAATTTTTTCTTGGGTGTTCTGTGACATGTATAATATTAAATATCTTTACAGACAAGCCAAGTATGAAATTATATTATTTTATGTATTTAGCAATATAAAACTCTAATCTATGAATCATGCAGTGCTTTTAATTATCTACTATTTCCACCACTATTTGGGGCTTTTTCATTTCACATTTTATTTGTGTGTGTGTGTGTATGTAATAAAAATGGGGTAGTAAAAATTCTATGGGTTTAGTAATCAAAAGAACTAGACTTGAGATCAGGCTCTGGCATTTGCCACCTAAATGACCTGGGGCTATCATTTTCTCCTTCTGAGCCTCAGTTTCTTCATTTACAAAATGGAAATAATAACAACCCATCTCATAAGGTATTGCGCGGGTACTATAAGAGAAAACAACTAAATAGTTTCACAAAGTTTCTGACACATGTCACAGAGATATTGGAAGCTATGGATGTAAAAACATAGGCTTTAATTTTTTATTTGATAAATGCTACATAGTGTTCAGTATCATTATTGCAGAAATTGGCATGGGTATTGCATAACTGAACAAAACCTTGTCCTGGAACTAGGAATCTATATATCCTTTGGTTTTCAGGCAATGGAAATGTCAATGACTTCATCTTAGTCTGTGGCTTCTACTTTTAAGATGTTTGGGTAGTAGACCACGTGTCCAAATATTTGGCTTTTAGCCATAAAGGAAGCCCCTAAATTTCAAACAGTGCATATGTCAGACTCAGATGGGCTGTGGTTCTCTCTGGGGTATCATGTGAGATTAATACAACATTTAATGCAACATACGAACAAGGGGGTCTGGGAGCCTACATTCCATGAAAATTATTTTATTAAATGATTATCAGGAAATCCATCATTTTAGTCTGTAAATAACTGACATGTACAGGAATGTGGCTGTCACACTGTATTTGCTACTACTCAACTGGAGGAAAAGGAAAATGCAAAAGTGTAAAAACCAGTCCATAAATATCTCCAAAGAGACTACTACAAATTTAATTAACTGAGCAATTGAGTCTGACTTCTTTAAATTTAGATCTGAAATATGAGGTATTCCTCCAGACCATTACATTCTTGTTAGATGGGGCAGGGGAGGGGAGTGGGGGAGAAAAAACAAAACAAAATCTCCAACAAATTTTAGCTCAGTAATGTTTTGTCATTAAGAAGAGAGTAAAAGGAAGAATCATTTGTCTGTTATAATCAGCAGTATATACTAGAAAAATTGCACCCCAGTGGGTCTATTTTTTCACAAGAAATAAAACACAATTATCAGTAAATAATTCTACTACATTTTAGAAACATCATGATCCTACTAAATGTAAAGCAACTGAATCTGACTTCTCTAAGACAGGCTAAGACATGGCCCCACCCTCCAAGGTCCAAAGTCTAGAGGAAGATCCAGAAGTGTTTGTGAATCGCCAGGTAGAGTGAATCTCCATGGTAGAGGCACAGGCTCAATGAAGACAACAGGACCAAGAGAGGATCTTCAATCATCAGGCCACATTATAGAAGTGGTCAGGGACACTGAGTTGAAGAGGTTCTCATACAAGATGCACCCTCTGCAGCATCTTACTCCACACAGAAGCACGTCATATCAAGCCACCAGTGCCACAATGGGCTCAGCTAGACCTGGGTTCCACCGACAGATAGCAGGCAAGTCAGGCTTGTCTTCTCTCCTGCAGGCAGCAAGTTGGCTGTGTGAACTAGGAGTCAGCCTTGCAGGCCCAAGTCTTCTCTCCTTCCCCTTTCTTCCTTTTTCCTCCTCCCCTTATTTTCCATCAAGTCTACTTTTCTTGTCTTTCTCCTTCTCCTTTCTCCTCTTTCCCTTTCTTCTTCCCTCCCTCCATTCCTCTTACCTCCTTTTCTTCCGTCTTCCTTTCTTCTTCTTCCCCTCTTCTGTCTCCCTTCTTATTTCTTCTGGCTCTGATCCCCACACACCCATTCACTGTCTCTCCTCGCTCTCTCACCAACACACCCAACAAACACACCATACAACATTAAATTTGGGGTGATTTAGGAGTTCCACATTTGACTTCTGCCTACATGTCTTCTCAATACAGCTTCCACCACAGTTTTAGACGGTGGTGGGAAGGATTTCAAGGAACTAACACAGAATGCTACAATAGATGCAGTACTTGCTTCCCAGGTGGCTGGCAAATGGTGTTTGCTCCCCTGGGGATATAGGGGAGCACCAAACCCCTGACTGAAGAATTTCACATGAGCTGATCCAATGGGAAACCATGTTACAGATGAGTTAAGATTTGAGCTGGGCTTTGAATACAGCATAAACAATTTTGTATCTGGAGAAATGAGCACCCAATGTGAACATGGGAAAGGCCCATATCGTCACCGCGTCTCTGCCCTCCTGAAGCAGCCAGACATTAAAATCAGAGACGTCTTTAAATACACTCTGTACTGCTTGAAGTCACCCAATAAGTTCTTCATCCTTGAGCCCTGCATATATGTCAGGTTGGAGGACTCAGAAGCAGGGCCAAGAAAATATTTATTCCTAGAGAACTTGGGCCAATATTGTCATAGTGATCATTGAAATTATGACAAAATTTGGATATTTCACAATCAAGTACATATCACCTGGGTCCATGAGGCCTCTGCACCCTTCCAAGTAGGATAATTTGAACATCTCCTTTAAGCATCTCAGTGATGTCTGTGTCAGTCTCATGCCTCTAGGAATTTCTTCGGGGCTTGTGATCACAATTTGGAGCAGCAGCAAGGAATGGCACCATCAACTTGTCGATAGTACTCAGCAACTGAAAGTGTGTGATGAGGAAGAGGGCAAGCACTTGCGGGGCTCTCACTATGTGCAGACACTCGATATTTTCAGTGTCAACCTTACAAAAACTCTACAGTTAGGCACAGTTAGTATCCTCCCTTTATGGGCCAGGAAACAAAAGGACAGACTACTTTGCTCCTTCTATCACTCAACCGATGAACGTAAAGTAAAACAGCAGGTCTGTGAGATCTTTGGTTTTCTCACTGCTATATTCCAAGCATCTGCATTGTGCCTGGCACACAGTAAATGCTCAGTAAATACTCTGTGGATGGATGAGGTGGTAGGACTATGATAAGAACCCAGAAGTCTGGCCCCAGAATCTGTGCCCTGGGCACACAATGTCATTTGTCTCTTCTCCTCTGTGTTTCCCCATCTTCTTCTTAGGTGGGTGCTTCTCAAGCTTTAGCCTGCATCAGAATCACCTGGTGGACTTGTTAAAGCACAGATCTCCAAGCTTATCCCAGAGTTCTGATGAGTAAGTAGGACTGGAGTGGAGCCTGAAATTTTATATCTCTAACACACTCTCTGGTGATGCAGATGCTGCTGGTCTGGGGGTCACACTTTGAGAACTTCTGCCCTGGGCCATAAACTACATGGTTTTATACCAGCCACCTTTCCCTTTTTCCACCACAGAATGCCCATCCTGTTCACAAAGATGAGGTTATAAAAGAATAACTGAAAATTGCCCATTTGCATTTCAGCAGAAGCAAACTCCAGTAGAAGCAGCGGCTGCTGCAGATGTTGCTGGAGTAACAGAAAGGGCCATAATGTACAATTAGCAAACCAGGAAAGGTCCTAGCACCTTTTCGCTCGAGCAGCATGGCCCTGGGCAAGTCAGTTGATCTTTCTGCTCCTCGTTCTGTCAAATGGGCATGTGGACAGCCCCTGCCCCATCTACCTCCCAGGGCCGTTGTGAGAATTAAGGGATAAAACAAGGAAAACACTCTGTCCACGCTAACGGACTGGAGATCCTGTGCATGTTATTATGCAGTCGGCTCATGAAGTCGTAATGCTGGTCTTGAAACTAGAATTAACTCTGGTGGGTGATGGGTGAGTTCAGAAAGAAGCATGAGCTCTCTTTATATAGTGTAGAGCTGAAACAAAATGAAACAGCGAGATGTTTCCAAGTAGAACATGAAAATTAAAGCTATATACTTCCAGATGAAATATACTTCATTATCACAGGCCAAACATAAAATAAATAGGGCAGAAATACAGCTATCTCTTCCCATAAAGAACAGGGAGGAAATTTGGGGAACAATTCCTGGGTAACTTTAAATGCCTCTTCTATCTTTTTACTGCAGAGCCAAGAAGGGCAGAAAATTATGACAAACTAATTATTATGATGGATGAGGAGCCAGTCCCTTCCGTTAGCTACACTGCTGGAGCAAAGAGCGGTTCCACTGCTCACATACTTCAATAGGCAAGACGCTCTCAATGATAATGGGCAATACAGATTAACAACATTATGTTAAAACAGGATAATTACTCTTTTTCATTTTCTAGTTTTTTTCCATGAACCTGATCTGCCTTACATTTTTCTGTTTCTTGTTTCCAAACCGCTGTGTGTATCAGGCAGGCACCTCTCTTGCTAATTAAAGGTGATGTTGTGCTTGCTTTTCCTGTGGTTTCCAACAGTGGGGGTCCAGGGACCAGGGATCGATGAAACCACTGCAAGTGGACCACCCTTTCCAGAAGCAGGATGAGGTCACAGGAGGACCAGGGATACAAAGCAAACAAGCTCTGCAAAATGAATTCTGCTTTTCTTTCTCTTTTTAATGCATTCAGCAATCTGGTGTGAGGGTGATGAGTGTAGAATTAAGAGGTGGGCTTTTTTTTTTTTTAAACTTCTTCAGGAAGTAAATTCCAAACAGCTTTACATAATTAAGCAGCCATCCAGCTATGCAAAGGAATGAACTCGTTCATGCATACATGCATTCATTCCTGCATCAATCAGTTAGTCATCACCAGTATCTGCTCAGTATCTACCCTAGGCCAGGCACTAAGCTGGACCCTGGGAATACAATGGTGAACAGTACAAGTGTATGCCCTACTATTCTACAGGGGAAGATCAAACAAAAACAGAAGGTCAGAGATGCAGAATAATTTCAACTTGTGATGAGGTGTTGTGAAGGAAAAATACAAAGGAATGAGATGGTGATTGATAGTGGGGTCTACTTTAGCTAGAACACTCACAGAAGACACCTGTGAGAAAGCGGGGAATTAGCTGAGACTTGCAGGACAAAAATGAGCTGAGCATTCAAAGGAGAGGAGACGAGAAAGCTAGGCAAGAGAGCAGCATTTATTTGCAAACCAGAGAAATATGGAACACGCTTGGAAACCTGAAGGTCAATGTGGTTGGGGCTGAGTGAGGTACGTAGGGGCAAGAGGCAGCTGCAGAGATACACCAGGACCATTTCAGGCATGACGTCATGGGTTACTACAGGTGCAGGCGTGGGGTCTGGGTCTTATTCTAAGTAAAAAGCAACATATGGAAGAGTTTTCAACAGGGGTATGATGTGATCTGTTCTCTCTGACATTTAGAGAATGAATGATCAAAGAGCATGCAGTGGAGGTAGGAAACCACTAGGGGACAGTAGGCCAAATGAGAGACGGTGGTGGTGGTCATGAAAATGGATGGAGGTAGGGAGACTGAAGGTCGAATTCAGAGATAGGACGGAGGGTACTTGCTGATGGATAGGATAGGGATGGGGGTCATGAAGAGAACCATGGATTGTTGGGAGGCTGCTGGCTCAAGTGAACTGGTGATGGCAGCACGTTTTTCGGCGATTGGCTAGGAACAGATTCCAGGGGAAGAAAATTAAATTCCAGGATAGAAATTTCTCACCGCCTTTGGAATTGCAGAAATTACTCAACGTTATAGCCTCATAGACCTGAGGCCACTCTCACACCCTATGAAATTGCATCCTGAAAAGCTACCTGGAAATGCAGTTTGTTGGCTGGTCCTAGGAAAGCCTTCCATTCTGACTCATGAAGTCCCTCCACCAACAACATTTCACAAGCATGTTACCTACATTGGTTTCAGGCCAGCAGCCTGACAACAACATGGAAAACACATAGCAAAATGCTGGCCCATATTTCCACCATAGAAACTGTATTAATGACAATTTCTAATATTTGTATCTGAATGTATAATTTACAATGCATTTAAGATCACGTTTCTAAAACTTTAGTATGCATACAAATTACCTAGGCATTTTGTTAAAATGTTGATTCTGCTTCAGTGGGTGCTATTCTGCTTCAGTGGGTGAAAGTAAATGGTGAAAGCTATGATTTGGATCTGTGTTCTCACACAAATCTCATGTCAAATTATAATCCCTAATGTTGGAGGAGAGGCCTGGTGGGAGGTAACTGGGTCATGGGGGCAGACTTTCCCCTTGCTGTTCTAGTGACAGTAAGTAAATTTTCGTAAGATCTGGTGTTTAAAAGTATGTAGTAAAATATGTAGTACTTCTCCTTCTCCTCTCTCTCTCTTCCTCCTGCTCCTGCCATGTAAAAAAAACCCTGCTTCCCCTTTGCCTTCCACCATGATTGTAAGTTTCCTGAGGCCTCCCCAACCATGCTGCATGTACAGTCTGTGGAACCATGAGCTAATTAAACTTCTTTTCTTTATGAATTACCCAGGCTCAGGTTTGTTTTTGTTTTTGAGACACAGTCTCACTCTGTCACCCAGGCTGAAGTGCAGTGGCATGACATGAGCTCACTGTAACCTCCACCTCCCAGGTCCAAGCGATTCTCCTGCTTCAGGCTCCCAAGTAGCTGGGACCACAGGCATGTACCATCACACCTGGCTAATTTTTGTATTTTTAGTAGAGACAGGGTTTCACCATCTTAGCCAGGCTGGTCTCAAACTCCTGACCTCAAGTGATCCACCCACCTCGGCCTTTGGGTATTTCTTCATAGCAGTGTTAGACTAATATAGTGGGTCCAGAGCGAGGACTAAGATTCTGCATTTCTAACAAGCCCCTGAGTGATGCCACTGATGCTGCTTTGACTAGCGGGATTATAATATACATTATCTCACTTGATCCTACAACAACCCTTAGGCAAGTTTAATCTCCATTTTACAAATGAAAGAACTAAGACTTAGAGAGTTTTAAATTATACTTTGTCTAAACAAGGATCAGTCCATAGGAGGTAGATCTAAGATAAAAAATGTAGTTCACCAATACCAGTTAGAAATAATTACAATTTAAAAACTTGTGAAGCTGTATAGGTTTTAAGACTTATGTAATCAAATTGTCATTTGGCAAACAGATAGAAGAAAGACACATTTAAGCCAGAAGTAATCAGTATATTTGCATGAGGATCAATACAGAAAAGAAAATTTGAGAATCACCATACTTAACAGATATCTTTGTGTGTATAATTTTATTCATTTTTAAATTGAGGTACAATTTACATACATTAAAGTGCACAGATATAAAGTGTTCAGTTTTATTCACTTTTAATTGAGGTATAATTTACATACATTAAAATGCACAGATATAAATTGTAACTATCACCCAAAACAAGATACAGAACATTTCCATCATCCTAGAAAGTTCTATCCCATCCCTTTCCAGTTGATTCCTTGATTTCCATCAGTAGTGATACATGTATTCTTGAACTTCATATAATTGAAACCATGTAATATGTACTCCATTGTGCCAGCTTCTTTTACTCAACATAATATTTAGAGGTTCATAACCATTATTTTTATCAAGAAATATCCTATCTCTCACTGTATAATATCTGCAGTCGTTCTTCACCATGATTTTTATGATTCCCCAACAATGTTTCCCATTGGGGTCTAAAGTTACAAAAATTACACGTCTAGCAACCACTGAACATTTGAATAGAATGAAGTCTGGCTAAACTTTGTTGTCAAAACACTTTTGAAGCAAGTAGATTTTGTCCTTTGCTGACTGACCTTATGAATTACCTAATTGCAAATTACGGATTTTCTCACAGAGCATTTTAACGTTGAACATTCTACAATAAGAAATTTTCTCAAGCAAGATTGAACAGCAATAGTGGCAACATCTTTAAGACAAAGAAATATTATTCATTCTACTTGCATTGAAACATGTGATTTTTCTCAGCCTACTTTTTTATTCTTGGCAGCCGCCCTAGCAAAGGTCTAAATTTTATTGAGAAACACACACACACACACACAGCCTCAAAGATCCCAGCTCAGCCTCCTGACAGCAAACCCAACAAATAGATGCTCCTCTGTCAGCCATACCTAGCCAGAAGATAATGATGCACAGAGCAGATCACAAGGGCCTCAGTAGCACAGGCCATGCACCATGCAGTTTGACCCTCTCAGCACCCTAGTTTTTGCATCTCTGAGATGTAGGAGTTCCAGAAACTAGATTGCAGGCCATGCCTTGAAGGCTGCAACTTACACCTTTATGCCCCAGTCAACTCCTGCAACATCTTTCCTGCAAGAGTCGTGTGCTCCACTACACACACGCGTGCGCATGCACACACACACACACACACCATGAGTTCTTAGTATCTGTAGAGAGTCAGCGGAGCCACCTGCATTTGACTCCTGCCATTTATCTGAAACAATCCTTGACTTCTGTCTTACTGACTGCCAGCATCCATGTCAAGACCCAACACTTTGTTGACAGGGTTTACTAGGAATTTTTGTTTTCGTAGTTTTTGTTTTCACTTCAGTTTTTACTTTTTGTCTCTGAAAGTAGATGGTGAAATCACATTTCTCTGTTAATCACACAAGCTTTCAGGGATAAACTGCTGTAGAAGCTAGTTCTGTCCTTTTGAAGAATTTTAGGAAGTAGCAAATTTTAAATTGTCAATTTCTAATGGAAAGGCTTGCCCTAAAAAGGCCCATAATGGCATGTCCCAGAGGAGAGATGGCATGTCCTGCTTGTCTTTGTATTCCTAACATCTAGTCTAAGTCTGGCCATAGAGCAAGACTCAGTAAATATTTGTTAAATGAATGACATTTTGTAAACCTAAAATGAAGATAGCACTGGTTTAATAGAAATGATAAAACAGTTTCACTGACAAAGTACAATTATATAAAAAGCAAAAAGACAACAAAGAATACTTTGGGAAAAAATTATATCACAAAAATTTCTTTTAGGCGATCCTAATGCTTTAGAAGATTAAAAATGCTATAACTTTTATACTTTTTAATAGTTTCCAATTTAAGCATTCATAGCTTACGATTTTACTTTAGGTAATTACTGAGTGACAATCACACACCAGTAGATGTATTCAGTAGCATTTAATCCCATAGGCATTCACTAATATATTACAATTACACTTAGGTATTAGATTTTTAATCAAGAAATGATCACTCTTTCCATGAATACTGATTTTGACTCCACAAATTGTCAAATATGTGAAGAAACACTGTTTTAATTTGGTAAATCATATTTCCTATTAAAAAACTGATATTTCTACCTGCCATATTTGTACGAACTTTGCTTGATTTGGTCCTGGGTTTTCTTAAAGTGTCATTGCACCAACAGAGGCCAAGAAGTAGCAGAGAATGGAGAAGAGGAGAAACAAAGCACGATGCCACCATTGTGTTTCACCAACACAGCAAGCAAGCCCTCACCTGCTTCCAGGCCCTTGTGTTTGCTCTTCTCCCTCTCTGGAATGGCCTGTCCCAGCTCTACATGGGACCAACTCATTTCCATCCTTCAGGCTTTGGCTCTAATGTCTTCTTCACAGAAGCCTTCCCTGACTTCCCAAGGCACAGTGGCTCCCATAGTGACCCTCCATCCATCACTTTCACTGCTGTGTAGTTGTCTTGTCTGTAATCTGTTGACCTTTCCTTCACTAAAATGGAAGTTCCATGAGGTCAGGGTCATTTTTGTTTTGTTCACTACTGCATTCTCAGCTCCCTGTCCAGTGCCAGGCACCCAATGAATATTTGAAGAAGGAATGAATAGACACGTGAGCCACCGCTTCTGTCTCCAGGATGCTTTAACCACACACAACTTGAAGAATGAGCCTAAGGTGCTTTTTAAACCCAGCCTCCCAAGGCTTAATGAATGCAGAAGGCAATTAGTTGCAACCTTTCAGGTTCATTGGCTATTTCTTTGCAATTCCTGTGATGACAGGATAATGATACAGTAGAGAGCTGCTCAAATGACCCGGGTTTGGCTGGCATGATGAGAAACATGAGTGGGAGTCAAAGGTCTACTTCTCTGCCATTGCTGGGAGAGTTCATGTAAGGTATTGTGCCATAATTCATAGCAACTGCTGAGAGTCTGCCAACTCCATGGACATCTCAGAAGTTGGCAAACCAGGAGAAGTGCTGACAAGGTTAAAATGACGTGGTCTTGATATCACTATCTTTTACTCAAAGTGCCTGGAACATCTAAATGCAGTCATAGTAGTTTTCAAATACTTTAATTCTCAGAGTAATTCATGCTCATTATATAAAATGGAATGAAAATGCCCCAGAGAATTAAGATTTCCAAGGAAGACCATTATAACATGTGTAGGTTATAGCATATGGCTTTGGAATAGACCACCTGGATTTTAATATCAGTTGGGTCACTTACTGATTTTGTGATTAGGATATATTTCTAAAGGTCACAAATCCTCCCCCAACCCCTGAATGCATGCCTTCTTGCAACATGATTATGACAAACACCCAGTCAAGAGACGAAATCCACTTTTCCACCCCTTGAATTGGGTTTTGGCCCAATACGACTTTGACCAATATGACTTTGGCCCAATGTGACATTAACTAACATGATGTAGCAGCTTGAAAAGTGCTTGAGTATCTGGATTTGCCCTCTCTTGTGTCTGGAAACTGCTCCCACCACCATGTAAACAAGCCTGGACTGACCCCCTGGAGAGGGAGTGGCCACCTGGAGCATGGCCCAGCTGTCCTATCATCCTGGTAAAGGCCATCCTTGACCATCCAGCCCCAGCCCTAGCCATGCTATCCCAGTCCAGAAGAATTGCAGCCAACTCACCAAAACATGGGAAATAATAACTGTTTGTTGTTTTAAACCACTATGTTTTGTTACAGAAGCTAACTGACAGTGATTATCGGCAAACTGCTTAATCTCTTTAAGCCTTGGTTTCCTACTCTGTAGTATAAAGATCATAATAGTACCCTTCTCACAGATTTCCCTTCAAGCATTAAATGAGACGTATGCAAAGCACATATCATACCTGCCACATAGTAAGTGCTAAACTCATTTTTATTTTTTTTCTTCCAGGAAAAAATAGTGTGCTCTATTATTGTTTTCTATTGTGTTTCATTGACATAATATCATACTACTGATACTTAATCATAACATAAAATTACCCCATTGTTTATTATTTAAGCTTGTTATGAACTGAATGTTTGTGTCTCGGCCAAATTCATATGTTGAATCAAATGTATGAAATCAAATCCCCGATGTGACGGTTTTTAAAGATTAAGCCTTTGGGAGGTGATTCGGTGATAAGAGTCCTCATGATGGAGTCAGTGCCTTTGTAAGGAGAAGCCAGAGAGAGCTAGCTTGCTGTCTTTCCTCCACTGAGAAGATGATGAAAAGTCAGCAGTCTGCAACCAAGAAGAGAGAGCTTACCAGAACCTGACCATGCTGCACCCTAATCTTGGACTTCTAGCCTCCAGAACTGTGAGAAATTTCTGTTCTTTACAAATCACCCAGTCTATTAAATTTCGTGATAGCACCCCAAGCTAAGATGGTTTCCAATTTTTTAACTTGAAACCCCATCAAGAGTCTTATTGAGGCACCTCCGTCTGCCATATTGGAATGGGAAATGGCTTTTCCAGGGCACTCAGGAACCTCCATGAAACGGCTTCAGGGAAAGTAAAAGAGTCTTCCTATGAATGAAACAAAACACTCTGGTTGAGCCAATGTAACAGCTTTTTAAAAGCAATCAGGCTGGGGAAGAAAGGGGAATTTCCAGGCCTGAAAGTGATGCTCTGGGAAGATCCAAGCACCTTGTGGCACAGCAAACAAAGACTTGTTTTTGTTTGCTGCATGTCTTTGTTTGCTGCATGTCACAAGTATTGGTTCCCAAACTAAGAAGCTCCTGCTGGTGACTGGCTGCTTCCCAAATTACTAGAGACAGTTCTACGAACTGTTGGAAAGCTCCTCCCCGGAATGAGGTCTGTATCATCCTCCAAGCAGACCCTAGACTGGCAGGAGCTGTCAAAATGTTTGCAGATCCCTGTTGGTCAGTGGTGCAGAGATTGAAGCGAATAGGGCCAAAGGTCACAGCTCCACCATGTCCACATACTAACTTCCTGCAGTGATTCTAGTGACCCGTGTTTTCAGGGGTTCTGACGGAAGACTTGCTCCTCTAGTGTAGGCTACAGTCTCAGAGAATCCCAGAAAGTGCACTTCGGTTCCAAAGCCTCATAAAAGTGCTTCCTGAGGTTTGAAGCAGCAGGGAAACAATCGGCTCTTGTCCAGAAAAGAAGAAAAGGTGAAAATCCCTCCATAAGGAAGGGAAAACTGCGAGCTTCATAACAAAGACTGAAAGAGCGGGAGATTATTTCTGGCGTATGTCTCTATCCTTAGGATTAAAGATAATAAAGATGATGATACAAAAACAGACATACCACACATTTATGAATTGGCAAAAGCTGTTTCTTACCATGGTCTTCCCAAATTCATTTTAGCTTCTTAGCAACTTGTTATGCATTCCAGCCGTGCTATCTGCTTTGACCTACTTTTCTTATTCTGCAAGAGGGGAAAATCTCTGCAGGAACTAGACTCAATCAATATCCAAGTTCCAACCAATTATCAAGTTGGCCGAACCACAGTTACTGCCTCCAATTTTTGGGGGGCAGACCTTCAAGAAATATATAGCCTCTTATTCTTTGGATTTATATCTCATTGTCATTTTATATAATTTGTGTCATTTTCTTGGCAAATCCAGTACAATGGAAATGGATGCCAATGGATTTACTCAGCAACTGCCTTTCTTAGTTCTCCAAAAATATTGGTATACTTGCCTTGGGACTCAAATCCAATGACAAAACTTTTACTTTCAATCAAAATGTACTCACAGGGCCACTTACTCAGGCAATGACACACATGCTGAATATTTTCTTTGATATATTTATTTTATTTGAAAATTATTGCCTGCCTAGTTTCAAAAGATATCTAAGGCAGCTTACAATAAGATATATATAAGATAACGCAATAAAAATAGCAATGAAAACAGGATACCAAAAACCATTCTGAGGGAATGGGAATATAAATATTATAACTACATTGTCTAATATAGGAAGATAGGCATTGGCTTTATCTCTGACAACACAAGAAACATTGTGATGTGGTGGAAAGGTCAAAGGATTTGGATTGAAACACACAGGGTTTGGATCCCAGAAACTTCACTTCATGAGAGAATTTAGGCAAGTTACCAACCCTTCCTGCATTCCAGATTTTTTAACCCCCATTAGCACTTTATAGAATTGTTGTGAGGAGCTAATAATAACACATATGTAATTGAAAAATAAACACAGGGGTGACAGCCATGTACCAGGCCCTATGTTCTAAGTTCTGTACAGGTATTATTTCATTTAATTCTGACAATAATCCTATGAAGGATATGACTACTATCCCAGGTTTACAGATTTGAAAACTGAGGGACACAAAGGGTAGGTGAGATGTCTAAGGTCACAAACCAGTAATGGTAGAGCCAATATTTGAATCTTCAGATCTGGTTCTAGAGCCCATGTTCTTACCCACTCTCCTATACTTTCTTTCATATGACCTCAAATGAGATCACATCAAAATAGAAAGTGACTGAGTGAATAGTGTGCCCATTACTATGCCATCTGCTTCCTGACAACCAAAGCCAAAAGGGAAATATGTTATATGCATACATATGTATGTATACATGAGTATTATGTATAAATATAGCATATTGATACATGAATTTTTATATATGCAAGTATACATATATTATATATTATATATATTCATATATAAGATATATACCCTAAATGTAGTTTATTTTATGTGTATACATAGTATATCTATGTTATGTCTATATATACACAATATGCACTGTATATAGTTTATTTTATACTGTGTATATATAATAGGTATTATATCTATTTATATATTAAAATATTTTTATACATTTATAAAAACAATATAAACATATATTTATTTTAATATATAAATATGTATTTTATATATATATACACACACACACACACACACACAAACACACACACACATATTATAAAATAAGCTACCTTTAGGAAAACACCCCCCATGCTTGGATTAAATCACTGTACACCAACAATTTAAAAACTTTTAGCAAAATAATATTCACTGTTTGTTTAAAGGAAATCTTATTCTGAAACTTAATATATAAAAGAGAAAAAGAAAATGTGGAGTTCTTTAGGCGGTTTGAATAACTCTTCTCAGGTTGAAAATCTCTTGTAATTTGTAGAACCCCTGAAGCAGGTCCCGGAACCCTGAGGTTCTACAGTGCCCTGTCTGAAACCATCTCACTAGATTTTTATCCAAGGAATCATGAAATAAACATCTTCAACAGACGATTCAGAAGATACACCGACATACATTATGTGGCCACTCCTTAGAAAGGTCCCTCAATAAGACCAAGGACAGACCATTCAAACATAACTCAAAGACCTTTCTACAGAAATCTAAGCTGCTGAGGTTCAGTTAGGCAGATTTCTGGTGGCCCAGGGAACTTAGAAAATGACTTCTAAGTATGCTTCTTAAAGTGTAGCACATGCATTACAAACTCCTGGGATGCCTGCTTGCCAGAGTCCTGATTCCCAGTCCTGATCTAGGAAAGCTGTATCTTTGAGCAGAGGGTTGGAGTGATGTCATTAATCTGTTCCAACAAGTTCCACAGAAGATTCTCAGGCATGCTAAAGAGTGTCAATCATGGAGCTCTGCCCTGTCCAGGATTTGACTATGCTGGTGAGTTGGAATGAAGGTGGAACAATCTATAGCCACAGCATTACCTGCTGAAAATTCACTTCCTCAACTTCTTCACTCCACAATAGTCTTCACAAGATGCCCATTACCTCTTTTGGGTGCTTGTCAAACAATCTGCTTCAACTAAATCCTATTAAATCCAACCATTAAGTTACACTGGAGGATAAGGTTAAGGAATTTGGGGAGAAGGAAAGTTCACAATTTCCAACATGTGTTCAAGCAAGAAACTACCTCACTAGCAAGGGGATAATTCAGCTCAGCACCACCTGAAGTAATCAAGACTTGAGGTTGCACAAGTAGTCCAGAGACAGCTGTAACATTGAAATGATGGATTTAAGTATCATTCATTCTGGATCAAAAGTCTGCATTATGCACTTGAGGGTTTTCTCAAGTACTGAAGGCAAGAGCAATTAATTTGCCCACTCTTTCCAAACTTACAAAATCTCAAATTTCAGCATATCTGTGTCCAAAGGATTATAGCTGAAAGAAATTGAGTCAGCTCTTTCTCTCAAGAAATTATTCAAGAGGAAGGAAGCAGCTGTACTTTATGCTACTCCGGACAGTGTGGTCATCAGTGACACCGCTAAGCAGTGTACCTTATACATATTACCAACATCGCTTCCAATCTTTCCCGGTCCCACCCCAATACGCAAACTTACATATATATGTACATACACATGGAACATTGTGGTCAATTTAAATTGTAAAATATGTATTAAAAGAGAATGGGGGTTTAAAAGTTGCTGTACATTTTGGATTTATAGCAAAAAAAAAGTTATTAAAAAAGTTAGGAGCAAGCACGTGTTAACCACTAAAATCTGCTTTGCACTTGATGAAAGTTTAGCCCAACCTAACACAGTGGTTGGACCATTAGGCACTCGTAAATCTTTGTGAAATAAATGAATTTGTGAATAAATGAATTAATGGGTACCACTTATTTATTAGGTAAAAGTCTAACATACAAATAAAAGGCAAAATTGAGGAATTTGTATTCTCTCTAGGAAGAGGGTGTTGGTTCTTAAACTGTGGCCAAAAAAATGATAATAATTTGGTCTGATGTTTTCCTCTACTTACACTGGACATAGAGTTATATTTTAGAGATTACAATGCACACATTCAAGCTTTAAAAAAATATGTAGTCTGGACACAGTGGCCCATGCCTATAATCCCAACACTTTTGGAAGCTGAGGTGGGTGGATCACTTGAGGTCAAGAGTTCAAGAGCAGCCTGGCCAACGTTGTGAAACACTGTCTCTACTTAAAATACAAAAAGTAGCTGGGTGTGGTGGCACACACCTGTAATCCCAGCTATTTGGGAGACTGAGGCAGGAGAATCGCTTGAATCCCGGAGGCAGAGGTGAGCCGAGATTGCGCCATTGCCCTCCAGCCTGGACCACAAGAGTGAAACTCCTTCTTGGGGGGAAAAATATGTAGAAAATTAAAGAAAATGCCTTCAGTATGTCTTCACTATAAAATGTCATTGACAGAACCGAAATTTAAAGTACATTGGAAACTTGGTAAAAACAAAACAAAACATTCTAACACTTGCTTCTCAAAATCATGTCCCCTAAATATTAAGATGGAATTATGTCATGATTTTTAATAGCTCAATTTTCTCCCGTGACTATTCTTTTCTTCTATATTTCTGTATTTTCTCTCCATTCTGCCCCCATGTGTGATAAATAAAGAGAATTCAAATAAGAGTTTACATCAAACCTGTGAAGCACATGTGTAAGGAAAACTTCCATTGCGCCATACATCATAGTTGCTGTTATACTCTCTTTATACTTATTCGTGCCCATCCATTCACAAATCTTCTTTATACTTAGTCAATAGCTCAACAAATATTTACTAGGCACCCATCATGTGACAGGCACTGTGCTAGGCACCAGGGTTGGAAGAGTAAACTCTTTCCCCACTAGGTTTTTGAGGTCATAGTGTAAGTAGGCAGATAGATATTAAATGATCATACAATTAATTAGTCCATTGAGATTGTAATTAGGACCATGAAGTCACATAGAGGTTCTTTAAACAATAGGGCCACATGATGAAGAAATATGGAATTGGTCCTTGAGTTATGGGCAATTCCTGAAGGGTTTTCATCCAGAAGTGACATGATCAGATCTATTTTAGCAAAAGGTCACTCTGGTCACACTGAGGAGAGAGGATTTAAGTGAGGCAAGGACAGATGCTGAGTAATCAATGAGTAGTCTACTGCAGTGTTACCTCCCAATAAATACCGTACTCCTGGTAACATATGACTGTGGCATGGTCTAGAGAAACAGCACTGGGGATGGTGAGAGTGACAGTAAGGATTATAATAACCGAGGCTGCCATTTGCTGTGCCATTCTCTGTGCTTAAGCAATTTCAATTATTGACTCATTTAATCCTCAGAATTCTAAACGTAAGGTTCTATTATCCCAATTTTATAATCAAGGAAACTGAGGCACAAAGAGGTTCAGTGACCTGTCTGTGGTCACACACCTAGCAATGATAAGAACCCAGACCCAGTCTTCAGGGCTTAATCTCTTAACCCCTCCACAAGCTTGCTAAATTAAGTTAGATCTTCTTCTATGTGCTCAGGCAGCCACCTGGTTTTCCATGGTGCAGGCAATTTATTCATTCCCTGCCCAGTCCTTTCACTGCTATTCAACAGGTTAAATGCTTTCTCATGGATGAATGCCAGAGAACATCCTTCAGTGGGAATGCTCTCTGCCTTGTTCTTATTTCCTATGCTCTTCCTAGTCTCAGATACAAAGGCATCTTAAAATTGCATGCATTGACCTGTACTGAAAATTAGCTTTGGAATTTCTTTGCATGAAATTCTTTTCTGTACAAACTATGGGTCAAAGAACAGAGCTCAGTTGTGAATTCTGATGCCTCCATTTGAAAAGTTCTGTTAATGTTGAGAATAAATATGACTCAATCAATCTTGGGCAGCAGAGGTGGGCTGAAGAAAACTGTTCATTTACAGGGTCACTTCACTATGGGAGCCTGAACAGAAACGTCACCTTAAAAGTTGTGACCATATTACTGAATTTACTGTTTCAGATGGTGTCCCATTAGACTGGACTCAATGGACCAGGGGCTGGGCTGACCCTATCCAGGTCAGACATTTGACCTGGTGAGTCAAGAGACTCACGTGACCTATCTGCCATGTTCCTGACGGGATTAAGAGGCAGAGTGCAAGAGAAGTCTGCTGGCTGGGGAGCAGGAGAGGGAAGGGAGAAAACATTGAGGTGTCAGGCAGAGTCAGGGATAGTCAGTAACCTGTTACTAAGGCTTAGTCACTGAAAGGAGGGTCAGAGGCAGGAAGGTGGTTCTGACCTCGGAGAGGGACCAAGTCTTCTGAAGAAGAGAGTATTCACAACAGGAAGTCCATGATAGAACTGAGACACAAGAATGAAATAAAGCCCTGCCCGGGTAGCTGCAGTAGACACTAGCTTGGTTACATTAGACATGGTGGTTCATTCACATAGTCAGTAATTTTATATGTCAGAAACCATGGAAAGTTTTTGGGATTCAGAGATGAACCACGGCACCATTTCTGCCTGCGAGGAATTCACCAGGCTAAATGGTGACAAGTGCTCCATTCAGAGAATTAAAGCACACATTCAAGGCAGGAATAATGGTAAAACAGACTTGATTCAAATTATCTCACATCCATCCTAGGGTCGGGATAACTCTCAGATTACTCTGCAGCTAAGCTAACCCTAAGTGAGATTAGAAGGTAGTAGGTTCCAGGTTCCAAACATTTCCCATTTGGTGGACAATATCTGCTACTATGAAATGAAGTCAAGCCAGAACCCTGAAGCCACTCTCTCTCTCTCTGGAAGGAACTCCATGTTCCAGGAGGAGCCATGATTCTTGCCAACTCCCTGTGACCCTGGCCTCCCAGGCAGCGCTGTCTCCACCTCTGGCTCCTGTTGCCCCTGCCTGCCTCTCTGTGGTATCACAAGGCACCCACTAAATTCACCAGCAGAGCTAAGAACCTTCAATGTTCCAGCAGTGGGGCAGTGAGGGAAGTGAGCCATTGGGGAAATTTCTTGGGGTCCAGAGAGTAGACTTTTTAAGATATTAAAGCTGGAAGGAATCATCTCTTCCAATATCCTGAAGCCCAAGGTCAAGAGAGAATATGAAGTAGAATAAGTTGTGTCCACGAATGAAACCACTTAGCAGAGGCTCTGACAAGTCTAATAACGAACCTGTGGTTAGAGGCCATCTTACACACCCTGCTCTCATTCTTACCCATCCTCCCCACCAACTCCATTTTCCACCTACAAGCTGGAGTGATTTTAAAAGATAAATCAGATCATGCAAGACCCTATCTCTACCAAAAAAAAAAAAAAATTAGCCAGATGTGGTAGTGCACACCTGTAGTCCCAGCTATTCCAGAGGCTGAGGAGGTGGGGGGATGGCTTGAGTCCAGGAGTTCAAGGCTAAGGTGTGCTATGATCTCGCTACTGCATTCCAACCTGGGTGACAGAGTGAGACACTGTCTGAAAAAGAAAAAAACAAACAACAAAAAGGCAACCCTCCAAAAACCCAACACAACAATAACAACAACAAAAAAATACTTAGAATAAAATCCAGATTCCTGACCGGAGCCGACGTGGGCTAGCCTCAGCTGACCTTCCTGACCGCATCTCCTGCCCCTCCTCATAGCTCTGCAGCCATACCAGCTTTTCCT
Source organism: Piliocolobus tephrosceles (assembly GCF_002776525.5). Taxonomy (NCBI): domain Eukaryota; kingdom Metazoa; phylum Chordata; class Mammalia; order Primates; family Cercopithecidae; genus Piliocolobus; species Piliocolobus tephrosceles. The sequence goes on from NC_045435.1 coordinate 77,076,257, forward strand.
CTCGTCCTCCAGCGTACCCACACCAAGATGCTCCTACCTCAGCACTCAGAACACTCAGCCCCTAAGGAGTTGGTTTTTCTTACCATTGGGCTTAACTGTCACCTCCTCAGAAAGGGTCCCTCTTTGGCCTCACCCCGCCCCCCACCACTATATTCCCGGTCACCTGGTTTCACATTTCTTTTTTGTTTGTTTGTTTTTGAGACGAAGTCTGGCTCTGTCACCCAGGCTGGAGTGCAGTGGCGCAACCTCGGCTCACTGCAAGCTCCCTCTCCTGGGTTCACGCCATTCTCCTGCCTCAGCCTCCCAAGTAGCTGGGACTACAGGCGCCCGCCATCACGCCCAGCTAATTTTTTGTATTTTTAGTAGAGATGAGATTTCACTGTGTTAGCCAGGATGGTCTTGATCTCCTGACCTCATGATCCGCCCGCCTCTGACTTCACATTTCTACAGATCCCTGCATTAGCTGAGATGATCTTATGTAATGGTTTATTGTCTCCCTCTACTACAAGGGAACCCAGTGACGGCAGGAAGGAGGACTCATGCAGCCGAGTATCCCAGCACCTGGACAATGTCCGGCATAGTAGGTGCTTCAGAATTTGTGGGATAAATGAAAGTACAGTCAGCCCTCGGTATCCATGCCTTCAGTTGCTGTGGATTCAACCAATCATCTATTGAAAATATTTGGGGAAAAAAAATTGCATCTGTACTGAAAATGTAGACTTTCTTGCATGTCATTATTCCCTAAACAATACAGTATAAGAACTCTTCATATAGCATTCATGTTGTATTAGGTATTATAAGTAATATAGAGATTATTTAAAGTATATGGGACACTCAGCCCCATGTGCTTAGGTTATATGCAAATACTACATCATTTTATATCAGAGACTTGAGTATCCATGGATTTTGGGATCTGAGGGAGGTCCTAGAACCAATCTCCTGCTGATTCTGAGGGTTGGCTGTATCATGAAATTACCACGGACTCCATTGAAATGAATGTTTTATGATAAGGTTTCAGTTTACAAGTTCTAGAAATGGACTACGTAAAGAACAAAACAAGGAGGGAAGAAGTAAGTTGTACATGTAGTTGTTTTAATAAGAACTAAAATATATACTTATTAAGCCCCACCTATACAGGATATTTTAACTCCATACTATGCAGAAAGAAAATTGTTTCTGCCAAAACTACAGAAATGTAGGCTTGATTTATAATAATGTAGAAACAGTTCCAATAAGTTGTTAAATCTTGTTTATTTCTGGTACTTCACTGAGTTTTCTTTTTCATGAAGTTATTATTTAAAGTTCTAGTTAGTGAATTAATGTCAATAATTTAAATGAATATCTTTGTATGCAATTATCTTGGATTGGAAGGCAATAAAACAGTTGGAATTACTTTTAACAAATTACACATTCCTTCCCCTTCATGTACTCTACTGTTAGCATTAGGGAAAGTTACTGCTGTAATTTCATATTTAAAGTAGAAGCATTTGGTTTAGAGGAAATTATAGAGCTAAAAAATCCATATGCTCCTCACATTCACCCTAACGTAATAAAAACACCAAGAGGTCAGGATTCTCTAATAAGTGATATTCGATCACGCTCTATGTATTTGGATTTTGTTTTAAAGAAATTAGTGTGGGGAGAAAACATCCCAGAGAGAGAAGCTGAACTTTAAAGAGATAAATAAATTAATGCATAATGCATTTTTAAACTCATGAATAGCAAATGAGTTTCTTAACCTGTAGGAGTATTGGGCATTTTTCCCTAGGAGAAGTGGGGTTTACCTCATGTCTTGGAAATGTAAAGGCAGTTACAGGAAACGACTCATGATTAAAGAAGAAAAAGGGACTTTCTGACCTGTAAAGCTATTCACACCTAAGATTTTAACTAGTGGATGACTTAGTCAAATTGGAAGATAATATTAAAATGTTACCGACAACAGTTAAGAAGCTGATGTATCATTAATTAAGCTGCAAACTGTGTTCTGGAAATAGAAAAAAATAATGATGACAAAGTCTAAGAGCAAAAAAAAAAAGACTTGAAAAACTGATTTATCTTCTATTAAAAAGTAGAACAGAGAGGACATTATTTATTTGTAGGATAATGGTGTTGATCATTTGGAATTCAGAATCAAAATATGTTAAAGCAAACATAAAACGAAAGGGTTAAATAGATCAAAGCTGGGGCTAGTGTTTGGAGACCATAACCAAAAGCCTTTGATGGACACAGATTTCTCTTGTGAATATGCTTTGAAACCACTAAATTATCAGGGGCATATCCTACTCTGCCCACCCTCAGAGTGAAAGCCAAATAGAGAAGGGTAAAGTAACAGAATAATGAAAGCCACATGGTTAACAGGGTAATGTAACAGGGCAATGAATGTCACTTAGATAGATTCAGGCTGAAGCCAAAATTAGCCTATTCCAGAATTAACCTCGTCACCTCATTTAGCATATATTGTATTGAGTCCAGGACAAAAAGTATACATGTGTCTTTCAATACCAAGTTTTGCAGGAGCACATAGACATCGTCTAAATGTAAATAAATCTGATCCTAAATCTATTTGAATTAATAATAAGATCTAAAATTGCTTAACTTACACGCAACCCTATGAGATAGAGGCTAATATTACCCCCATTTTTCAGGTGAGGAAAACAAGGCAAAAAGAGTTCAGGCACTTTCCCTAAGGACAGGCAGCTGGTACCTGGAAAAGCCATATTTGAACTCAGATCTTCTGCTTCCATACTTCATATTCTTAATCATGATATGATTATTCACTCCCATTGTGATTCTTGTTTAACTGTCATTGTTTCTAGATAAATCAAGTTATTTTTCTTGTAAAAATGCCACGAAACTCAGATACGTGGGCACAGGCATGGGGGCTGGAGTGTCCTTGGGTACACCCATCTACTTCCCACCAAAGCGCTGACCAGACCTTCCCCAACACAGCACTGACCTCTAATAATTTATCAGTAATTAAAGTTGAATGTCTTCATAATCACACTGGTAATTCTCAAAGTATAAATTTTTGTCATAAACCTGCTTGTTTCCATTCACATGTACTGAGTTTTCACCTGAGACTTACAGACTCAGGTGTATCGAATCTGGTATGGCTTTTAGGCACAGTTAGAAACTTTTAATGGCAATCTTGAGGATTCAGTTATCATTTCAATATATATATAGCCGGAGTTTCCATCTATAGTTTTAAAAATGACCTGCAAATCACAGAGTGTGGCCCGTATGGTGGAACCACAAGAATATTACTCAAATCTCAAAGTGTCCAAAGAATCTGGACACCCTTTTGGGTGCGTTATAGTGGTATTTAAGCCATATTTAGTGAAAATATTTGAAATGCCCTTCAGTTGCATTTGACCAATACGACTCAGTATCTTTTGACATAAGCAGGTCTCTGAAACGAATATAGATATTGATAAAATGGAATTTCCTAACATGTAGCATTCAGTATACATTTCAAAATATTAATTCAGCTATTCTTGCTGGTGGAAGAGGAGGAAAAAAAGAAGAATCTTCTTTTAAGCCCGTGCACAAGAGATAAGAGCCTCTGCTTGGGATCTTTCCTAAAATGCCTTTGGTTTTATAGTTCTAGCAGCATAGGTCCTTCCTCAGCTTCTTAGGCATTTAGGTAATTTTGGGAGAACAGAGAGCATATTAGCCATTGCTACTGACTTTGATAAATCACCTGGGCTCTCTGGAAAGCAAAAGGATATTGTAAGGAGAAATGCAATACTGTCTGTGATAATGCTCCGAGGTCTCCAGAGAAAGAACATATTTAAATATGGCAAAAGCCTAAGAGTGAGCATAACAGAATGGCCAGGGGCTAGTTTCAGCTCCACCAAGTGGGAGAACGGGGTAGATGGTGGTCTACACCATGATCCTTCTGAAAATTCTCTTCCGGCAGACAGATGCACACTTTTGATCAATTGATCTATAGATGGTCATTCTGGCCACTCCACTTTAAAGGGATCCACTGTGCCAGGCTTGTTTGTTTTACCAATTGCTTCAACACTAAAACCATACTGTGAACACAACGTTTTCCATCTGGTCATGCCACAGATGAGTTTTTTCTAGGTACTAGTTTATACTTACAACAGCAGGTAGCCAATCCCATCTTCTCGTCATGCTCATGAGCTCCTCTATACCTTAATGATGGTGGAGAAAGAAGGTTGTACTCAGGGTCGAAGTATCAATTCAAGTCCTAACTAGTCCACTAATTAACAGTGTGACCTTGTACCTGGCCACCCTGAGGCCAATAACCCCTGTGTGTCTGTCTTCCTGGGTGGATAAAATGATCTAATGAACTAATAAGGGACTCAAAGTGCTTTCAAAATGTAAAATGGTGTCTTTTAATGTGAGTGCTGCTATTGAAAAAGTACCCATTAGATATAAAATAATTTAAAATCTGCCATGTAGAGAGGTTTACTCATTAATATGTATGCACTTATGTAACTGAAATATCAATTTACAGTGTAATCTCTCCATGTGTACTCATGTTTCCTGAACAGGCTCTGCTACCTCCAGAGTTTACATATTTTGTGCATGTATAACCTGGTCCAGCCCAGATTATTGTGAAAACTTTTTAGTTTTCCAGAGATTAACAGTCATTTTTCTTTCTGAGGTTGCTATTTAGCTGAACTAGAGATAATCTTCTCAAGAAAAACAAAAAGAAATTTCCTTAAAACACTATTCATTATGTTCAAAAATAGCCACGGTCCACTTTAAACTGAGTTAATAATAGATTTTCCTGAACAGAATTCCCCCTTTAGTAATTAAGTAGCAAAATGTTTACTCTTGGAAAATGCTTGTTTCCCAGGGATTATTAATCATACTTTATTGAGAAATAATCAGTTACATAGTTTACTTTCCCACCCCTCTTAGAAAATTTAAATGCTGAGATACTCATTTTTGCCACGAAAATCTACCCAGCAATTACCATATTTACTTTTCATTTATGGGAGAATAATCTGTTTTAATTAAGCTTAACTGAAGAACTTTTATCGGATGTAATTATCCCTTCCGATAAATATGTCTCCACTAATTACATTTAACCATGGGATTTATAGCTCTTAAGTCATTTAGTAGGAAACATAATAAATCTTTAGTAATACATGCTAAATTACTATAAATTAATTCAGATCATTAACATAATAAACAAATTAGGATAATTTTGCTTAATTAGTTTGGGTGGTTAACTCAAAATCCCATGTAAGCTTCATGGTAATCTTTGTTTTCACCGTTATTTCTGGAATGACACATTTTTGAAGCAAATCTATTTTAATATTTAAATATAAGACAGACCTCTTCTCTTAAGCCTTAATCCTTTGATGATTGATTATTTTCCAAAGAGAAAATATAATTGAATGTTCTTTAATTTTTGAACTGTATCAAATCTTGCAAAAAAAAATTTACTACCCAAATATATTTCAAGTAAAAATAGTTTCTATTTCTTCCTTAAGTAAGCTAATTTTTATTTTGTTTCAATAAATGGATCCCAATAAAAGCCTTGTCTCTACATGTGTGTGTGTATAATAATAATATATTTTCAGATTTATTTTAAGGAAGCTCAGTCTTAATTTAGGTTAAAGAACAAAAAGTGTGTAGCAACAGGCAGGTAATATTAAACTAGGAAGTACTTAAGAAATGTAGGACAAATAAAACAAAGTATGTCTTTCACAGTGAATGGAAACCTTATAGAAATTCATTATCCCAAGAGATGATGCAGACCAAACATGTAATTACCTTCCAGAATAGTTCAGCTAAATTCAGAGATGCTAGCATTCACAGATGCCAGCCTCAGCACGGGTTATTAGAGAGGCAATATGCCCTGTTCTCTCACGCCTCTGCCAAGCATCCCCTCTGTCCTTTCCACTGTTTTCACCTAGGTAACACCCAGGAAACTTCGAGATGCAGCTCAGGTGCCACCTTCTCTCAGCAGCATTAGAGAATAAAATATTAGGCGTCTTTTGACAGCACTCCCCCATTTGTTTCTGCATTTTCTCCCACACAGACCAGCAACTTTTGATACAAGTGGCCCTTCCAGACACAATACCCCACCCCTCAATGAAGATGAGGTGACCAGGCATTGCTGCTGATTCATGACAAATTTCCAGGGACTCAAGCAGCCTGCTCTTGGCTCTCTCACTCCCATATTCCTCTTCAATGTAGAGAACTGCTGGGTGTCTCTCCCTTGTTTACAGCTCTCCCCATTCTCCACTGGGAGGCTCTTCTGATTTCAGCAGCTCCCAAAACTTCAGATAAGAGATGCTCCCCTCTGTCTGACCCTACCCACCCCTACTCCAGCTTCATGAATCTCTGTCTAGGCCAGCCTTCCTGACTCCCCTGACAAGAGAGGGGATTCAGGCAGCATTTTAGTAACTGAGGCACATAATAATTGCTCAATATGTTCCTCGAATGAATAGAAAACTCAGAATTGATATCTGAGGAATCCACTATACATAAATGCTGCCTAATAAATATAAATACGCAATAATTATATTTATTTTATTCCTTCATTCAATGATTCATTTAGATACCATTAATTTGATAGGTACTGCTCTTTACCTTTCCCCTTATATGACATTATCGATTCTCAACGAGCATTTAATCTTCTCTAGTTCATCACTTAGCTAGGTGTTATAGGGAATAATAAACATATATATGTTTCTGCCTTTGACAAGCTTAGCCTCCATCAGACTGTTCCATATTTCTTCATTTCTGGCCTACTTAAAACTCACTTCTTTAGAAAGGCTTTCCCTGACTCCCCACAAGGGACATGATCTTTGGATTTTAGACTATCTTAACACTCTATACTTACTCTTCAAACCACGTGTCATGATACTTGTTTTTTTTGTTTTTTTTTTTTTTATACTTAAAGATAGTTTCATTTCCCACATGTAACATTTCTTTTTAATTTTAATTCTTTTTGGAAATGAGGTCTTGCTGTGTTCACAGGCTGGCCATGAACTCCTGGGCTTCAGAAGTCCTCCTGCCTCAGTCTCCCAAGTGGCTGGGACCAAAGGCATGCATCACTACATCCAGCTCAGAGATAACATTTTTATTTATTTCCCCTAGCAAATTTCTTTTTTTTT
>NC_045435.1:77088362-77089813 GCF_002776525.5 Piliocolobus tephrosceles
TTCATTTCGTTATGTACCCAGTAGTCATTCAGGAGCAGGTTGTTCAGTTTCCATGTAGTTGAGCGGTTTTGATTGACTTTCTTAGTCCTGAGTTCTAGTTTGATTGCACTGTGGTCTGAGAGACAGTTTGTTATAATTTCTGTTCTTTTACATTTGCTGAGGAGTGCTTTACTTCCAATTATGTGGTCAATTTTGGAATAAGTGCGATGTGGTGCTGAGAAGAATGTATATTCTGTTGACTTGGGGTGGAGAGTTCTATAGATGTCTATTAGGTCCGCTTGGTGCAGAGATGAGTTCAATTCCTGGATATCCTTGTTAACTTTCTGTCTCGATGATCTGTCTAATGTTGACAGTGGAGTGTTGAAGTCTCCCATTATTATTGTATGGGAGTCTAAGTCTCTTTGTAAGTCTCTAAGGACTTGCTTTATGAATCTGGGTGCTCCTGTATTGGGTGCATATATATTTAGGATAGTTAGCTCTTCCTGTTGAATTGATCCCTTTACCATTATGTAATGGCCTTCTTTGTCTCTTTTGATCTTTGATGGTTTAAAGTCTGTTTTATCAGAGACTAGGATTGCAACCCCTGCTTTTTTTTGTTCTCCATTTGCTTGGTAGATCTTCCTCCATCCCTTTATTTTGAGCCTATGTATGTCTCTGCATGTGAGATGGGTCTCCTGAAGACAGCAGACTGATGGGTCTTGACTCTTTATCCAGTTTGCCAGTCTGTATCTTTTAATTGGAGCATTTAGTCCATTTACATTTAAGGTTAATATTGTTATGTGTGAACTTGATCCTGCCATTGTGATATTAACTGGTTATTTTGCTCATTAGTTAATGCAGTTTCTTCCTAGCCTCGATGGTCTTTACATTTTGGCATGTTTTTGCAATGGCTGGTACCTGTTGTTCCTTTCCATGTTTAGGGCTTCCTTCAGGGTCTCTTGTAAGGCAGGCCTGGTGGTGACAAAATCTCTAAGCATTTGCTTATCTGTAAAGAATTTTATTTCTCCTTCACTTATGAAACTTAGTTTGGCTGGATATGAAATTCTGGGTTTAAAATTCTTTTCTTTAAGAACATTGAATATTGGCCCCCACTCTCTTCTGGCTTGTAGAGTTTCTGCCAAGAGATCTGCTGTCAGTCTGATGGGCTTCCCTTTGTGGGTAACCCGACCTTTCTCTCTGGCTGCCCTTAAGATTTTTTCCTTCATTTCAACTTTGGTGAATCTGGCAATTATGTGTCTTGGAGTTGCTCTTCTGGAGGAGTATCTTTGTGGCGTTCTCTGTATTTCCTGAATTTGAATGTTGGCCTGCCCTGCTAGGTTGGGGAAGTTCTCCTGGATGATATCCTGTAGAGTGCTTACCAATTTGGTTCCATTTTCCCCCTCACTTTCAGGCACCCCAATCAGACATAGATTTGGTCTTTTTACATAATCCCATACTTCTTGCAGGCTTTG
>NC_045435.1:77089913-77200249 GCF_002776525.5 Piliocolobus tephrosceles
ATCGCTGATACTCTTTCTTCCAGTTGATCGAGTCGGTTACTGAAGCTTGTGCATTTGTCACGTATTTCTCGTGTCATGGTTTTCATCTCTGTCATTTCGTTTATGACCTTCTCTGCATTAATTAGTCTAGCTGTCAATTCTTCCACTCTTTTTTCAAGATTTTTAGTTTCTTTGTGCTGGGTACGTAATTCCTCCTTTAGCTCTGAGAGGTTTGATGGACTGAAGCCTTCTTCTCTCATCTCATCAAAATCATTCTCTGACCAGCTTTGATCCGTTGCTGGCGATGGGCTGTGCTCCTTTGCAGGAGGAGATGCGCTCTTAGTTTTTGAATTTCCAGCTTTTCTGCCCTGCTTTTTCCCCATCTTTGTGGTTTTATCTGTCTCTGGTCTTTGATGATGGTGATGTACTGATGGGGTTTTGGTATAGGTGACCTTCCTGTTTGATAGTTTTCCTTCTGACAGTCAGGACCCTCAGCTATAGGTCTGTTGGAGATTGCTTGAGGTCCACTCCAGACCCTGTTTGCCTGGGTATCAGCAGCAGAGGTTGCAGAAGACAGAATATTGCTGAACAGCGAGTGCACCTGTCTGATTCTTGCTTTGGAAGCTTCCTCTCAGGGGTGTAATCCACCCTGTGAGGTGTGGGGTGTCAGACTGCCCCTAGTGGGAGATGTCTCCCAGTTAGGCTACTCAGGGGACAGGAACCCACTTGAGCAGGCAGACTGCCCCTTCTCAGATCTCAACCTCCGTGTTGGGAGATCCACTGCTCTCTTCAAAGCTGTCAGACAGAGTCGTTCGCGTTTGCACAGGCTTCTGCACCTTTAGCTGAGCCCTGTCACCAGAGGCGCAGTCTACAGAGACAGGCAGGTTTCCTTGAGCTGCTGTGAGCTCCACCCAGTTCGAGCTTCCCAGCGGCTTTATTTACCTACTTAAGCCTCAGCGATGGTGAGCGCCCCTCCCCCAGCCTCGCTGCTGCCTTGTGGTTAGATTGCCCCAGACTGCTGTGTTAGCAAGGAGGGAGGCTCCGTGGGCGTGGGACCCTCCTGGCCAGGTGTGGGATATATTCTCCGGTGTGCCGGTGTTATAGCGCAGTATTGGGGTGGGAGTTACCAGATTTTCCAGGTGTTGTGTGTCTCAGTTCCCCTGGCTAGGAAAAGGGACTCCCTTCCCCCTCGCGCTTCCCAGGTGAGGCGATGCCTCGCCCTGCTTCAGCTCTCGCTGGTCGGGCTGCAGCAGCTGACCAGCACCGATTGTCCGGCACTCCCGAGTGAGATGACCCCAGTACCTCAGTTGAAAATGCAGAAATCACCGGTCTTCTGTGTCGCTCGCGCTGGGAGATGGAGACCGGCGCTGTTCCTATTCGGCCATCTTACTCCGCCCCCTGATACTTGTTTAATGTCTTTTCCCCTCACTAGGTTGCAAGCTCCATGAGAGCAGAGACCATGTCTGCCTGTTCACTCCATTGTCCCAGCACCTAACAGAAGTTCTCCCCATAGCAAGCACTCAATGAATGACCACCAGTCCAGAGTACAAAAGATCAAGGCGAGAAAACGGAGTTGGGCTATATCATTATTCTATATTATAGCTAATATTATAAATTGGTTAGTCTGTGTCAGGTACTTTTTAAGTGCTTTAAATGTATAAATTCTTTTCACCTTCACATTAACCTCCAAGTACTAGTATTTGAAGAATACCTGAGAAATATTAACATGATTTTTATTTTGTTGATAGAGACTTTATATGAACCCTGTGACTGGATACCATTTTTTATAGATGAAGAAATAAAGAGTGATGATGAACTTGCACATGTCACATAGTTAGCAACTGGCAGAATTGTGACTCCAAAGCATGCTCTTAGTCACTGAACAATACACATTCTCTATCCATTAACCATAGCAGGGTCGCCAGAAACCAAGAGTATCTCCGATTTGAAAACTTACCAGATTTTCCAAGTGTTATCACATTGCATATCTGAGTAAAGAAAAGACAGTCATACCTCATCTCACACCATAGAAAATATCAATTCCATATGAATCATAGATACAGACGTTAAAATAGTAGAATTATTACAAGAAATCAGAGAATATCTTCATGACTTCAAGGTAAGCTAAAATTTCTTACAGAAGAAATAGAAAGCATAAACCATAAAAGAAAAACATAATAACTTGGACTTTATTTAGATCAAGAGCTTCTGGTTATCACAAACACTATAAAGGAAATGAGCAGGCAAACCACAGACCAAGCAAAACTATCTGCAATAGGCATGTTTGATGAAGGGCTTATACCCAGAATATGTAAAGAACCCCTGCAACTCAATAATAAAAAGGCAAACCACCTAACAAAAAAATTTGGACAAAAAGATTTTAACAGACACTTTATAAAAGAAGATATGCAAATAGTCAATAAAGACATGAAAACATGTTTAACCATCATTGGTTGTTGATGAAACACACATTGAAAACGTGAGATAACACAACCCACCCACCATAAAATTAAGACAATCGGACAAGATTTTGGAGGGCATATGTAGCAAATGGAACACTCACATACTGTTGGAGAGAGTATAAAATGGTACAAATTTAGAAAACTGTTTGACAATTTCTAAAAATGTTAAACATACACTACTCCACAGCACCAATTCCATTTCTAGTTTTTATCCAAAAGAAATCAAAATATTTGTCAACAAAAAGCCTTATACACAAATGTTCATAACAGTTTTATTGTTAAAAGCTCATAGCTGGAAATGAGCCAAATGCTTGTCATCAGGATAATGGGTCCATAAATTATAGTCACATAATTAAACACTAATAAGCAATAAAAAGGCATAATCTACTGACACATGTAACAACATGAATCAATCTCAAAAAACATTATGCTAGGTGAAAGAAGCCAAACTGAAAACTAAAGTACCTTCCAAAGGATTCCATTTATATGCAATTCTAAAATAGGCAAAACTAACCTTTAGTGACAGAAATCAGATTCATGCCTGCCTCTGCTGGAGTATGGGTGGGGGAATAACAGAAAAGGGCCTACTCTGTGCCTTGCCATACATTCATTGAAACTAACTGAACAGCATATGTAGGATCTGAGGATTCCACTATATATAAATTATTCCACGATTTAAAAAATATTTTTTAAAAAACAGCAGCCATAAGATATCCATGGTGATTTTAATAACAAGCTGTAGTTATTATGCAAATAATAGCAGTTTTAAAAATGGGATGGAGGAGGTGAAAGGACAATAATAAATAATGATTAGTCCAGGAGAAACGAATGCCAGTGTTCTGAACATAGTGGCAGTTTTTATTTTTATTTTAACCCAGATGATTGCATCAATATTCTATTGACATTTTATGATAAAATATTGTTAATTGCTGGTCCTCCAGCTAAGTGCAAATATTACACGCTGTGCCAGAGTTGTATATTCTTTTTTGGTAGAGATGGATTCTGGGTCAGAAATCTTTCCTGCCTTTGCTCAGTGATAGACGCTCCCGAAGACCCAGGACAGGAACCACTGATTTATTGCTGAAGTTCACAGAAAATGAAGTCATACGGACAGCTCCAATCTTACACATAGCAGAAGTTCACAGGGTCTGACCTGAAAGGACCTACATCCCTCACCAGCCGGCCTTCAAGCCTTGGGTCCCAGTAAAATGTGTGTCTGTGTGGGAAGACTCACTTGTTATCTATGTGTCAGAACAAATGTCACCTATAACTCATGATCATTGCTATAGTCATCATCCAGCTAATTAGGGACATCAATCTATGCTTCCCTTTGTTCTAGCTTCTAGAACTTCTGTTTTGCTGAACCAAATAGTCCTTTCCCCAACACTCCTTATAGTTTGGGGATTTCTGGTGAAGAATTTTCTTTGCTAATGAAAAGGAAATAGACATTGCTGGCACCACTCCACCTCCTTCTTTTAATTTTGAACATGGGTGGGATGTGTGGAGCTGCAGCAGCTGTACTGCAACCATGAGACAACAAGCCAATAAGCTCTATGGGGAAACAGAGGTTAGGAGGAGGCTGGGTTCCTGGCAGCATGGCTTAGCCTCTGTACCACGCCTGGACTGCTTGCTTCCAGAACTCTTGTCAAAATGGGTAAAGGTGCCAGCTGGGAAAGTTCCAGGACATAGCTTGCTTCCAGGGAAGACTTAGACACATAGAAAATGCTGCCCTAAAATCATATAGGAAAGTACAAAAAGGAGGTGAATAGTTCTAAGGATTAACTATCTCCTGAGCAGGCCCTACTTGTAATATCAGGCTCAAGGGATCAGATGAAAACAACAAGAAGCCCTAAAATGTCATGTTGCATCGAATTTTTAAAAATTATATTTATTTTTCAGCTTGGTAAATGACTGCTTTTTTTTAACCTGAGAGAGAGTAGATCGACAGAGAGAGAGAAACCAAAGTATTCAATACTCTGTGCTTCTTTGCTAAACTTATAAGCTTCCTTTTCTACACTGCACTTTATTGTATTCCATCCAAGGGGCACCCATTAATCATCATCCCATTCTTGGCAGTGACAATGTGGACAATACATCATGTCAAAGATTTTCCTGTTAATAATTAATGGTAATTTTCATAATGGAGAGTGACACATTGTATTGTACCTAAGCTCAAGATAATTGGGACTGCCATTCACTCTTGTTCTGACCCATGTGATAAGCATGGTGTAGTAAACCTGATGTAGAGCAGAACTGGGGGGATGAGGGTGCAGAAATGATCATCTCATCTAGCAACTGGAGAAAGTTGTGTTTCCAAAAACCATCCTGATCCAAAGAATGCATGGGGTCTTCAAATAAGAAAATATAACATTTTAGAAAAAGAATTACCTCTGATTTAATAAATGAATTTATTACATAGAAAGATGTCTAAAGGGTAGCCTCAGAAGATAGAATGACCCACATCTGTTGCCTTCCTTAATCTGTCACTAGGTAAGTGGCAGAATAGACTGTATAAGAATTGAGGACAAACAGGAACCACTTCTGAGCACATTCCTGAACTCTACTTGTAGTCTACACCAGTCAATATTCAATCTCAAATTGCATTAGAGTATGTGGTGCCATCAGCCTCCTCACCTTCTCCTGTCACAGGCCTTCTAAATTTGAACTTCCGGGGTGGCAGATATTGTTAATTGCCTACCCAATGTCAAGTGCCCCTTGTTTCTTGCTAACATAACCCCAATTTTGTACAGGGAAAATTCTGAAGGGAAAATCAGCTACAATTATCTTTTTCACACTCCCTTACAGCTAGGTAGGGTTTGCCATGTGACACAGTTCTAGTCATTGAGATAAGTGGAAGTCTCTGAATGAGAGCTTCTAAGAAAACTAGCATTCTTGATTAGAAGAAGATCAATGTCTCTGGCATGACTCTTCCCACTTCTTCCTGATTCAAATGACTTAAATGTGGACAATGCAAGCTGGAGATGCAGCCGCTATCACGTTACCATAGGCAATAACTTAAACACTAAGGATAGCATAACGAGGATCTACAAAGAGTTTGGGTTTTTGATAACTTTGTTGAGCACCAGCTCTGAGCCACATACCTCTGCATGTGCTTTGATTTGATGAAGCTCAGCCATTATTTGTTGAAGCCACTTCTGATTGGTTATTCTCTCACCTGAAAGGAAACATATTCCTAAATGATATAGGATTCTGAGAACCTGTACTTTAAAAAGCTGCACAAGTGATTAGATGTCTGAAAAGCATTTGAGGCTGGGCACGGTGGCTTATACCTATAATCCCAGCACTTTGGGAGGCCACAGCTGGAGGATCACTTGAGCCCAAGAGTTCAAGACCAGCCTGAGCAACATGGCAAGATGCTATCGCTACAAAATAAAAAGTTAAAAAATTAGCTGGATGTGGTGGTGAATGCCTGTAGTCCCAGCTACTCTGGAGGCTGAGGCAGGAGGACTGCTTGACTCCAGGAGGTCAAGACTGTAGTGAGCTGTGATCACACCACTGCAAACCAGCCTCGGCAACAGAGAGAGACCCTCTCTTGAAAAATAAAAATAAAAACTAAAAAACATTTGAAACCCAACATATTCAAAACAGAACTCTTGATTTCTACCTACCCTCAAAAAATAACTCTGCTCTTCTCCCAGCCTTCTCCATCTCAGTAACAGGCACTACCCCCCGTTGCTCAAGCCAGAAACCTTGCAGTCATCCTTCACTTCCCTGTTTCTCTCGTTTACCATCCACTTTATCAGAAGAAGTTATTGACTCTGTCTCCAAAGTATGTCCTGAATCCACCCACAACACCACTTCCTGTCCACTCCCATTTCCTCAGTCCAGGCTGCCACCATAGCCTTCTAACTAGTTCTTCTCCATGAGCCAGTCTTTAATAATACATGTCAGATCATGCCATTCTCTGCCTAATACCCACTGAGAGCTTCCCATTGCACTCAGACTACAACCCTACCATAGCCAGGAAGGCTTACATCATCTGCCCCTGCTGCCTCTGAGATCTTAGCTTACACCACTACCCCATCACTCACAGGGCTCCAATCTCTCCGGCCTTCTCTGTGTTCCTTAAACACACGAAGTTCCTGACTGCCAGGGAGTTCTTTGCCCTGCGTCCACTCCACCTGGCATATTTTTCCTCTATAATCTGCTCATCTTATTATTTAGGTGTTGGCTTAAACACCACCTCTTCAGACTTGCTTTTTCTGACATCTCTGTCTAAAGCAGTCCTCCAGTCCCTCTCTATGACAACATTCTGCTTTTTATTCATAGCACTTATCACGATCTGATATTTTATCATTTATTTGTTTATTAATTTGTTTTCTCATTCCTGACATTAGAATGTAGGCTCCTTGAGTGCAGCAATTTTGCCTGTCTTATTCTTTGGTGAATCTCCAGCACTTAAAATGATGCCTAACATAAAACAGAAACCAACAGCACATAAACCCATTTATCAAATAAATGATTTCACACTGACATGATGGAGCCGCTTAGGTAAAGCATACAGATAATTTAATTTATTCTTTTACATTGGATGGAGTGTCTTCATCACAAGAAATATACTCTTTATTGAGTACATGAGGAATGTTGACTTCATTTATGCCATACATTTGTAATTTCATTGACCTTCGCTATTGTGGTCTTGCCACAGCTGGTAGCTTGTTGCTCACTCTTTTCAAGAAGAAGAAGATATGTTTTGACTTGGGTCCTACAGTAAGCTGCAAAAAAAAATTTTCCCCCATTGGATACATTCTGAATTTTTCCCCTCGTTACCTATTAGTACAGCACCAAGATCTAGTTAGTTTCATAAAACATTCAGAGTTGAAAGTTTCTGAATTTGCAGAGGGATGACTTCCTAGGACTTACTCTCAAGTCTATCACTTCATTTACCTATAACTAAAAAAACAAAACCTAACCTACATGGGGCCTGGGATAAGTAGAGTAATTTAATTTAAAAAATAAATTATGCCAATAATGTACATTATCACATGCCAAAGAGTTACCAACCTGCTTTAGTTCAACTTTGTTACCAAATTACTCATCTTAATTACTGCCTTCTTCTTTGCCTTATCTCATTTTTCCCTAGTCATATTAATGGTCACATAATAATATTAGACAATGTTCACTAAGCTTAACTCTAAAAATAATGGCTGTTTTAAATCAGAGTTAATTAGTATGTCAAGAAGTTCAGGTAATTATGAGGCCATGTGATTAAAAAAAAAAAAAAGGGCATTGGAAAAAAAAGTCACTTTACCAAACGTTACATGCACGATTCTATAAGGTATTTTTAATATTTTTCTTAACATTGCCACTGAACACTAAGTAACAAATTCTTCAGAGCTCGTTTGTCACTGCTAACTACAGGTGAGTGAGCTCCCCCTAATCCTGCAATCACCGCAGAAGATAGATTTAACATTAATTTATGAATCTCAGTGTCGTTTCTCTTCTAGGTTTAATAGTGAATCATGGTTTATACTATTTATATTTCATCACACATAAGGAAGGTTGTCAAGAGCAAAGATCAGAGTAACATAATTCTCTTTCTCATCCTCATCAGCAGCTCCTGGAGAACACACACTGGTTGGAGGAGAACTGGAAGGCACATTGTCCTTGGATCTATGTGGAAGTGTTCTGGGACTTCAAGGGGAAGGAGCAAGTGTTTTGAGGGATGCCTTAGAGCGCTGCATACATTTGGAATGAGCATCATAAATAGAAGACCTGCTATTGTGGATATCATGGCCTGCACACGTCCGTCTGTGGGCCCGCTGAGGGTACCTGTGACCTCTCTCTCAATCCTTCACAAAATAATCACAATTGCAGTGAAACAGAGAAAGAAAAAAAAATGACTGCCTTTGTTTCAATGTTTCCTGAAATACATTTCTGCTAGAAAAATAAGCCTTATTGCTTCAAAGTCAACACTAGCAAAGAAACCAAAGGTGGGGGGAAAAAAGGAGACCTGGAAAACAAAAGTAAGATGAGCCCCTCGTTGCAGAAATAGATTCTTAGGGACATATGAAGCTTTGGGTCATTGGGTTAAGTTGTTAACAGGGCAGCAGAGAGATCATGAACAGGAAGACCTGGGCCAACCTGGGGCTGGCAGTGCTGAGGGTCCCACTGGGGAGCAGGCTGAGGCTCTCTGTCTCATGACTCCTGCGAAATCTGAGGGAGCCTGACTTCAGGTTGAGAGACGCCAGCCTACGATATTGCCTGTTTTCAACTATATCAAGTTCTCAAGTTCAGGGCAAAATTGCGAACATTTTCAATCTCTTAAATTTATTGAGTACCTGCTAAGTTCAAGGTACTATACCTATGGACTGCATAAAAGTACGTTTGCTTTGGGCTCCTATGACCATCTTTCTGTCCCTTGTAACAATGTGCCACACTGATTATAACTGATGATTTAACTGCCCATCTTTACATCAGAGCTCAAAGCCTTGAACTGTGTCTATCCTAATCCCATTACCTCTCCAGGACCTAGTACATAGGAAGTGCTCAAAAAAAAAAGTGTTTGCAGGTTCAAGATAGCAGACTAGAAGCAGTTCATGTGTGCCACTCTCATGGAGAGGAAACCAAAGGGCTGGTGACCACTGAACCTGCAGGCCAATCATCTGAGAAACCATGTTAGGATCCATCAAGGCAGCAGGGGAACACAGAGAGCATAGGAGTGAAGCTGGGCAACAGCCTGTCTGAGCTCAATGCAGGGCCAGGAGAACCTCTACAACACGGGAAAGGGTAAGTGAGTGAAAGCCCCCTTTATTGTCCATATTTGAGCAAAGTCATTCAAGTCTCTAGGGAGTTCCTGTCTTCTTCTGAGCCCTGCAAATTGTTCTAACCTCTGCCTGTTACCCAGTTCCAAAATTGCCTCCACATTTTTGGGTATTTTTCCAGCAGCTCCCCACTCCCAGTACCAATTTACTATATTAGTTTGTTTTCATACTGCTGATAAACACATACCCACTCCCCACCCACAAGAGAGTGTCATGCTCTCCATAGGGACCTGTGCAAGACTGGGAATGGGAGAATCTGCATGGTCCACCAATGCCCCTACCATGCTTCTAGACTGAAGCAGAGAGCCACCTGGATGTTTTACGGGAGCAAGTCACAGTCCAAGGGGACCTCTACTAGCCTTGCATTCCAGGGATAAAGCCTACTTGATTGAAGTGGATTAGCTGTTTGATGTGCTGCTAGATTTGATTTCCCAGTATTTTGTTGAGGATTTCTGCATCTATGTTTACTAAAGATGTTGGCCTAAAGTTTTCTTTTTTTGTTATGTCTCTGCCAGGTTTTGGGATCAGGATTATGCTGGCCTTGTACAATGAGTTAGGGAAAAGTCTATCCTCCTCACTTCTGGGAAATAGTTTCAGTGGGAATGGCACAGGCTCTTCCTTATATATCTGGTAGAATCAGCCACGAATCCATCTGGTCCTGGGCTTTTGCTGGTTGGTAGGTTCTTTATTACTGATCTGATTCAACTTCAGATCTCATTATTGTTCTGTTCAGGGATTTAGTCTCCTCCTGATTCAAACTTGGGAAGTTGTACAATTCCAGGAATTTATCTATTTCTTTTAGGTTTTCTAGTTTGTGTTCATAGAGGTGTTCATAATAGTCCCTGAGCATTTGTTATATTCTGTGGGATCAGTGGTGGTGTCCATTTTGTCATTTCTGATTGTGTTTATTTGGATATTCTCTCTTTTTTCTTTTTAGTCTAGCTAGTGATCTATCTATATTATTAATTCCTTCAAAGAACCAACTCCTGGATTCATTGATCTTTTGTATAGATTTTTGCATCTCAGTTTCCTTCAGTTCAGTTCTGATTTCAGTTATTTCTTGTCTTCAGCTAGCCATGGGGTTGGTTTGCTCTTGTTTCTTTAGTTCCTCTAATTGTGATGTTAGGTTGTTAGTTAGAGATCTTTCCATCTTTTGATGCAGGTATTTGGCACTATAAACTTCCCTCTTCACACTGCTTTGACTGTGTCCCAGAGATTCTGGTTATGTTGTATCTTTTTTCTTATTCATTTCAAAGAATTCTTGATTTCTGTCTTAATTTTGTTATTTACCCAGAAGTCATTCAAGAGCAGGTTGTTTAATTTCTATGCAATTGTATGGTTCTGAGTGATTTTCTTAGCTTGATTTCTATTTTTATCATACTGTGGTCCAAGAGCATGGTTGGTATAAGTTTTTTTAATTTGCTGAGGATTGTTTCATGCCTGATTGTGTGGTCAGTTTTAGAGTACATGCCCTGTGCAGATGAAAAGAATGAGATTTGGTCTCTTTATATAATCCCATATTTCTTGAAGGCTTTGTTTATTCTTCTTTATTTTTTTTCTTTATTTTTGTCTAACTGAGTGGTTTTGGAGAGCCAGTTTTCAAGCTCTAAGATTCATTTCTCACCTTGGTCAATTCTGCTGTTAATACTTGCAATTGCATTATGAAATTCTACCAGTGTGTTTTTCAGCTCTATCAGATCAGTAAGGTTCTGTCTTATAATGGCCAGGAGTCATGTGCCCTGCTGTCTGGGTATATCCCAAGACAACAGGAGGCTGCACCCTCCAGATGAGTTCCCACAGAAGCAGGACTGCTGGGTGGAAGTTCTAGCAGGTATTGCCTGCCTGGCTATCAGCAGTGGGGCTTGCTGGGGTCACCTGTCCTGCTGTCTGGGTACTTCGTGTAACAACAGGAGGCTGTACCCACTGGCTGAGTTCATAGTGGGACCACTGATATGGAAGCTCTAGCATGCATTGCCCATCTGTTTACCAGTGGTAGGGTCACATGCTCTGCCATCTGGATGTTTCCTGGGACAATAGGAAGCTGTTTCCTCTAGCTGAGTTTACATAGATCAGGCATGCTGAGCCTAAAGCTCTAGTAGGCATTGCCCATCTGGTTACCAGTGGCAGAGGGGAATGGGGTTGCAGACTCTGCCATCCAGGTGTTTTTCAGGACAACAGGAAGCCACATCCACAGCTGAATTCACACAGAAGCAGTACCTTTGGGCTGGAAGCTGGTGCTAAGTCCCATCCAGCAAGGAGATGGAGAGCAATCTTATTGCTGTCAGGCAGCACAACTGTAGCTGGGGTTATGGCACCAGTACCTAGAGACTTGGGGAATGGCTTTGCCCAAAATGCTGATGACGATATGCACAATAAAGTCCAGACTGAGGTGGTCTCAGACAGAAATGAGGAACTTGTTGGGAACTGGAGCAAAGGTGACTCGCGTTATGTTTTAGCAAAGAGACTGGCAGAATTTTATCCCTGCCCTAGAGATGTGTGGAACTTTGAACTTGAGAGAGATGATTTAGGATATCCGGTGGAAGTAATTTGTAAGCAGCAAAGCATTCAAGAGGTGACTTGGGTGCTGTTAAAGGCATTCAATTTTATAAGAGAAGTAGAGCATAAAAGTTTGGAAAATTTGCAGCCTGACAATGTGGTAGAAAAGAAAAACCCATTTTCTGAGGAGAGATTCAAGTCAGCTGCAGAAAATTGCATAAGTAACAAGTGACTGAATGTTAATCCCTAAGATTATGGAAAAAATGTCTCCAGAGCATGTCAGAGGTCTTCAAAGCAGCGCCTCCCATCATAGGCCCAGAGGCCTCGGAAGAAAAAATGGTTTTGTGGGCCAGGCCCAGGGTTCCCATGCTGTATGCAGTCTAGGGACCTGGAGTCCTACATTACAGTCACTCTAGTCATGACTAAAAGGGGCCAAGGTACACTCAGGCTGCAGCTTCAGAGGGTGCAAGCTCCAAGCCTTGGCAGCTTCCATGTGGTATTGAGCCTGCAGGTGCACAGAAGTCAAGAATTGAGGTTTGGGAACCTCCACCTTGATTTCAGAATATGCATGGAAACATCTGGATGTCTAGGCAGAAGTTTGTTACAAGGTCAGGGTCCTCATGAAGAACCTCTGCTAGGGCAGTGTGGAACGGAAATGTGGGGTTGGAACGCCCCCACACACAGAGGCCTTTCTGGGGCACCACCTAATGGAGCTGTGAGAAGAGGGCCACCATCCTCCAGACCCTAGAATGGTAGATCCACTGACAGCTTGCACCGTGTGCCTGGAAAAGCTGCAGCCATTCAACACCAGCCTGGGAAAGCAGCCAGGAGAGAGGTTATACCCTGCAGAGCCACAGGGGTGGAGCTTCCCAAGACCATGGGAACCCACCTTTTGCATCAGTGTGACCTAAATGGGAGAATGGAGTCAAAGGAGATCACTTTGGAGCCTTAAGAATTGAGTCCCCTGTTGAATTGTGGATTTGCATGGGGCCTGTAGTCCCTTTGCTTTGGCCAATTTCTCCCATTTGAAATGGCTGTATTTACCCAATGCCAGTACCCCCCTTGTATCTAGGGAGTAACTAACTTGCTTTTGATTTTACAGATTCATAGGCAGAAGGAACACGGCTGCCTCAGAAGAGACTTTGGACTGCAGACTTGGAGTTAATGCTGAAATGACTTAAGATTTTGGGAGACTGTTGGGAAGGCATGATTGTTTTAAAAATGTGAAGATATGAGACTTGAGAGGGGCTGAGTGGGGGAATGATATGGTTTGGCTCTGTGTCCCTACCCAAATTTCATCTTGTAGCTCCCATAATTCCCAAGTGTTGCGGGAGAAAGCCAGTGGAAGATGATTGAATCATGGGGGCAGGTATTTCCCATGCTGGTCTCATGACAGTGAATGGGTCTAACAAGATCTGATGGTTTTAAAAATGGGAGTTTCCTTGCACAAGCTCTCTTTTGCCTGCTGCCATCAATGTAAAGTGTGACTTTCTCCTCCTTGCCTTCTGCCATGATTGTGAGGCCTCCCCAGTTACGTGGAACTGTAAGTCCAATAAACCTCTTTTATTTATAAATTGCCCAGTCTTGGGTATGTGTTTATCAGCAGCATGAAAATATACTAATACACCAAGGAAATCCTAACCAAAAAGAACAAGCTGGAGGTATCACATTGACCCAACTTCAAACTATACTACAGGGCTACAGTAACCAGAACAGCATGGCAGTTGTATGAAAACAGACACATAGGCCAATGGGACAGAACAATGAGCCCAGAAATAATACTGCACACCTACAACCATCTGATCTTTGACAAAGTTGACATAAACAAGTAATGGGAAAAGTACTCCCTATTCAATAAATGGTGCTGGGATAACTGGCTAGCCATATGCAGATTGAAACTGGACCCCCTCCTTACACCATATACAAAAATCAGATCAAGATGGATTAAAGACTTAAATGTGAAACCTAAAATTATAAAAATCTTAGAAGATGACCTAGAAAATACCATTCTACAGATAGGACCTGGAAAAGATTTCATGATGAGGACACCAAAAGCAAATTCAACAAAAACAACAGTTGACAAATGGGACCTAATTAAGCTAAAGAGCTTCTGCACAACAAAAGAGAACTATCAACAAAGTAAACAGACAACCTACAGAATGGAAGAAAATATTTGCAAACTCTGTACCTGACAAAGGTCTAATATCCAACATCTATAAGGAACTTAAACAAATTTACAAACTCTGCATCTGACAAAGTTCTAATATCCAACATCTGTAAGGAACTTAAACAAATTTACAATCAAAAAACAACCCCACTAAAAAGTGGGCAATGAACATGAACAGGCACTTTTCAAAAGAAGACATACACGTGGCCAACAAGCATATAAAAATATACACACCATCACTAATCATTAGAGAAATGCAAATAAAAAACACAATGAGATACCATCTCATACTAGTGAGAATGGCTATTATTGAAAAGGCAAATAATAACAGATGTTGGTAAGGTTGTGGAAAAAAGGGAACACATACACTGTTGGTGGGAATGTAAATTAGTTCAGCCATTGTGGAAGGCAATTTGGCAATTTCACAAAGAACTTAAAAAAGCATTACTATTTGACTCAGTAATCCCATTATTGGGTATGTACTCAAAGGAATATAAATCATTCTACCATAAAGACACATACACATGTACGTTCATCATGGCACTACTCACAATAGCAAAGACATGGAATCAACCTAAATGCCCAGCAACAGTAGACTGGATTTAAAAAAATATGGTACACATGCACAATGGAATACTATGTATCCATTAAAAAGAATGAGGTAATGTCCTTTGCAGCAACATGTATGCAGCTGGAGGCCATTATCCTAAGCACACTAACATAGGAACAGAAACCCTAATGCTACATGTTCTCACTTATAAGTGGGAGCTAAACTTTGAATACATATGGACACCAAGAAGGTAACAAAAACCACCAGGGCCTACAAGAGGGTGCAAGTTGGGAAGAGTATAAGAATTGAAAAACTACCTATCAGGTACTGTGCTTATTACCTAAGTGATAAAATAATCTGTACATCAAATTCCCATAACACACAGTTTACCCACATAACAAACCTGCACATACACCCCTGAAACTAAAATAAAAATAAAAAGAAATATGTTGGAATAAGTGACTAGAAGCTCATAAAATAGTTTCAGAAATAAGATGTAAACACCTAAAAAAAAAAAAAGAAGAAGAAGAAGAAGAAAAGAGGTGTCACATACAGCACATAATGAGCTACTGAATACAAAGTGAAACAAATCCTCAAGGAGAGAGAGAGAGAGAGATTTCTTCAGGCTGGCATGGAGAATTCCTCAGGTTATTAGAGGAACCCTAATTCTGAATCTGTCCCATGTTTTTCTAGCACAGAAACAGAGGCACCTATCCAATGAGAGAGGCAGAGTAGGAAAACGGAGGGACCAACTGGGGGGCAGGCACTTTTTCTATTCATTAATATTTTAGGTATTTCATGTTTAAATTACACCAGTGTAGTCATTATTAATTAATTTAATTTAATTTAATTGGCTACTATGAACTATACTCATTTTGAGGACTATAATCAATTTATGGACCACAATGATTCTGAGGAAGAATTGAAAACTCATATTAATTTACCATTAATTTAATTAATGATTAAGTACCAAGCACTTAACTACATGGTCTCATTTCATCTATGTGACTATCTATTAGATGCCATATCTCCATTTTGTGGATGAGGATACTGAGCTTCAAAGGAGTTATGTGAAGTAGACCAATCACAGTTCACAGCAACTGCCTTCCAAGGCATAGCTTCCCTATTAAACCCCAAGTACTGATGTCATTAGATCCCAGTCCTGTTGAACCCAACAAGTTAAATGAACAGCTCATAGATAGTCAACTGAAGCCAGGTGACATTTAGTCAAAACATGAGGAACTCTTTTCTGTGTGGAGGGACTGTGGATTGCTGAGAAGCCGGGAAAGTAATGTACCAGTCTAAAAATACCAAAATCAAGTACAGCAATAACTTCAAAGACAGAAATCTTCAAGGTAGTGCATGATCCAAGAGCATAGGCAGTGAGCATGATAGGGAAAGACGACGTCCATTCCATGAAGTGATGCCATTCGTGTCTATAAGACCCCTTCTAAAATAATCTCTGCTACCACCTCTGTCTGATCATCCTCATTTAGATATTTACTCCTCAGCCTAAGAAATGATATTTTGCTATCATCAATTGCCATCAGTCTTTTTCAACTCAATTTGAAAAATGCTTATCGGTTACCTATTAGAAGGGAAAGTCGAATTCTAGCACTGGGGTACAAAACAGAATAAAATCAGGTTCCTGGCCTCAGGGGCAAATGGAAAAAGAAACCCACATAATTTGAGTTTACTCTTAGTAGAGTCAACAAAGTGTCATGGGTATGCATAAAAGGGAGTGATCAATTTTGCCTCCCCACCTCCATTTCCTGTCCCAACCCTCTGTACATATCTGACTCCTCACCACTGCTATGAAGAGATCCTCTGTTTCTACTGTTCTCGCTCACTGTGGTAGGCAGAATACCCTCCAAATATGTCCAGGCCCCAATTCCTGGAAGCTGCCAATATGTTACAATAAGAGTCTTTGCAAATATAATTTAGGTTATAGACTTTAAGAGTCAGAGATTATTCTGAAGTATCTTGGTAGACCCAATCTAATCAAATGACCCCTTTAAAGCAGAGATCTTTCTTCCATTGGAGTTTCAGAGATGCAGTAGAAGGAGAACGCAGAGACTCCAGATGGAAAAGATAATGGGATGAGGAATGCAGGCAGTTGTAAGGAGGTGAAAGATGCTCCTGACTCACAGCCAGCAAGGAAATTGGGACCTCAGCCCTGCAACCATAGGAACTGAATTCTGCCAGTGACCTGAATGGCCTTGAAAGTGGATTCTTCCCCAGAGCTCTAGACACTTAGATTGTATCCTTGTGAGAACCTAAGCAAAAATCAACTGAGTCATGCTGTGCTAGACTTTAGACCCATGAAAACTGAGATGATAAATGGGGATTGTTTTAAACCTTTGAGTTTCTGGCCTTTTGTTACAGCAGCCATAGAAAACCAATATGCTGCCCCAAATGCTCTTATACCATCCTTGGCCATCTTCATTCCTTAGTCTTGTTCCAAAGCCATGCCATCTGTAAAGCCTTTCCCAAGCCCAAGTAAAACAAAGCTCTCCTTTTTCTGCATTCTTGTCACATCTTGTATGGACTTGCAGGAGAGTAATTATTTCCCTCCCTTGTAATGTTACCAGCTATTTTCCCACTGGGTTATATAATGTGTCTTAATTCGGTTTTGTGTTCCCCACACACCCAGCTACCTTGGCATAGACAGAAAAACAATAGCAGACTGCCGTTCAACCCACCCATATTTAGCATCCTTGGGTATACAGCACTAGTAGGCATTCAGACGTCTTTTTGGCTGGCACCCAGGGTAGTGGGATGTCAGTCCAAGACAATTCATGGTGAGAAGGGCAGTGTTATACAAGCAGAATAGCTCATTAGTTGACACCATTTTATTAACCTATATTGACTGCCTTTTAAATGCAAATTGAATGCTTTAGTGAAAACTAAATTGAAATATTACATTGGAATGAGTCTTGATAAAAGAACATCACAGATTGATGCTGGTATCATCACCTGCACAGCCATAAATTACCAGTGCATCAAAAGCCAACTTGATTATTGTTCCTCAGTTAAACAAGAACAATTTAGTGTTTCAGCAAAACCACTAATTCCTTGAGAGATATAGCAAGACACTCTATGAATAAAAGAGCTAAGGAGTAAAATGATACTCATTATTTAAAATAAACTAACACTTTAATATATCAATTGTGCTTTCTTAGAATTGTCACCCAATTTATTCGAATAGCTAATTAGCAGAAGGTAAGAAGCATCTGGAATGTGGAAAGATGGTAAATCAAATTCAGTCTTTTAGAATATATGATAATATATAACTCTAGTGAC
The DNA here is from genome assembly GCF_002776525.5 of Piliocolobus tephrosceles. Classification (NCBI taxonomy): domain Eukaryota; kingdom Metazoa; phylum Chordata; class Mammalia; order Primates; family Cercopithecidae; genus Piliocolobus; species Piliocolobus tephrosceles. Next base: position 77,107,656 of record NC_045435.1, read on the forward strand.
CTTATGGGGGAAGTATGGAAATATATTAGACATAATACATTTTGTCTAAACTCACTTAGCACTAACATTCATCATATATTGTAACTATTAAACTACATATCATATCTAACCTCCAAGCAAATTGAGAAATCTCATGGGATTCCACAGTCCTTGACTCCAAGGAGAAATCAAAGCTCCCAGTGGAGGTATAACCATGAAATATGTGCCTGTGTGTGCATTATTATTATTGATGTAATTGCTTCAAGTGATGCACTCACTCTAGGTAAAGAAAATCTATAGGGAAGTTCTGATTTATCTCATCACTGCAAGGTGTCCTCCATACTTGAGCAGAGTGAAATATTTATCTGTTTGTTAAAAGGGAAGTGCTAATTGGCCAATCTGGTTAAACTCCCTGGAGGGAAAATCGGATGAATGGAAAGTTGTTAGGAGGTGTAAACAGATCAGAAAAGGTAAGCCAAACCATAAATCAAAACCCAAATAATTGTTAGAGAGAAAATAACTCACAGGGCAGAAAATACCATAAACTGTGTACATGTATGCTAACACTGACAGTGATGAGGATGTTGGGGAAAACCGCTACTCCCTGACTGGCCAAAAATTTGATTGCAAAGAGGCTCAATAATTGTACATAGGGCTATGGAGTGCAGCTGCATTAGGCCCTAGTCCCTAGGTCTTGACTCCTTCATTCAACCAACCAGAACTGTTTGAGTGTGTACTGCTGGACCAGGTAGTGTGGTGATGAGAAAATGAAGCAGAGATAAAGCCTATCATCAAGAGGTCTGAGCAGAAAATTTAACAGCAGTAAAAGGAGCAGTGGTTTTCAAACTTGTAACAAAAGTAATCTCATATAGAACCTCACCAAGTAAAACAGACAAAAATGCAGCTTTTCCAGTTGAAGTCAAGGCCCAAGTCCTGGATTCCAGCTAATTCAGCATCTCAAGCCCCACAACTTTGGGGCCCTGAATTACATCCAGTGACCCCTTGGGCTCTACATAGCATCATTTGAAAATAGTCATTCTGACACAACCAATCAATGTAGAAAATGACATGTTTCACACAGGAACAAAGAAGGTTCTATGAGAAGATAGAGAAAGTTTAGTTTCATTTTATTGAATTTTAATTAAATAAACAAAAATCTCTTTTTTTGGTGATTTTAGAATTACTAGGATAGGGGTCTACTTTAGATAGGGAGCTCAGGAAAGGTATCTTTAGGTCATATGTTTGCTTTCAGACTCCAAATTCCAAAAGACGAAAGGAAGAACATTCCAACTACAGCTGGCAGCACATTCAAAAAGCTCCACAATGACGTGTTTGGTGGGGTTGTCGGAAACAAGAGGAGAAATGGTAGGAGATGGGCTCTGACTGGTGAGCAGCAGCCATGAAGGGAGTTTGGATTCTAGTCTAGATGCAGCAGGAAACCACTGCAAGATTTTTAAGCACTAGAGTCGCAAGGTATGATTTACATTTCTAAAAGGTTGTTTTGACTGTAACGTGGAGAATAGATTATAAGGGTCATGAGTAAAAGCAAAGCCTGCTGTAGTTGCATAGTCAGAGACTATCAGATTTGAATGTATGAACGGAGACCAGCAGACAGATTCATGGAGTATTTTGGAGACAGAGCTGAGAGATTTGTGGATTGGAAAGGAGGGTAGGGAGGACAATGGGGTAGAGTGGAATTAAGGATGACATCTAGTTATTGACCTGAACAATGAATGGGCGGATAGGCTACCCTTTGATGAGGTGAGAAAGGCTGGAAGAGGAGCAGGTTTGGGGCATGGGAAGGAGAAGGAATGAAGAGTTTGAGAGAAAAGAAAGGTTCCTAGGTTTGGCTTGAACAACTAGTCCATTACCTCATTGACTCTTTAGAGCAACCCTATAAAGTGATTCCCATTTTTCACCTGAGGAGACTGAAGTTCAAGCAAGTTAAATAACTAATGTGTCTAAGGACACTCAGCAAGGGAGTGCCAGGGCTGGGATTTGAGCCAAGGTGTTTGATTCTAGTGTTGACAAGTGTAATTTCTACATACTACCTCCCACTACAGAAAGAGTGGAGTTATATGGAGGTTTCATCTCAATGAGCTTATCTTTCCATACTTATAAAATTAGGCAAATCACCTTCACTGCATAAGAGTTGTGAAATTCAAGGTGATATATGCGGAAGTTCTCCCTGCACTGTACAGTTGTTTATGAGAATGAAATATATTTTTTCAGCCATTGAATCTTGGTGTATATTCTTGATTCCGTGAACTCTGACTTTTCTGGTTTTGACTATGGCCACATCCTAGCCTGGTAGATTTCTGCTGCCTTATTCAGTTTCCAGTCACAGGGCTTTCTGGATCCCACTCCTGAGGGGCTCTAAAGGGGACTGAGAGACTCTAGTCTGAGTCTGGGGCAGTGCCTTACTCTCAAATATTTCTGGAGAACTTTGGAATCCCCCTGCTTCCAGGCTTCCATTTGTGATTTACCTTCACGACATAACATGTCATGCTGAACCTGGGGTTGACATTTCAACATACACAGGGATGCTGTCATGTCCACAGTGGCAGTGACTCATGTCCTCTGTGGGAAGCTTTCTCATGACACTCCACAAACCGTGGGAACTACTCTTAGCCTGTAGCTGAGATAGTCCTTGACAACTGCCAAGTCACTGTCTCTTTGAGCTAGGAAGTGAGGAGAAGGGAAAGGGAGAAAGAAAGAGGTGACCATCTGGCAAATCCTACTGGGTCCTGTGCCCCATGGCAGGGACTGTTACTCGTATTATCTCTTTTAACCCTCATAACAATCTTGGGAGACAACAATTAGTATTCTCATTTATAAAATCAAGAACCTGCTGCACAGAGTTCATTTAGCTTGCCAAAATCCACAAACCAGGTTAGAGGGAGAGTCACAACTCTGAACTACATAGATCTGACTCTAAAATACAATGGTTTGATTCCACTAGGCCATAGTGCCAAAGCATAGAATCAAGAGAGAGGGGAGGCAGAAAAGAAGACAAAAGGGCTTTCTTAAAGTGTGCTCTCGGAATCCTACCAAAAACATGAAGTCACGAGTCCATAGTGACTGAAAATTCATTTGATTTTCAGCTCAGGCATGTCAGAAAAAATATATCGTTTCAGTTGTTGTTATACATATAGAATGTAGGTTATCAAACTATAATGAAAACCATCAGCCATATTTAACCAGCCAGATTTTTATTTCCCAAGGCCACAATAAGGAAGACGACTGAAATTCAGTTTGCATAACTATAAAGAAACTATGTTAGCAAAAGGACAGGGAGGGCAGCTTATTTCATTGCTAAGAGAATCAATTCTTCTATCCAAATGAGAATGCCAGGTGAGACATGGGGATTTACATGGCTACCTTTCACCAGAATGATTTGATTTATGTAAGTAAATTCTATCCTTTGCCAGCTCCTAAATCCAGAGCAGTGCAGTTAAGTTGATGCATATCAGAGCCGACTCCCTTTCTCATTTCAAGTTGATAATTTGAATGCTTACTAAAGTTTCTATGTTAACTTTCAGGGTTTTAAAAATGAAGCAAGTTTCTGTTCTCCTTCAGACTCAGGAGCAATGGGAATTAATGTAATATTGTCTTTAATGAAACGTAGTGGGGATGTGTGATTCATGTTTGTTCTCAATTCTTTCCTTCTCTTTAAAACATCATAAAATGAAAAATACAACAGCTGTTTCATATTAAAGAGAAATGCAAATGTGCATTAATGCAGCTCAAGAAATATTTAATGTGTTCGGAGAATTTATTATTTATATGAATGGAATCAATCTACATTTTCCCCATTCAATAAAATGGCATTTATTTCAATGGCTCAGCCAGTTATTTAAGCCAAAGCACAAAAAAAGAGATGGTGTAGAATTTAAGTAATGGGTGCATTTCTTTTTCCTAAAAGTATAGAATAAAGAAGAAAAGAATTCAGATGCTTTTTGCTCACCAAAGATATAAAAACACTACATTCTGTTTATGCCTAGTTTACTCGATTAACAAGTTTCAGTTGCATGGGAAATCTCATCAGAAGAGTCAAATTGTTCAGGCTGAGCTTTGTCAGGGGGGCCAACTGCGAACTGTGTTCAAACCCAGGTACTTCTTGTGCTGGTAAATTGTGTTCGGAAAAGGCCTCCTGGTGAGCAGTAATGCTTTCTCATTATTATACTCCTTCTATTATCTACTTTGGATGCAGATATAAATTATTTAAAACAGGAGAGGTTTCCCTTGCTAATTAAAGGCAGGCTGACTAACCAGCTCCCATCAATGCCTAAGGCTTCATTCCATGCATAATCCTCCAACCAGTCTAATAGCCCACTCCCATGGTTTTGCTAGGTAATTTTAATCAGTCATGTGTGTACCATGGAAACCCGACAGCTGTGCACTTGGATGACCTTATTATCATTAGCAGCAAATTAGTTGTTGAGCCGGGAATTTTTCATCAGGAAAGACTACATGATTTCATAAACTTGGGAATGGCCAGGTTCTATTTATTTTTTCTAACTGGAATTTACAACGTAGGAAATGAGCACATTTAGAGTGAAATTCACACTTTAATGAAGAGGGATATATCTGAAGTTTCTCTCTAACACATTTTCTACATTCCTTTATTCTCTTCCAGGGAATAAGAGAATTGCCATCATTTAGAAATTTTCCCAGTGAATGAACAAGAGGAGTATTTTAGTGTCATTTGCTTTTGGCTTTGGAAGCAACAAAAGTTGCCTCCTGGTGGTCAGGAGATCAACAATTCTCTGGGATACTGGGAAAATCATTTAAATAATTGCCCCAAAAAGGAGATCTTTAGGTCCCTATGATGAAAGAAGCACGTTTTGATGTTAAGATTACCCCAGAAAGAGTCACAAAACCTGCTGAAGACATGATCACTCACTAGATCATGTTTCAAACAGGTCAATGGACATTAATTTTGCAGCCCTAGTTGTACAGCCCAGACAGCACTTTTCTATCAGGCATCCCAGTACTCCAAATACTAGAACAGAGCTGTCATTGTTTTCACCTCTCAGACATTTAAATTTTCTTGTATTGCCTTTAATTTAATATCTAAGCAAGCTCTTATGCTTCAAAAAATACTCCTAATGGAAGATTTCACTGCTCTTTCTTCTGCAAGAGTAGCTTCTCTAGAGGAGGCAGAAGTTTTGTCATAATTAGCCCTTCAACTATCTGATAATTACCAAAAGCTCATTCTCCTGGCTGTTAGCATCCTTGTGCTATGTAGATCAATTTCTTTGTAATTCCACAGTAGTGTTGCCAAATAAGACAATGACCCTGTAAATATTAAAGATGATCTGTGGGTATGCAGTTAAGGATAGAATGAGTGGTATAGACTGCACAACTTCCTTCCCTTTCTTTCATGAACCCTCAAGGTGATGTCCATGTTGTTACACCAGCCTCAGTTCTCTGTGAGCAAAACTGTGAAGGATGTAAAATAAGACTTCTGCCTTCTCCTGCATTCCCTGTAGACTCTCTCTTTTCATCTCTCATCTCATCCCAACACTACTGCACTCTAAAGGAACCAGAGGCAGGCTGGATGGTGCTAACGTAAACCCCTTGAGGGGAGTGGAGTGGATACTGTGGTGATCCGTCAAGGGCTGCTCTCCAGGACCAATACACTCATCCTCATCTGTTGGGAATGTCAGTTAGTGAAGGCTCCCCACAGCCTCCACCCCTGGATATTCCTTGCCCAAGTTTGCACCCACTCCTAGGGAGCAGCCCACAGTTAATGACTGGCTAATGCCAAGATACAAAGGTCTAACTTCTTAGCCTCCGTTGGAACAACTCTAAAGGGTCATCCCAGCTCCAGGGCCCCCATAGAGTTGGCTGAGGCCTCAGGTGCAATCTCCCTGCACATCAGCTTCTCCATCTGCTCAGTGTTGCCTTTCTCACCTCCTTATGGGGACGTATCTCCCAAGAGCGCTCCCCAATAAACCTTCAGCACCGAACTTCTCATCTTTAATTGTGTTTCCAGTGAACCCAATTGAAGGCAGAGGGTTACCCCCAGTAGTCTTAGACTGCTGTGTCGTAAGGGAGGGGCAGCAGAACCATTCCCCAAAGAGGTATGAGTCACAACCAGGAATACAAAGTGGTTAGATCCAAAACAGAATAAAAAGTGGTTAGATCCAAAACGTGAGCTAGGAACTAAATTCAACAATCCAAAACAAAATGAAATGAGGTTCAAGACACAGGCATAATCAAGTGCTTTAGGACTAATTGCAAAAACAGAGAGTACACAGCTTTTTACATCTGAATCTATCACATCTCCTTAAATGAGCTGGTCCCTCATGGCATCTTCTGGTTGCTCAAAACACTTACTAAAGTGCACTTTAATCGACCTTCACTCTCAGGCTCCTATAGTCCAGCCACACTGGTCATAACCGTTTCCACTGTACACACCATGACATGGGATCCTGCAAACATGGCCCACCCACCACCCGCTCCAGAGTTTCATTTGAAATTCCAAGGCTGAGTAGCCCATTCAGTCCCATATGTCTTCATCCCAGCTCTCTGCCTCTCCTCACTGTCTTCCATAGTCCAGGCCATGAGTCAACCCCTCTAGACATCTGTCAAAGTTCTCTGAGCACTTTGGAAGCTCAGTCTATTGCCAAGAAGTTACCTTAGGTTCTCAGTGTTGCTTATTCTGCATACAGATGCAGGGAGAAGAGGGCCTAACACATTTGCTTTAAATGCGGACATGTTTTTCTCTCAGGCATTTGTACAGCAGGAAGGAGATCCAATATTCTCCTGCCACCTTTCCAGGCCACAAACAACGCTTCTATCCCCTCTGAGTTATGAAGGCGAATATTGACTGGGCACTTGCTATGGACTAGGCACTATTCTGAGTGCTTTACATGTTTTATCTCAGTAATTTGTATAACAACCTTGTGACACACAGTTAATATGACCCCTGTTTTATTGATAAGGAAACAGGGGTGCAGAGGGGTGACCTACCTTCTCCCATAATCAGAAAGTGGTAGAGCCAGGTTTTGAACTCAGCCAGTGCCCCCAACCAATAAGCTCTTTTGTCTTGCCCCACACCTAGCATCCACTGACATCCATTTTGCCTTCCATATGTTGAGGATTTCCTCTCCACTCTGGATGCTGCCAGTACCCAGTAATGACATCCCCAGTAATGTAATATCAACATCCCAGGATGACCCCACCAAAGCCCTCACTTTCCAGTTCCTTGGCCTCATCTGTTTCAATAGTATGCACTCGAGGCCTTCAGTAATTGACTCCCAGGGTCATATGCTTCTTAAATATTTAACTCTGAAATGTCCCTCTGCCCATCGCCTGCTCTCCTCGACTCGTCCTGCCTCCTCATTCCTTCCAAACTGCTCTTTGCCCCCACTCCCTGCTCTGTGGGTACGGCCTACCCCTCTCTCCACCTTTCGATTTCCTTCCTTCCCTGATCAGCCTCTGTTCCTGTCTCCCCTTCAATACCTCTTTCATCCACACCTGAAACTCCCTCACTTTCCTCTCATTGCACACATTACGCTAATCCCCTGTCCTGCACTTTTCTGTCTTTTTTTTTTCCAGTGACTCTCACTCCCTGAGTAAAGGGAAAAATCCAAGTTCCTAAGCAAGACCTTGAAGGTACCGCATGGTCTTCCTCAACCTGCTCACATCCCACCACTGCTGTCCCCCACAACTTGGGATTCTGGCCACAGTGAGCCCCAGTCTCAAACATGCCATGCCTCTCCGTATCTTCTTGTCAGAAATCATCTTCCCTTCTCCCCCTCTGGAAGGAAGCAACATAACCTGGTGACTTCTTGGACAGAGGACTGGGGAAGAAGAAGGAGGAAGGGAGAGGATGAGAGTAGTGGATGAAATAGAAGATGACTTAGAGATATTTACTCTGAGCACTTGCAAAGAGGTGAGTGCCATTACACTGCAGGGACTCCTTCGAGGAGGAAAAGCAGGCAAGATACAGAGTCAAACTGGGCCTTCTCCAACCAGAGGTGTGGATGAAACGCCCCGTAAGAGCATCATAAAAACAATCATAATCACAGTTCAACATTGATGCCCCCAACAATTATGCACATTTTACTCTGATTATGTGCCAATAATTAGCCATGAGATATAGTTTATATAGATTACAAAAGCAAATTGGCCAGGCGCAGTGGCTCACGCCTGTAATCCCAACACTTAGGGAGGCCAAGTTGGATGGATCATTTGAGGCCAGGAGTTCGAGACAAGCCTGGCCAGCATGGTGAAACCCCATCTCTACTAAAAATACAAAAATTAGCCAAGCATGGTGACACACACCTGTAGTCCCAGTTACTCGAAAGACTGAGGCAGGAGAATCGCTTGAACCCAGGAGGCAGGGTTTGCAGTGAGGCAAAATTGCACCACTGTACTCCAGCCTGGGCGACACAGCAAGACTCCATCTCAAAAAAAAAAGCAAATGAATTTAAGAATATTTTAGAATATAATGACATTCAGATAGCTGATAAAATATGAAGAAATCAACAGAACTCATCTATATAACTGCAAGCTACTTGGAAATATGATAAATATTCTTGATGACAATAAATGTATAAATGGACTAATAAAGTGAGTTGTCTCACATCTTACTAATAATTTATGAGATGTACTTCCAAATACTTGTAATACTACCAGGAAATTTGTACATAGATTATTATAATGAACTTTGCCATTAGGACTAAAGATGTTATATATTAAGACCAAATTTATCTGAGTCATTAATTTGAGATGCCTCACAAAGGACATTTATGTATACTGTTTTATTTATCATTTGCATACCTTTAAAACTACTTCAAACTCTTAGCTTTAGAATTTTATATATTTTGAAATTTTGATTTTCTAGAGAAAATATGGAAGTAAAAAAGTAAATGGGTAAGAACCGAGGTCAGCTGACACAGCAGAAGCATGCCCTTTATGCCCTAGAAACCAGGAACCACATAGTGTTTACTTACTGGAAGAATTTAAGCTTTATTGTATGTCTATTGTTATCACAAAAAATATTTTCCTGCCAGAGGTAAAGTGTTCTTTAAATGCGGTGTGGTTTCTCTTATATCAGAAGCTCAGAAAAGAGGTTGCTAGTTGTTCTTGCAGAAACAAGGGCAACTTAATGCCAAAGACTCACAATATTACAACATTGTAATTAGTCTAAGTTCAAGGAAACCCACAGAGTAAATATGTTGCTTGTAAAAATCACAAACACTGCAAAAGATTCAGGTTTTATTAGGTTAATGACAGCGATGTAGGAAAGTTGCACAATCACATACAAAACCATTGACAAATGAGGATCTGACAAAGCTAGACCTGTGAACTATAAAAAAGAAAACTTACAAACATGGTAATAGAATAAAGATATCAGAGGGGAAAAATATGAATATCAAAAGATCAAGGGACATCTTTAAGGAAATTGATGAAGTCTGCAAACATTTTTGTGCTGTGAAGTTTAATCATAAAGTAAAGGCTGTTGCATTATACTATCATACCATTTCACTACATAAAAATATCAACACTAGATTTAGTCTCAATAAATATCAATCGTATTATTATTGGTAATATGATTGTTATTCATTAGATTAATGGGGGGGGGATGACGTTCATTTTGACTTAGTGGGGAGGAAAACCCAGGAATAAACACTGGAACCTCACTATCCTTCCATCCTCAGATCTCCCCTTGGCTGGACCCAACCTAAAGCCATTGATCTACATATAGATCAGCATCTTCAGCCCAGAAACAAGTAGAGAAGGGAAGACAGTGGGTCTAGAGTAGCAAACTTAAGACATCCATTTCTCTCTCTCACACACACACACGTACACGCACACACACACACACACTCACACACACAACCTGAGTTGCATGAGGCCAGATCCCCAAATTCTCAGGACACTGCCATTTATCTGGACAACAAGTGTGTCTGGAAGGCTTTCTAGACGTCAGGTACAGTTCCAGGTGCTGGAGACACTGTGACGAACAAAGTTGACAGACTCACTTCCGTGGCTGTATTATGACTTGGTCTCTACCTCCATAAAAAAATTTAAATTATTATTTTATATTTACTTTTTCTTCTAACTTTTTAAGTAAATGAAAATTAAAACATTTTTGTGGACCCCAGAAAGTATCATGGATTCTAGGCACTGTGCCTACTGTGCCTAATGAATAAATTGGTCCAGCCCAGCCCCTGCTATTACAGAACTGGCATTCCAGTGGCAGAGACAATAACAAACAAGTGATAGTTAAATCATGACAAAAATATTAGAAAAGTGCAACGAAGGCCATTGAATAGGACATCTTAGAAAGTGACCAGTGGAGAGGGGCTGGACAGACACAATGTCCAGAGCAGGCTCCCTGAAGTGGTCACACTGCAGATAAGAACCTTGATGACTAGAGGACTCCGTCTTCTGAAAATCTAGCGGCGTCACAGAAGGAACAGTTGGTGTAAAGGCCCTCAGGCAGGAAAGAGTGTGGTGTGTCTGAGAAAAGCGAGAAGGCCAGTGAAGCTGAAGCATAGAAGATGGGAGGAGGGACAGAATGAAAGAGGTAGGCAGGGGGGCGAGATCACACGAAGTCCTGCAGGTAAAAATATGGGTTTTGCTCTATGTTGGGGAGTTACATGGCTTGATTTGGAGACTGTTGGCTACTGTGGGCTACCCAGGCAAGAGAAGATGCTGCCTAGTACCAGGAGGATAAAAGTGGAGACAAAGAAAGGATCATGGATGTAAGATGTCCTTTTGTCAGTCGACAGGGCTCCTAAAGAACTGATGGAGAGGGAGTCCAAAGCAAAGAAAGGAATGAAGGATGACTTTGGGGGTTTGGGCTTGAGAACTTTGCGCGAGGTGAGTAGCATTTACTAGCACTGACTTTCATAAACACTGTTTCTCCAGTTGGACTAGTAGCTAATAAAATATGATTTGATGTACCCTGCTGTGACTCTCACACATCTTGTCAGGAGCATGTTTGCTGTGGGAGCACACCAAATTTGTGAATTCATGTTATTTCCAGCATCATGCAAATGACTGCTTTGGCCACCATGCTGCTTGCTGCAACTCTGCCAACTGTTTTAGCAACAAAATCTTGACCCTTGCTTCCTTATCTTACATTTTAATCAAGTGTGGGTGCCTGGCTAGACCACACTTGCTTTTTAGACAGACCTGTTCCTTCTAGAAGGACCTAATTGGTTCAAGATTAACTACCCCCATCTGGTCCTCAAACAATCTTTTTTCCTGGCACAATGAATCTCCTTTCTGTGCTCCTGATAAGAATTTATTTTGGGGGGCTGGGTGCATTGATTCATGCCTGTAATCTCAGAGCTTTGGGAGGCAGAGGTGGAGGATTACTTGAGGCCAAAAGTTTGAGACCACCCTGGGCAATATAGCAAGACTCTGCCTCTACAAAAAATAAAAATAAGTACAGAATTTTTAGAGAAATAATTTACTATTTGGATCTGAACTTATCTTTGTTCCTTTAAGTAAATTTCAAAGCAACTGAATTCTCATAGAACTAGAATACTAGCATTCTAAGGAATGATAAATGCAGGTTTCTATTCTCATTCCTCTTGTCTTCTCATTCCCTGTACTTTCTCTGAGTAATCTCATTGATTCATTCATTCTACAAATGTTCACTTAGAACTGTTTAGATGTAATGACAATGATAGTAATAGCACACATTCACACAGTGTTTACTATGTGTGTGCCAGGCATCTATTGAATCTTCAAGATGATCCTGTAAGATAGGTACTCCTGTTATCTCCACGTTAAAGATGAGGAAACAGGAGATTAAGACATATGAAGAAACTCGACCAAGCTGATGCCTGGTGGAACTAGGATTCAAACCCAAATAATGGGCCTCCAGTGTCTATGTGTTATAACAACCACCCTCTACTGTCACCTCATTAGCTTTGCTTGTGCATCTAAATTACAGACTCAGATATTCAATTTCTTGCTAGATATGTCTGTTTGGATGGCCCACAGGAACCTAAAACTCAAAGTACTTTAAAATGAGCTCACCCTTCTCTCCACAGACCCTCTTCTTTCTCGCAAACCTCGGTGAAGTGTATTACCATCCATCCAATTGCCCAGGCTAGAAACCTTGATGTGATCCCTGACTTTGTCCCAGCAACTTCCATCCTCAGCCAGCGTGCAATCCTTTAAAATGTCCTCTTTTACCTCTTTACTATCTTTTGAATGTATTAACTTCCCTATGCCCACTTTTTAAGCTTCATTCCAACTCTCACCCTGTGTTACCTGACTTTACTGCAATAGCCTCCATCTGGTCTCTGCCAACAGTAGGATCTGCATCTGTGCTGAAAAAGCCACCATGGCCATCACCAGAAGCAGTAGGAAGAGTGCTATAATTGATTGGTAATGTCTGTCATGGGAACAATTGCTGGCATTGGTACCAGGATGTGCCAGCCTTGCCTTAGCATCTTAACACAATACCTCATACATGGAGGGTACAAAATAAATGATGTTAAATGGATGAAAATATGAATATTAATGTCTTTTTATCTCTCTGATCCTAAGCATAATGCTCTGCACTATATATAGTCAACAGTTGTGTGTGGGGCCATCCTTGGCAATGATGATGAATAATTTTTACCAACTCAATCGAATTTAAAATTTTTGAAAGCTCATTCTTATTTCTTGCCAGGCTCCATTAATTTATATCAAGTCTCTAAAGTTTCTTCCTCATCTCTGCTTATCATCATCCCCCTTGTCCCCATGCACCGCCTTCTGTTTTCTCCAGGTTTTGGGAGCCTGATCACGTGAAATTTTGACAATCTACCCAAGGGAAATTCTATATATATATTTTATTATATGCCTCAATAATAAAAATGTTCCACTTCTCATGTGAACATACAATGTACAGGAAGAACCAGTGATGTGCAGAAATTTCAGTCTCTTAGTCCTTTATAGGTTTAGATATGACTGTTACACTACAGATCTTCACTTTGATTTGGAGACATGCATCTTTCTGGCACCATATTCTATCCACTAAACTCTTGAAATTATGTTCTGACTTTTTTATAGGGTTTCCTTCTTCTTTGTCTATCAGTCTACTCCCTAAACATGTCAGATATTTCCCATGCACATGATGAATATTTTATATTTGGTTGACTGCTTTATTTTTACCTCTCAGGCAAAGCAAGCTTTTACATGTGAAATTATTTGGTAGATATAAAAAGGATGTTATTTTTATTCCATGTCCTTGTTCTTGATACTCACAATCAACAAGCATAGTTGCTAATTCTCATTTAATGTATAAAGGTTACAGTGGTTTGTTGAGCTGCCTCCCAAAAGATTCAAGGAGTTTACTAATAATAATGCAGAACTGCTGAACCATAGCATCTATTGGTCTGTAAAACTAAAGACATGTTAGCATTTGCAGGACTCCAGTCTGCTGCAATTAATTCTGATGAGATATCCACAGTCCAGAGTTATTATCAGCTGGAAAGTGTCAGAAAACTACCGGCCATTTTGAAGGTGAATCTTTACAAATGCATTTTGTTGCTGCCAAATGATTAGGAGTTAACATTCAAGTTTATATAAGTAATTGTAACTGGATGGAAAAAAGTAATTTAGTAATTGGTCCATTTTTTGCCATTCTGAATACCTACATAACTCATATGTGTCAAATAACATAAGTGTTCTCAAGTTATGACTAACTCAGTTGACAGAAAGGGAGCCCTTCAGATATTAGGGAAAAGAGGTTGCATAACCAAAGAATTCAATGCCCTGTAGTCCCAGCTACTTGGGAGGCTGAGGCAGGAGAATGACATGAACCCAGAAGGCAGATCTTGCAGCAAGCCGAGATCATGTCACTGCACTCCAGCCTGGGCAACAGAGTGAGACTCTGTCTCAAAAAAAAAAAAAAAAAAAAAAAAAGAAGAAGGAAATGCATCCACCTCTCTCTTTCTAGCAGGGGCACTGGGATCACCACTAACATCTGAAATGAGGTGTTGGGTCCTACATTTCATACAGGGTCTTCTCTCTGCTGGAGGAGCCCAGAGATACCAGGGAAATACCAGAGAGTCCCAGGACCACCTGCTAAAAATCAGACAAAAGTTTAGAGTGGAGCCGTGCAGTGTCGGACAGGCAACGGACAAGTTTGGAAGCCACTGGATGTTGTCAGGCCAATGCATCTGATCATATTTAGGAATTCTCATAACATTTCATTGGTCAGTTATCAGGTAGGTGGGGGCAGAGTAGGTACACAGAACTCACAAAATACCACAAGGAATCATGGAACTTACAGTATGCCAGGAAGCTTAGTAGTTTAAGTGGCACACATGAAGATGATTATGATACTATCCTGTTCTGAAGACACTCTAGACATAGTCAGGAAGACAGTGGTGAAAGAGCAGCTACAGAAGGGCTGCACAGGCACCACGAAGCCCTCAGCACGAGGAGGAACACGGCATCAGGGTCACACCCTCCAGGATTCTGTTCCATTCAGTTCTGAGTCTGGCAGTAACTCTCTATGTGACCTCCAGCCAGAACACAACACAAAACCTGAGGCTAATTTCATGAGGTTAAGATTAAATGAAGTGGAGGAGGAGATTTTTTTAATACTTTATATATATATATATATATATATATACACATGACATATTCATATAATTAATAAATACAATAATATAAACACTAGGGCAGTAGGCAGTGAGTGAGCACTCAGTGATAGGTAGCAAGAACAGCAGCAACAGTCACTGTAAAAAGACTGACTGACTTATGATGAAGTAGAGATATAAACTAAGCACTACTTCAGCATACAAGCAGAAGAAATCTACTTAAACTAGGGTTTCTGTCATGATATTTCACAATACCCAGTCTTTCCTGTCTCCATGAATGCCAATTCTATTTGCACAGACAGACCAAAAACCTCTGACTCTTTTTTCTCTCACACCGCATGCCCTAACCATCAGCAAATCCTATTGGCTCTATCTTCAGATATTTTTAGAATTCACTCACTGCTCACTCCCCTACTACCACTTCCTTCAAACATTATCATCTCTGGTCTGGATTCTTCAGTGACATCTCTGCTTCAGATCTCCCTGTGCTTTTTACCTATAACCTGCCCTCCATGCAGCAGGGATGACTGTCCTTTTAAAATGTTGAATCATATCACTAACCCTGGTCATCCCCCTCCAAAGGTGACCTCGTGTTACTCAGAGCAAAACTCCAGGTCCTTATGATGCTTTCCAGGCCCTCCACATTTGACCTCTGTCTCTGCCTGTCCTCATGCTCTGCCACCCTGCCCCTTTCTGAGTCTGCCCCTGTCACACAGATCTTGCCATTCCTCAATGACATCGAGCGTGCTCCTGCCTCAGGCCATTGCCTTTGCTGCTTGTGTTTGTTTGGGCTCTCCAAGAAGCAAATGCTAAGATGGAATTAGATGTGCATGAAATGTATGGAGGGGAAGTGCAGATGAAGGATAAAAGGGAGGGAGGGGAAGAAGGTGGGAAGAGCCTTTGACAGCCATGCCAATCTGACATCTGTGAGGACGAGGAGATGGAAGACAGATTGTACAAGAAGGGTTCAGACTGCAGTGCAGTCCTAAGGAAGTTTCCAGAAGGCCAGTGGGTGTCTTTCCCTGCCTCACCGGAATGGCCTGAATTAGGATCTCACTGTGCTCCTACAATGGGTTGGAGTGGCTCAGTGGAAATGTGGCTTCCACATGAATGTGACAGTGGACCCATAGGGAAGCAGCTGGGATGTGGCCAACAACCAACACTGCTCCGCTCAGCAGAAGATCCACGTCAACTACACTGTTTCCTCTCACTGGAATGCCTTTTACCTGATGTCAGCACGGCTAGCCTCTCCTTTCCTTTAGGTCTGTGTTCAAATGTCACCTTGTCAGTGAGGTCACTCTGACCACTCAAAGAAAATAGTGTCCTCCACTCTGGCATTCACTACCCACCTTACCCTGATTTATTTTTTTATAGTAGTTTTTGCCATCCAATATATTATATAATAATTTGTTTGTTATGCCTCCTCCCACTGGAATATAGGCTTCATGAGGGCAGGAATCTGTCTAGTTTGCTAACTGCCTTACTTCCAGTGTCTAGGATAATATGTGGCACATAGCACATACTCAATACATAGGAATTGTGAATAAGTGAGCTTTAGAAGATACAGGTTAATTTCATCATTGCACATGCAGTTAACTTTCCTGCTGACTGTGGAACCTGACCTTACCACAAAATCTTATTTAATCTCCCCAAAATAACAAACAAATCTATTAACATGTTTTCCAATTATTGAGGCTTAATACTAAAACATAGGGAAATAAACCATGTAGTCAAGCAGAACCCTTTAGAATTCTCCATCTATCCTTATTTACTACATGAGATTTGCAAACTATCTTTAAGGTCCTAGGCATCTTTACATAGAATCTTATCTTACTCTTTGCTTGATGTATTTTAGTGGTTCTCAAAGTGTAGTGTGCAAAAATGATTTTTTAGGGTTTTGTATATAAGCTACGGGTCTTGTACTTATGGGATATACAGTGAATTTCTTAAGGTGATTTTGACATTGTTCTCAGTAGAGTAGGTTCCCCAGGAGTGGATACTGACATGAGAATTCAGGTGAAAATGATGTATCATAAACTGTTCCCTGGAAAATCTGATTGGGTCATGGGGAAATGGGGCCGAGCAAAAAGATGACATACCAAGCAAACTCCCACAGAAGGTAACTTTGGCCTAATTCTGCAGGGGAGGTCAAGAAATAGTAGAGGTCACTCCTCAGAGTTGTCCTAAGAGTACTTATATTCTTGATCCAGTCAGCCATTGATGAGAGGGTGACACCCAAAGGATGTAAATTCCCAAGTACTTTAACTCTCAGTGCATGCCAGCAAAGTAGGCGGTTCTCCAACAAGAGATCCTGGTGCTGACTGTTGGAATTGCAAGTGCAGTGAAAGCCCGAGGGCAAGAAAGTAGTAAAGGGATTGGAGATAATGTAGTAAAGGGATCAAGAGCGTATGGGTGAAGCACTGATAATGCCTGCTGCACCTGCTGACTACATGTATGCCTCAATAAGCACAGTTCCAGAAGGATATATATATATGTTTACAGCAAAATTAATCAACATTAAACTTCGAATACATTGTTTCAGTTTTCTGATTTCCATTATTATCCATGAGTGTGTATTTATGTGAGCAGTGGAATTTCTTTAAATCACTTGGTACAGTGATCCAAACATTGTGCATGGGATCACACATCTCGTGCCTTTTTGAGTAGGGTTGTGTTACTACACATTTATATGAAGAACCACACTAATGTGGTATGCTTCCCTTTCCCCACTCAGTTGTTAACATTAAATGTTACATCTTCTTATCACAACGTGGTAATCTTAAGATCTCAGGTAACTGCTTGAGGCTACTAAACCTTCTGAACAACTGCTCTGCTCTGAGCCAGATGGAAGGGTCAAACATCTTCACTAGTTCGCATCAAATTTTGATCTCATTTTCTGCACTTGGAATTCCATTCACAACTGTTTATGGGAAATGAATGAATAAAACGATGCTGCACATTGTAGACCATGAAACAAGCACTGCTACTAGAGGCAGAAGACCAGCATTCAGTAAGCAACCTCAAGCATGATAATTCCTGAAAGCTTCAGTATTTTGGGGGGTTAATAGAATGAACTAGATTCTCTCAAAATTTCTTTTTTATGATAAAAGTACATTGTTCAATAGTTCTGTAAGAAATGCCCCAATTCACTGCTCAATAATTCTGTAGGAGGTTCCCCCACTATAGTATCTATTTGGGGAAGCTTCTGTGGCCTTCTCAAGACCTGTGACAATTTTGCCACTGCCTAAACTGACAGAACATCACAGAGAGGTGAAAAATACTAGTTGTTGAATGCCAGATGCCGTGTTAAGTATATACAGTGGCTCATTTAATTTTCACAACAACATTATAAGGAAGTATTATTATACACTTTTTATAGACAATGAACCTGGGGCCCAGAGAGATGAAATAACTTGCACTGAGTCATATAGGTAGTAAATATGGAGTCATTATTCAAACCCAGGGAGGCCTGATTCTTTGCACTCTGCTGATGTAATGGGAAGAATTTCTAGAGTAGGAGTCATTTCCAGGAAGCAACACAGAGCCCTAGTCAAGAAATGTTCTTGTACCCAGAGAAGAGAGAATTGATGATCTGTGCCTGGCTGGGTTTCAGAATTGCTGTGGACAACTGTTTGCCATGTACTCTTTCCCCTCCTTTGGGATGGCAGTGTCTACTGTGGTTGTATGATACTTTACCATTGAATATCGGATGTATGGAGATATTATGTAAACAGTTTATTTCTGTAGTTCGCAGGTCTTCAGAACAAAAAAAAATTGTATTCAAGGAGCTGTACTCAAAGATTCACATGTGAGGAGACACATCCATACCTGGATCTGATTTTGACAGGGAGATTCTTGACAGCCAATGTTGTAATAAGATATGATTTGAGAGGTAGATTCCTTAGAGAACAGTGAGCGCATTTTGCATGTGGAACATGTGTAAATAATGTGTGGCCAGAGGGCAGACTGTGGTAGATTAAAGATTGCCACAATATTTTTGCTACTACTCCCATTTAGGAGTAATGCTCAAGCCTTTGATTTTGGGATGACATTCTGGGTCTTCCAAGTATAGGTCATAAGAAGCTTTGCAGCTTCCACTTCTTGAAATGT
This sequence comes from Piliocolobus tephrosceles, assembly GCF_002776525.5. Taxonomy (NCBI): domain Eukaryota; kingdom Metazoa; phylum Chordata; class Mammalia; order Primates; family Cercopithecidae; genus Piliocolobus; species Piliocolobus tephrosceles. The sequence goes on from NC_045435.1 coordinate 77,126,321, forward strand.
TTGCTCAGGGTGAAGCTAGCCACCAAGTATGAAATCTAACTGCTCTGAGACTACCTTGCCGCTCAAGCTGGACATATGAAAAAACTATGAGGAGAAAGAGAAAGAGATAGGTTCCCGGACTGCCCCAGATCTTCTACCAAGCCCAGCCCAGGCACCAGAAGTGAGACTGAAGAAGCCATCTTGAACATTCAAGCTCCACCAGACACAATGTGTGAAAGCAAAGAACTCATCTACAGCCATATCCAAAGTCTTGGGCACATGACCCCAGTGGAGCTCTCAGCCATCTCATGCCATTTGAGTATCCCTGCTGAGACCCCAGCGATCAAGGAGCTCTCACTATGTCCAGCCTGAATTCCTGATCCACAAAATCATGAGCATAATAAGATGGTTGTTTGTCTTCTGTGACTAAATTTTGGGGTGGTTTGTTAGACAGCAACTGACAACCGGAACACGCTGTTCTAGGGACTCCCAAAGGAAAGTGACTGAGTTGCTCACTCATTAACTAGCTGTTTGCAATAGTCATTTTAATAAAATTAGTATATATTATATATGTATTTATGTATATATATCATATATGTATATATTATTGTATATGATATATATATATTTATATTATATATGTAGAGACCAGATCTCACTCTCTTGCCTAGGCTGGAGTGGAGTGGCATGATTATAGCTCCCTGCAGCCTTGATCTCCTGGGCTTAAGCAATCCTCTCACATCAGCCTCCTGAGTAGCTGGGACTATAGGTGCATGCCACCACCTAGCTAATTTTTTAACTTTTCTTACAGACAAGGTCTCACTATTTTGCCCAGGCTAGTCTCCAACTCCTGAGCTCAAGTGATCCTCCTGCCTTAGCCTCCCAAGTGCTGGGATTACAGGAATGAGCCACCACACCCAGCCTATTATTAATCTTAACATTAAAGTTATGCAGATTTATTAGAAAACATATAACATCTTTAAAACACAAAATTACCTACAATCGCACCACCCAGAAATACATTTACCTATTTAAAGTGTCTGTATGCCTATAGGCTGATCCTATATATAACCATTATCTATTTGTGCATAAAAGCATACCCAAATTAAAGCTTTAAAGCAATTTTCTCATTGCTCACAAGTCTGTGGATTAACTGGGTGATTCTGCAAGCAGCTGGTGGGTCAACTGAAGCTAGCAGTCCCAGGCAGTCTCACTCACACGAATGGGCTGTGGGCAGGCTGATTGATTTATGGAGCCTAAGATGGGATGTCTCTGCTCCATGTGGTCTCTCACCCTCAAGGAGGCTAGCCCAGGCCTCTTTACATGGAGGTCTCAGGACAGCAAGAGCATGAGAAGATTAACTGCAAGACCTTCTGAAGCCTAGACTCGGAATTCCTATGTCACCACTTCTGCCCCATTCTGCTGGTCCGAAAAGCCTCAAGGCCAGTCAGATGCAAGTGAATAGGGAGAATGACTCCAAGTCTTGACAGGAAGGGCAGCCAGTTCACATTGCAAAGGTAGATGTATACAGGGATGAAAGGACTCTGTGGTCATATTTTTTTTTCGTTTTGCAATCTACAACACTGTACTTGAAAAAAAAATTTTTTTTGAAAGCTTTTAGGTTTGAACAATGTAATGAAAACCCTTTGAGCAAGTAAACTCTGCCCATTAACCTGTTAGGAAGACTCTGTTACCATGTCTCAGATAGATGAGTTCTTGTCTCAAAATTGGGAACAGAGTCCATTTTGTCTAAGGAAAAATCTCCTTGAAGCTCCCAGAGTCAATTTTTTAAATGAAGAGAAAAATTAACTTAATTTCCTTTTTTCCTGCCCCAAACTGGTAGGTATTTATCTGGCCCGTTGAGTTAATACTGCATCACATAGAGGCATGGGGTCTCCCCCTAGAGTTTCCTCATCCTCTGATCTGGATAACTGAGTGATGTAATGATAGTGACAGGGACAGTGAGCCTAAAGATGACTTTTGTTGCCATGTTCTGATTGAGCGTTTATCTCAAAGACTTGTAAATACCTTAGACTGCAGTACAATAGTCACCAAGATTTGTTTCTGAGAGAAATGAATACCTCTGTCCTGCTTTGGGCAAAAACATCTCATGAGCTGAGGTTATATACCCTGAATAAATTAAATCCCAGAGATACATAAAGGTTAAATGAAAAGTCAAAGTAAGTAGGTGACCCAGGGTAAGTGGGCCAGTTTGGGAAATGCATGGGAAGTGAGGGTAAGAGCTGTATCCCTGTCTTCAGCCATAAAGTAGGCTTCTATTCTCTGTGGACAGAGCCATTAATCAAATAGGTTATTTATAGAATATCCTAGAAACAAAAGTTTCCCTCTGGGTTGCAATTGTCCTCACTTAGGTCAATGATACATGACAGGCTTATCATAAAGTCTGTTAAGGAAAAAATCTACAATGTTCTTTGTTTCTTGAAGCACAGAAACTGCAACCTGGCTAAGGTTTATACTCTATCAAAATTCCTTCAGCAAACTTCTTGATCAAATGTTTATTTTGATAGTTTGCAGTGTGCCCATTTGATGCGATGTAGGTCTAATAGCTCTGGTATTAAATGGTAAACAAACCAGGATGGCTATTATCCAAAAAACAAAAGATAACAAATGTTGATGAGAATGTGGAGAAAAGGGAATCCTCCAACACTGTTAGTAGGAATGTAAACTGGTGTAGCCACTAAGGAAAATAGTATGAAGATTCCTCCAAAAACTAAAAATAGAACTGCCATATAAACCCTGCACTCTCACTTCTGAAATACATCCAAAGCAACTGAATCAGTACGTTAAACAGATATCTGCATGCCCATGTTCACTGCAGCATTATTTACAATAGCCAAGACACATAAACAACCTAAATGTCCATTGATGAATAGATACAGAAACTGTGATATATACATACAATGAAAATTACTCAGTTTTTTTAAAAGAAGGATATCCTGCCATTTGTGACAATAGTGGATTAACCTGGAGGACATCATGCTAAGTGAAATAAGCCAGACGCAGAAAGACATATACTGCATGATACCACTCATATGATGAGTCAGTAATAGTCAAACACATAGAAACAAAGAGTGGAAATGGTGGGTGGTTTCCACGGCTTTGGTAGTGGGGAGCAGGGAGTTTGTAGTCAAAGGGCACAGTGTTTCTGTTTTATGAGACAAGTAAGATCCAGAGGTCTATGGCATAGTGCCTACAGTTAACAATACTCTGTTGTATTATAAAGATGTTCTAAGAAAGTAAATATTATGTTAGGCATTTTTAACACACACATAAGAAAATAATAATACATAAGGAGCAGCTGAACACAGTGGCTCATCTCTGTATTCCCAGCACTTTGGGAGGCTGAGGTGGGAGGATCACTTAGCCCAGGAGGTCAAGGCTGCAGTGAACTATAATTGCTCCATTGTACTCCAGCCTGGGTGGCAGAACAAGATCTAAATAAATAAATGACTAAATAAAAATAAATAAATAAGGAGGGTGGAAGGAAGGAAATTCTTGAAGGTGAGGGATACGTTTATGGCATAGATTGTGGTGATAGTTTCAGTTATCCCTTGATATCCATAAGAGATTGGTTCCAGGATTTCCCATGGATACCAAAATCCAAGTCCCTCATATAAAATGGCACAGTATTTGCATATAACCAATGCACATCCTCTCATGTACTTCAAATCATCTCTACATTACTTACAATACCTAATACGCCATAATTCTAGGTAAATGGTGGTCATACCCTATTGTTCAGGAAATACTGAGAAGAAAAAAACTGTACGTGTTCAGTACAGATGGCTTTTTTCCCCAAATCTTTTTGATCAGCAGTTGGTTGAATTCTCGGATGTGGAACCCACAGACACGAAGGACCGACTGCATTTATCTCCAGACTCATTCAGGCTGTGTACATTACATGTGTATAGCTTTCTGTATGTCAATCACATCTTTAAACAGCAGTTTAAATAAAATGACAACCAGAGAGAGGTAGTCGAGAAGAGGAGTGATAAGGATGAGCCCTATCAAGGACTGACTTGGTTTCACGTTCTAGCTTCTGGCTTCTTGCCACTGTCTGGGTAGGCTTGAGTGTGTGCTAATTCACCTTTTGGTCTCCATCTGTGACATAGCAATAAGTCGGTTAGATAATTGATTAGAAAATTGCCAGCAAAGTGCTTAACACAGTGTCTGGCACATGGTGGGCTCTAAATAAATGTAAGCAATATTTGTTATTAGAAAAGTAAGCACAATTTGGGGCCAAGGACCTCTTTGTCCTAGGGCTGACAGCGAGACCAAGAAGAGAACAGCAATAGATGTTTTCTACACTGAGAAATCCACCATGTGCCATACACACAGGACATGACACGACCTGCAGTGGAAATGGAGTCATGGGGACAGCCAGGTACATTATAACAAGTTTAACTAAGTTTGTAAAGTGCTAAGTCTCTGTAACCATAGAAATTAAATCATTCTCACTGGATATATATATAATAAAAATTGATAATAGAGAAATTGAACGAAGCCTAATGCCACTTATTAAAATTCATAAAAACAGGCCAGGTGTGGTGGATCATGCCTATAATCCCAGCACTTCGGGAGGCCGAGGCAGGCAAATCACTTGAGGTCAGTAGTTTGAGACCAGCCTAGCCAACATGGTAAAACCCCATCTCTACTAAAAACACAAAAATTAGCTGGATGTGGTGGTGGGCGCCTATAATCCCAGCTCCTCAGGAGGCTGAGGTAGGAGAATCACTTGAATCCAAGAGGCAGAGGCTGCAGTGAGCCAAGGTCACACCACTCTACTCCAGCCCGGGCACCACAGTGAGACTGTCTCAAAAATAAATAAATTACATTAATTAATTAATTAAATAAAATTCAAAAAAAAACAAAAGAAAACCTAGGCATTATGGCTCTGAGGAATCTAGATAACACCAAAAGTTATTTTTTCCCACTTCTCAAAATATTCACTTTCCCTCACAGGCAAGGAAATATTGTGCTGCTGCTCCTAACCAAACAGAAGCTCCAAGCACAAACTTCAACAGGTCAACTTCCCTCTCCCTTCCCAATCAACCATGAAGAAAAGATCAATTTCACCAACCAAAGGACAATTAATGACTCATGTTTATCTAGTGTATTAGTCTACTTCCATACTGCTATGAAGAAATACCCAAGACTAGATAATTTATAAAGAAAAAGAGGCTTAATGGACTTAGAGCTCCACATGACTGGGGATTTCTCATAATCATGGAAGAAGGTGAAGGAGGAGCAAAGGCACATCTTACATGGTGGCAGGCAAGAGAGTACGTTCAGGGGGAGCTCCCCTTTATAAAACCATCAAATTTGGTAAGACTTACTCACCGTCACAAGAACAGCACAGAAAAACCCACCTCCATGATTCAATTACCTCCCACTGTCTCCCTCCCACAACATGTGGGGATTACAGGAGCTACAATTCAAGAAGAGATTTGGATCGGGACACAGCCAAATCATATCACCTAGACTCAAAATAAAGTGTTGAAAAGTAAATATATTGTTTCATGTAATTTTGTGGAGAGAAAACTGTTATTTTAGTGCATTCGAACTCACTTGTCCTCAGTTCATTCATAACATCTTGTGAATATGTATAATTTTAATCTGGGAGATTTATTTAGTTATTTATAACTATATCTCCCATGTGTTATTTTCCTATGTTGCTCCTTCATTTTAAAACAAATGCATTTTTTGGAACCTGTATATACACTGGGGTTCCCAACTTGCATCCTATTATCACAGCTATAATGTTTTTGGACATTTGAACTTGTGTGTGATATCATGTCCAGGTTTGTTAAAGGATATAATTAAGAAAGGATTAAAATCATGAGTACAGCAGATTAAAGGTGAAAGAGGGGATTAAAAGCATGAGTATAGCATAAGGATATTCCTAGCTGGGAAGAGAATCCTGTAGTATGTGGAACACAGAGCTGATGTCCAGTGTCTAATTTCCTTGTGCAGGGAACCTACATAGGGGAAAATCAAGGCACTAAGAGGGAACTATCTTCTGCAGGCATTTGTCAATGATGACGTTTAGAGGAGTCCACTGAGAGACTCCAATGGGGGCCAACTAGGCTATCTCCTCAACAAACATTTAATGGATTTGTTTCCAGAGTTTAGGTCTCTAGTTTTATAAAGTAGATCAATGGGGAAATATGATTTACTTTATACAATGCACTTTACTGGCCATTCCCTGGAACGTATCTATTCCATAAATGTCAAGGATAGTTGCCCTGTATCTGATCCAAACTTTGAGAGAGATGTGGATTAAACTCCATGAGCTACAATATGGTTGGAAGGTTGAACACTCCTCGAAAACAATCTACAGCCTTAATGATGACAAATACTTCAGCTCGTTTCTCATAAGTACTGAGGCTGGCAATGCTGCCAGGCAGCATGGCAACTCCCCTGGATGGGGTGCTGAAGCAAGACTCATGGTACACACTTCCAGCAAACATTTCATCAGCGATGTCCAACCCACTCAGCAAACCATTTCTTTGCTCACTGATCTGTATCCTATTTGCCATGTAGACCCAGGAAAACAAACATTTTCAGTGACATGATTGCAAATGTTTCTGTCACGAAGGCCCATTCCAAACAATCTTGAGTTTGGATTTATTCTTGGCAAGCAGGAGACAGCTCCAGGAGCCTATGAGGATTTCTCTTAACCATCCACATCTCAGAGAGTATCTCTCCTGGAAGACCCATCAGATTTCTTCCATGGCAAAAACAGCAGCCTGGGAGCCTCCTGAGAACCGATGTCCCACCTAAAATATTCACGGCTCAGATTCCCACAGGCTGATAAAGCAGTGCCTCACCTAATGACATTTCCCCCAGTACACCATCAAAAACATGGGGTCCCAGGGATATGGTAAGAATGCTTTACTCTTTTGCAACTTTATTAATCTTCAGTGTTTCACTGCTACTGAGTCATATCTTTTAATAAAAACATATGAAACCACGAAAAAATTATTCCAGCTCATTTTATGGACTGATCTGATTCTGCTACTCATAAATTATGGATGGTTACATCCTGTGGCATTTCAGTCCTGCTCACTTTATAATTTAGTCTGACATTTGGATAGCCCTGGCCCTTCTGCACTAAAGTACTTTTGAATCACTTAATTATAACCATTATATCTTGGGGGAAAATGTGTACCTGTAATGACTTGCCACTATTAAGCAGCCAATTGAAGACAGTAAAAGTAAGTTTTTTTTACACAAAAGAAAGAAGAGTCACTCTATCTAAAAAGAATTGTCCAAAGTTAAAAACTTTGGGTGGCACATTATAGAAACCTATTCAGACCGAAGCAAAATAAACAGAATGAACTTGGGGCATCCACTGCTATCTCCTGGAACCCAGAAGCAGCAAGTTTAGCCAAGCTTGGAGGATGGGAAGTTAGAATCTGCCAGCCAATGGGAACCAAAATAGCCAACCTCATCATCTCTCACTTTCTCTCTTTCCCTCCCTTGGATCACATGATTTCATATTTCTGTATTCTTTATTTGCATTTGCTTTATCTTTTCTTTTGCCCATTGGTGTTTTCAGTCTCCCCACTACAGCACGAAAGTGACTGCTCCACTCCACAGCTCCAGTACATCCTATCTCCAGAAAGACCGCTGGTACCACATTCTGAGAGAGAGAATCTGACTGAGTCGGCTTGGTTCAGGTGTTCACTCCTGCCCCAAGCAGCTACAGCTGCTTCATTAGTGAAACATACAAACCTTAAATCCAGTTAATCATTAACCCTTTCGTGATACCTTAAAGAGAAATGTCTATTTTTAAGGATAAAGTAGGAGGCACAATACCTGATGAATGAAGTAGTAGAATCTTAAAGTTGGAAAGGACATTAGAAGTCATCCAGTGAATTTTTCCACCAATGTAGAAATCCCCCATCAGCTCAGCTTTCTTGATGGAAAGCCACACAAGCGTTCTCAGCTTGAAAACGTTCTATAACTGGGCGCTTACATTTTGGCAGAAGTCCATTGTACTGGTGGGCAGATTTCACCTTCAGACAGGTCTTACTCGTATTGTACAGAAACTGCCTCCCTCCATTGTCCATTCAAACACTTGGGGCTGTTCTCCAGGGTTCGTGGGAATCCAATTCTAACTTCTAGATGGTAAATATTTGAAGATGGCTGTCTCACCATATGTCCTCTTCTCCAATCTTGACATTTTCAAGTGCCCCAGACATCCCTTCAGATGACATCATCCTGATGATCCTTTCCTATTTGCTCTCTGGTTTGTCAGCATTCCTCAATACCTGGATATAACAGTTTAAAATTTGTGGAACATCCGCAGGGATGTTGGCTGAGACTTTTATTAATTCTCACCTGGATACAATATTTCTATTGACATGGCCAAAAACTGTGTTAGCTTTTTGAACAGTGCACTATGGGGTAGCATTAAACAGTCCAAATTGCCTGGGCTCATAGGCTGTCTCCTCCATTTACCAGCTGTGTGACTTTGGCAAAAAAAAAAGTCTTTCTGCAACTCAATTTTCTTACCTGTGAAGGGAGACTATGTCCAGTGCCTACTCCAGATAGTTGCTGTGCAGATTATATAACTCATGTAAAGAGTTTAAAATAGTACCTGGCACATGTTAAGTGCTCAATCAATGTTACATGTTAGTTTGGAATGAACTGACTACCATTGTCTTTTATGTGACATTCTAAAGTGGTTCAATTTTATCTTGAGGGACTTAATCTGTTAGTTCAGCCTACAGATATCATTATATGTCCTGATTACCTCACTCAACAAATTAGTTATCCTTTCCAGGAGTGTACCAGAAATTTGTTGATTATGACCTACATGTCTTTAAGATAATGAAAACATTGAATAAGATAGAACCAAGGAGAGAATTTGCAGCCTGCTGATGAAACCCATTCACAGAGTATCTTTAATTATAAAATGCTTTCCCATCATCTCATTCAAGTTAGGTACCATTAGCCCTGTTTTTTAGATGAAGATATTAAGAACCCAAACTGTGAAGCTGCTTATTTGAGAACACAAAAGTAGTGAGTGAGTAAGACCAAACTGAAACCTAACTCTCCTTTTTACCTTACTGTCCTTTGACTACTGTTGGTGAAACCGCTAAAAATTCTTATCAACTTTATCTCCCACATTTTGTAAAATCTTCTTACAGGCAATGAAGGATACTGAGTGAGAACGTTGAGGTGGGAATGATACAGATCTGCGTCGAAATCTCAGTTCTACCACTGAGTCACCAAGACAACTCTGAACATGTTAATTTACCTCAGCCTCAGTTTTCTCATCTGTAAAATGGGTATGATGACATCACTTAGCTCGTAGGTTTACTGTGAGGGTGAAATAAGTAATCATGTGAACTGGTCATCATAGTACTTGTGCACTCATTACACAGTAATTGTGATCATCCTCGTTTTTAATATTATTCACAAGAGGCTGTCAAGCAGCCCACTAAAGGCAAGAAGCATTACTTCTTTTGGCATTATTCTGACTAAATTACTTGCATTAAATAAACAACAAGCAAATAAAATGTGAAAATCAACCCTTAGGGATAGCCAGCTTTTTGGACCATACTGTCCAAAGTTAATCACTGAATATGATCAATATCAATATGAAGGAGGAAAATGCACACTTCAACAATATACAATTTTTCATCTTTTAGAATGAAAAAATTAAAGTGATCATAATATCCAATTTTGTAGAGCAAGAAAAGAAAAAAATACCAAAGAAAGAAAAAAGAATTTGGTTATATTACCAAATTCTCTTAAAAAGATCATTAATATCCAATTTTGTAGAGCAAAATAAAAAGAAAAGAATATCAAAGTTCTACTACTGAATTATCCTAAAGTTAGAATAGTGTCTATTTTTAAAGATAGACGCTTGTTGCAATTTGCAAATAATTATATTACCTTTTTCCCACACTACTTCTACAATCAAATTTTCAAAAATAATAATGTCTACTCACCATTATTATTGTTATTATCATTATTATTATTATTGCTGCTATAGGCTAAAGTGTGACATTGCAGGATGGTTTTAAGGAACAGTGTGATAACCAGGCTGGAGTATCGTTTTGGACACAAAACTGGACTCTAGCTTTGAGCAATTAGTTAAAGAGTGTATGAATATTGGCAGTAACCACTCCTACTACTGGAAATACAAGCCTGAAGCCATGTTCTACCAACTGTGGGCCTCTGACACCACTGGATGCCCAACAACTGCACATGACAAAAGACCCACTGCTCCTGTCTGGCTCTCAAGTAATGGAAAACACTTCATTAATAGAAACTGCTCACCTAGATACACGGCAAAAATCCAGGAGCCCCTATTCATCTCCCCAGTATTTACTATATAGATTGTGTGTGAGAAAAAGAGCAGGCTGTGAGTAACATGTTAAGGAAAAAATTAGGAGAAAATGAAATAATGATAACTATTTTTATTTGCCTATGTGCTCTTATTTTTGCCTTATGTCTGAAAAGTGAATATCGTTTGACAGAAATAAAATTGTAATAGCATGAATATAAATTTAATATGAGGTTCAAATGCAATTTTAATGTTTATTTTGTAGAGATAAACAGTAGCAGCACGTATCTGGATAGAAAATGTATTATAAATCAAGCCAAGGACTCACAAACGAATCCCATTTTAAATATATTTATTCAGTGTGGCAGAGGGAATGAGGCAGTGTCAACAATTTGGCACTGAGAGCTTCCCTTGAAACAGTAGAAAGGAAGTCCTTCAAAACATCATTAATTTAGTCCCATGTACAGCCTGTGCTTTGCAGGGAATCCTCTGGCAGAGGAAGCTGAGTCTAGGGGCTTCCACTCTGCTGGGGGCTGGGGACAGAGGAATAATGAGAAGGAGGGAGTATTTTATAATCTAAGGGCCTTTTTCAGGTGGCTGCTCTGAAGACACAGTTGAAAACCAGCTGGCCACCAAGCAGAGGGGGACATGGGAGACCCCAGGCATGAAGACGACCAATACCTAAAGCAGCCATCAGGTGGACACAGCAAAGGACCAGTTCCAGGGAAGGCCAATTATACCAACGTCCTCATGTCACAAGCAGGATAAAAACTTAACATTGCAAATGAAAAGGCAGGATGAGAGAGGGAGGATGCAGCCCCTGACTGTCAACTATGATTTCCTCGGATTCAGTTAGCTTGTATCAGAGCCTTTTCCAACAAGGAGAATCCACCTCTATAAGAGAGTCTTTGCAAGACTTGAAATTGCCATTCTCTGTCTTAGCTTCATGACTGCTACCTCCCTAGGAAGTGATTTCTACATTGTATGCATTTTCTTTATTTCTCTTTTTTTTTAATTTCCCCAACTAGGTTCCCCCAAAAATGTCTGTTTTCTTTACTCTTGTATCTCTAGACTCTACAGGAGTGCCTGGCACCCAGCAAGTATGTATTCATTAAATATTTGTCAAAGGAATGAGTGAATTCTCTGTCTAGAGTGCCTGTAAAGTAACACCTTAAGCCAGGGATGACATATTTGCTTCATTTTGTATGTCAGGTTTGATCAGTCAGCAGCAGCTTCTAGAAGAAGGTGAATCTCTGCTCAATGGAAAAGCGTGCTGCAATCCCAAATTCCTGGCAGGTGTGGCTCTGGGGCCAAGAGTAGGACAGCATTCCCCACGACTCCTATCTTCCACCCCTGTTTTTGCCTCTGCAGTCAGTTCAACCCTGGTATCACATTGCCCTGAAATCTCTGGGGGTAGGGTCAGACATCTGTGATTTTTAAAGCTCCCTGGGTGATTCTCCTATGCAGCCAGGGTTGGGAAACACTGAACTACCAGCTGCTTGGGAATTTATTTAGCTAAACCCAGCAGCAAGCTCTGTTGGAGATGGGAAGAGGAATGAGTTAAAGGGGAGAAAGTTAAATTGACCTAGACCAGAACCCTTCCCAGAGACACAGACCAGTCCACCGGGCCACAAAAGGGGATTTTCTGTGTGTCAACAGTCATTGAATTCACTGTTCTGCCTGTGTGTACAGCCCATGCAACCTCCTTTCTCCACAGCAATAGCTCCTGCAGTAATCACAAAGCCTCAGATTTCTTACTACTAACTGGGAGTAAGAAAAGAGCATTTATCTGAAATTCTTGACTTGTGGTAAACCAGATATAAACATCAAGAAGAATTAATCTCATGTGTGTAGTGAAAATTTTTGCACAAAGCCACAGAATGTCCAAGAAAAGTAAATAATGAGTGTCTAATTTCCCTCTGTATAATTTGGCTAATTATACAACTCTCAGATTATAGCAGTGCTCGGATAAACATAATGATATCTTATTTGCCACAAATTCCCTTAGTTTCGTTAACCAATTACTTTTCTAATACTTCAGGTATCATTAAAGCTATCCTAATTTAAGAATAAGCAGATGTGTATCATAACAGAGATCCAAATTTAACCCCAGATACCTAATAAATGTATAAAAGGGAAAAAAATTATCTATTCCTAATATGCTATTTAATTACAAGGTTTGGGGAAGAAATAATACATGCTAATGATGAAATTAGAGGCTTTAAGATCTAATTTGATTACATTCTGTGAACATTGGTTATAGCTTGGCTTGCAGCTAAATTTATCAAGATGACTTTCCCATTCACATGGGGCTAAAAGCAATTTTCAAGCAAGCAAAAGGCTAGAGTCATGGTGGATTGTTAGTGTTGGATAACTTTTATCAAACAGTACTTCATGCTCTGAATCTATTTGTTGGTAACAAGCATATACAAAACTAACATGAGCCCATAAATAGTGCCATTAGTTGCTTGTGTGTAAGAATAAAGGTGTCTAATGGACCAATATCACACACTTTCCCACAGCAGCAGGGCTTATTTTACAATGGGTTATTATGCTAATAGATCGTAAAATAATATACAAGAACGCGCGGCTTTAATGTATTTACCCCTGTAGACGAGGAGGGGGAAAATGCTTTGCAAGCAATTATCATGAATTATTACACTATCTAAAAAACAATTACTATAGACTCATGTGTTTCAGTTTTCCAAGTTTATTACCGTTAGCATGCACACAGTCTAAGTAATTGAGCAAGCCACTCAAATCTGCACTTACAACACCCTGAGTAATGTGCTAAGAGTACCCATGCATCCATTCCCTCCTTCTGCCCCCTATCGATCCCCCACTCCAGAAAGGACTTTCCTTCTTGAATGCATCAAGTACTTTTAAGAAATTGAACAATGGATGTCATTTAGAATACAATTAGGTGAGCCACTTTTCCTTTTTTACCTCCAATTATCCACAGCAACCTGCACACAGCCACCACTGCCTCCTTCCCTCAGTGCCAGCTGTTGCTCTTGAGTATCAGATCAGGGCAATGTAACTCAGCCAGAGAAGCCGAGTCAGAGAGGTCCCCAGAGGAATGTGGCTAAACTGAAGCTCTTCTCCTCCTCCTGCCTTACTGATAACATCTGTTAGGCCTGTTCCCTAGGGCCTTATGCATCTTCATTGAAAACTCTCCACAGATTTGGAGTTCACAATCTAGTCCAGCCAACTCTCTTCCCTGGCACATCTCAAAAATGTGTGCTCCATGAGAGGGAGTTGGCTGTGTGAAATCAGGCTAAATAAACAGGATCCTTTTCAAAACATCAGTGGGACCATGCTCCCCTCCTCCACCCTTTTTAAAACTCCCTCATTAGCAGGGTGGTCTGCAAACCCTGCATGTTCAGATCTCTGCCCACCCTTGGCTTTTTCTGACACCAAGTTCCTTGATCTCTTTCACCACAGGGCCTTTGCACATGCTCTTTCTGGTGCTCAGAAAACCCTTCATTTAGCCTCTGCAACTAGTTAACATCTAACCAGCCTTCATATTTCAACTCATTTCCCTTCTGACCTCCCTAATTAGTTTCCTCCCTCTGTCCTTACTGCCCCACCCATGATATTCTCTCAGGGTACTGTGGTCCTCCCCTTCAAAGCCCTAACTACTTTTGCAAATTCGATTTTTATTTGTGTGATTATTGGTCTTCCCTAACAAACCATAATCTTCATGAAGGCAGGAATTCATTTATTTTACTCACCATTTTATCCCTATCACTAGTACAGTGACTGGCACACAGTAGGTGCTCAATGGATATTTCTGAATGCATAAACTTATAAGCCAAGTCAGAAAAGTAAAAATAAACATCATGCATAAGAGAAGAATGCAGGAATGGAAAGATCAAAATAGAGTTAGTATATTGGGGTCTGGTAAGAGATAGAATGGTGTAGATAGGATAGAACAAATGGTGGTCATTAAAAATATGGGATAAATTGTAACTATTTCAAAAAACAATCAACAAGGATGAAAGAGTATGAAGGATTTTGAGGACAGATTGCCTAGAAATCAGGTGGAAAATGAGTTTTAAATCATGAGAGGAGTAGGGGTAGTGTCTATGTATCTGATATAGAAGGAATCAAGAATGGCTCAGGAAAGAGCTGAGCATTTGTCTAAAAGGGATAGAGAGAAAGGCCAACTTGACTGCAGTTTTAGGTGGAATACTGGGGACAGAACCAGACTGCAAGGACTTTGGAGGAAATAAGAGGTAGGAAAATGAAAGCATCTGGATACATAAGGAGAGATGGGAATCAGCCAATACTTACCAGATACATAGTGTTAAGTGAAAGAGTGTTTCAAGATGGAAGAAGTGGATCTATGAAGAGGCTGCGTGGCCAGGCAGCAGATAAGGAATGATAAGGTCCCTCAGGAAACCACAGGATGTAGACATCGATGGAAGGATTGGCTGCGAGAAGAAGCAGGCTGCCTCCCAGGAAAGCACTAGCAAGGAGAGGCAAGAGAAAGCAGGAGAGGCCAGAGGATGCAATGAGCAGCTCATGGCATAGACTTAACCTTTTCCAGGAATAAACAAGGACTTCAGCTGGAAATCAAGTCTGGGGAGAGGAAGGGGATGAGAGGTTACCAAGAAAGGAAGCGTGGAGCATATGCTTTTCATGTTTTGTTCTGCAGAAGAAGAGAGGAAACAAGTCACCCAATGGAACTTGGAAGGTGAAGGCCTATTCTCAGCCATGCCAGAGACAAAGAAGAACTTTTACAAGTCATGTGTAGGAAGCACTAGTTGCTACAAAAGAGTTGAGTTCCCCTGGAAGGTCACTCTCGGCCATCTGTTAGTGGCAGGGCTGAGCATTAGTAATGTGGACAGCAACCCAGCTGCCTGAGGAGGCCCGGCCAGTGCTTCTCCACTGCCAGGACGTGTCACCTGGGTAACCTCACTCTAATCAAATGATGGATGGCCAAGCTGTGAAGGAGAACCGCAGTGCCTCAACCCTGGAAGTCCTGGCCATCTGAACATCACTTGGCACTGAGCGGGGCTGCACCATGCTCCTAGGTGGCATCAGGAAACATTAGGAAAGGAGGGCAGGCATTCCACACCCCATATACAACTTGGCAGCCTTGAAAAGGAGGGTTTGGGTGAAGAAGAATTACAACAGACAGCCCCGGAGTTTTTCCAAACCTACTTTTAATTGATGATCCCATTATATCCTTTCTAAAGGCATTTTTAAACTTAACAAATGACTGCTTACTATAGAGCACAATACAATCCCTTACAAGTTAAGCTGTTCTCGTGAATCACTTGTAATTACTGGGCATTTTCAAGCCCAAGGGATGTATAACTATATTATTGTATCCCTGTGATTTTTATGAAGTCAAGGCAAGGAAACAAATCATGGTGGCTGAATTAATCTCTTCACCAGAGCTCATAATAATCAGCAGAAAACTTTAAAATAACATAAACCAAAAACCTATCACTATTAAATCATCAGGCATTTTACTAACTGCTACCTGGTTTGTTTACTCTGAAAAGGGAAAAGGTAAATAGAGAGAAGAAGGGGAAGGAGAAGAGGAAGGGAGGAAGGGGCTTAGGGAAAGAGAGAGAGGGAATGAGTGGACAGAGGGAGACAGAAAGGGTAGAAGAAAGGGAAAAGGAAGGAAGGAAGGGAGGGAGGATATTCTATTCATTGCCAATGGCTACCGTGATAAATAACTACAAACTTAGTGGCTTAAAACAAAATTTATTCTTTTACAGTTTTGGAAGTAAGAAGCTTAAAATTTATTCCCTTACAGTTTTAGGGGTAAGAAACTAAAAATTAAGGTGCTGGCCGGGTTGCACTCCTTCTGGAAGCCTCAGGGGAGAATCTGTTTCCTTGTCTTTTCCAGCTTCTAGCAGCCACCTGCATTCCTCGGCTCCTGGCTCTTTCCTCCATCTTCAAAGCACATCACTCCAACTTCTGCTTCCTTCTTCCCATCTTGTTCTTCTACCTTTGATTTTATTTGCCTCTTCTAAAAACCCTTGTGATTACACTGGGCCACTCAGATAATCTGCCCATTTTGAGATTAGCTTAATTACATCTGCAAAGTCCCTTTTGCCATGTTAGGTTACATACTCACGGGTTCCAGGGATTAGCATCTGAACATCTTTAAGGACCATTATTCAGCCTCCCACAGACATTTAAAAAAGAAAAGAAGAGGGGTTTCCAACTGAATGTGAAACATACACCATAGTAGAACCTCTAAGCCATTTTGATACCGAATGAACTTCAAGCTGTGCTGCAGGAATGGCTTTTTTTTTTTTTTTTTTTTTATATGGATTTTTTTTTTGAGAAGGAGTCTCACTCTGTCGCCAAGGCTGGAGTGCAGTGGCACAATCTTGGCTCACTGCAACCTCTGCCCCCCAGGTTCAAGCAATACTCCTGCCTCAGCCTCCCGAGTAGCTGGGATTATAGGCACCTGCCACTGCGCCCAGCTAATTTTTGTATTTTTAGTAGAGTTGGGGTTTCACCATCTTGGCGAGGCTGGTCTTGAACTCCTGACCTCGTGATCCACCTACCTCGGCCTCCCAAAGTGCCGGTATTACAGGCGTGAGCCACCGTGCGCAGCCCAGAAATGGCTTTTAAAAGTTGTCCACTCCAAAAAAGATGCAGATGATTATGCCTTGGTGCCGTTTTTATAATGTTTTCAAAACATATTCACACCTATTATCTGATACTCTCCTCCAAAGATACCTTGTTAGATAAAAAAAGGCAACTTACCCCAAATTGTAGATAAGACTGAAGGAGAAAGCCTGCCGACGTGAGCACAACCCTGCCCCCCAGCCCCCTGCTGAGTCACCAGCAGTTGAATAGGACCAGCCCACCTCTGGACAGTTGTCCACTTCTCTTCCCATTTCAGAACACCTGTCAGACCTACTTCCATTATAGCTTTGTGTAAGAAAAAACAAGGAATCAAAGGCTCTTAGATATTATACATAATTTGAAAGAGAGATCATATAGTTCACCCTGGTTCACCCTTCTTCACCAACATGCCCTTTTGGCCAAGTATTCTTGCCACCTGAGCATAGTCAACCTGCAAAGATATTTCCAGGGACATAGAGTTCTGTGCTCTACAAGTTAACCCACACATAGGCATTACTCTCCAGGATCTATTTCCGGAAATGGACCCAAAGAATCCTGGGGCCTGCACAAATGTGGTGCACGACATAGAAGTGAGCCAGGCTGGGTGGCACACAGATATGGCTCAGGCCCCAAGGTCATCTTGCAGGACACACCTCACAAAAGGACCATTGGCGATGCACTGGACAGAGAGTCTGAAGCCCAGAATCTCTTCCTTTGTATTCTCGTGCTAGTGACTCATTGATTGGTGCTGGTTAAACCACCTTCCCTTTATATGGAGCTGGTCTAAGGCCAGGCTTGGCAAGAAGCTTTTGCATGGTGGTTAAGAGGATGAAGCATACACCCAGCCTAGCTACTAGTTACTTAATGCTGAGGAAATTGCTTAATCTCCCTGAGTTTCCTCAGCTGTAAAAGTGGGAAGTAAACCTCACCAGTATCACAGGATCCTTAAGAGGATTGAAGAGATGGTGTGTGTGCAGAGTGCTCAAAACAGCGTCTGCAATGGGAGCTCTTACTCAGAGACCTGGGCTCTCATTCTATGCCTGACTATCCAGCTTTTCCTCCTCCACCCACATAACATTTTAACTGGGGGTATCCTTCCTCAGCAAAGTCCCTTTGCTCCAGATGAAACCTCTCCACACACACACACACACACACACACATACATGCGCACCATAACTGCTGTGCCTACCAATGCTGTCAGGATGCTACTAGTTCATTAAGCATTTTATTGTGCTGGGTACAACAGGGCACACAAAGAAACTCTGCTTTCTCAGAATTTCAAGTTTAGGCAAAACTAGCCCATGGGCAAATATCTGTAGTGCAAGATAAAATGTTACAAGTGTTCTGAACAGGTTTGTATAAATAATGTGCAATGGGGTCTCACAGGCCAGTGAGAACAGCATTGTCTGGGAGTGAAAAAGAGAGTGTCATAAAACACAACATGTGTTGGGCTTGACCCTCAGGCAAGGCTTGAAGATACACAGTTGATGGAAAGAACAGTGCAAGCAGGGTAGAGGCTCATAGGGAATGAACATTACGTTGCTATGTTTGCTGGAGCTCAATCCAGTCTTCCACTCTGCTAACCCAGAAACCGGATTTATTATATTCTGGAGCCTGAGAACAGAGCCGGCACTCAGGGTAGACTCTAACTAACCACACTCAGGAGCCTGATGTGTAACACAGGTTGGTCAATGTATTGTTTCCTATGAGCAGTAACTTGGATTAGAGTAAATTAGTACGGCCATCATATGTTTTCCCTGAAGGCAAATTATAATTAAAAAGATGATGCCTGAACATGAAAGCAGATCAAGGAGAGTTATGTAACAAGATTGTTTTCTGACATTAAACTGAGGTAATCTGATATGGCTTTGTTTCCTCTGATAAGAACAGAGGCCTTAGAGAGATGGACCAAAATGTCCTCTCTCCTTTTCTTTGTGGTTGACTAACACACCTCCTTCCCATCAATGTCATCTCTGCTTTTTTTCCTGAGGTCAGTTATTTTAATCACCTCCTACTGATTTTGCTGATCTGGAAACCAGCTAATTATTTGAAATGGTTTTGCGTATCTCTATTCTGACTCATAACTCTCATATGGAAATAGAAAAGAGTTCAGTATGATTTAGGAAAATAGGCATGAAAACTCTGATGAGGCCAGACCCCAGGGAGGAGTTGGACCTCACAAAGAGGGTTGTAAACAGGGAGACCACGTGGTATCCTAGTAACCCACTGATGGGCCATTCTGCTGCCTCTCCTAGTGAACCACTGCTTTTCCACATGGAAGGGATGGCCTAACCAGGGCCTGCGCCATTCCCAGATATGCGCTGATGAGAGGAGGGTTTTTTCAGCATTTTGAGTGCTGCTAAATCACAGGAGCATTTTCTCACCTATCAGGCCGACTATATTGCATCTTGGTTCACTCTATATAAAAGTTGGAAGAGCTATACTCTTGGGAAAGAAAGTGAGGACAAGTGAATGTAGATATATGCATGGGAGAGGAAGTAACAATAAAAATGGCAAAATGTTCCCAGTCCCTTGTGTTACCTCTCAAACTTGCCTTCTTCAACCTCCTAAACACAGTTCAGACACAGCACCCTCTGGCAGCCTTCCTGTTCCCTCAGAGTTGACCCCTCCTTCCTCTCTGTCAGCGGTCAGCAAACATTTTCTGGAAAGGACCAGATAGTATGTGTTTTGTTTCAGAATTTGTGGGCCATATGGTCTCTGTTGCAACAACAATCAATTCTGCTCTAACACTTGTTTAGAAATGTGCATTTGTTCCAATATGATTAATATATTAGGGAACAATATGAGCAGGACATGAATTTCACGTTTGCTTATGTGCAATTTCCTCTGTGAGAAACACTGAGTAAAAGCAAAAAAACTGAACACATCTGGAACAAGACATGTAAGAAATTATACAATGCACACATACACACACACACACACACACCCCCATTAAACAACTGCCATCCACCCTCACTTCAACATGAGTGTATAAGCCACACCATGCATATCTACTGCTACAACTTTCCCTAGGATTCCAGATAACCCCCTCTGACCGGGCTGCAGCCCTTCTCACTCCCACTTCTACAGGCTAACGCCAGGGCTTTTTCAAGGCAAGCGGGCAAATTTGTGGTAGTATTGTTATATGTTTCTTAACCATTTTACATGTGTAGAAATATGTTGTCATCTTTTTCAGGTTATCCATTTTTTATGTGTCACTGGCCAAGTTCTTGAGTGCTGTGCCCAGTGCCATTTCCCCCATAGGCCTTGTGTTTTTTATTGCACAATTGTGTATAGTGTGGTGATTTTCAGAAACACATGTGCATCCTTAGAGCAGAACCAACCACACTCACCATAAGGGTAAAAGTCATCACAGACAACAGGCAAATGAATGAGCAGGCTGTGTTCCAATAAAACTTCATTTAGAAAAAAGGACAGCAGATCAGATTGAACCCACGGCCTTACATTGTCAACCTTGCTTTCTTTGTGTTATCTCTCTACACTGTACATGATTCAGTTGCTGCACTCAGCACCGGACAGTGATTTATTTATTTAAATGTCCCTCTCCCCAACCAGGCCATGAGCTCCATGTGAGCTGAGATTCTTTTCTTCATCCCTCTCCTCAGCACCCAGCATTGTGCCTGGAACACAATGGGCTCTCAGTGAAGTTTGCTGAATAATTTAATGAGGAAATGCCCTCCTCACCCAGGAGATACTCCAACCCCAAAAAGCAAGAATTGTCTTCTTCCATTTCTCATTCCAGCATTACATTTTGACATTCAGATTCAGATGTAAGTAATATTTAATGAACCCTGTCTACTCAGCATATTGGAGTAACAACATGATTTTCTGTAATTTCCTGTCATCCATCAAGAGAAACCCAAAAGATATATAGTATTATTTTAATTTCATGGGTGAGGGAATTAAATCTCTGAGTCTTTAAATAATTTCCCTAATTCACACAGCTAGGCTACAGCGTATGTCAGAAATGTTCTGTATAATAGTTCATTTTCACGCTGCTGATAAAGACATACCTAAGACTGGGTAATTTATAAAGTAAAAGAGGTTTATTGGACTCACAGTTCCACATGGCTGGGGATGCCTCACAATTATGATGGAGGGTGAAATGCACATCTTACATGGCAGCAGGCAAGAGAGAATGAGAATCAAGCAAAAGGGATTTCCCCTTATAAAACCATCAGATCTCATGAGACTTATTCACCACCACAAGAATAATGTGGGTGAAACCGCCTCCACGATTCAATTATCTCCCACTGGGTCCCTCCCACAACACATGAGAATTATGGGATCTACAATTTGAGATGAGATTTGGGTGCAAACACAGACAAACCATATCATCACTAGGTCCTGGAGGGAGAACATATAACCCTGTATGAGGGTACCCTCTCCTTGACTTCCTTTTCTCCCTCTCCACAGCAAATGTGTCACAATGTTGACTTTCTATAGGGCAGGTCTGCCTAACAAAAAGGAATGCCAAAGGAGGAAATTTTCCTACAGAAATAGTTTCTTAAAATCTCTTTCTTCAAAGTTGTTGAGGATATTACAGTAACCTAAACAAGGAAGCTTTTGAAACAAAATAGATGAGGTTTCTGTTACCTACAAAAAATAAAGGTTAATATTGTCTAAAATAATCATTAATTTTCAGAAGACTCTAGAAGTTCTTTGGTTCTTATGCAATGGCATGGTTTTATGGGATCACATTGGTTTTTATTCAGTCTTAAGCATTCCTACATTTTGCATACTGTTTACAGAATGCGAACGGGTTTCAGTTTCACCTGATTTTCTTCAACACACAATAGCAGGAGAGTATTTATCTGGCTCATTCTTTATTTACATAAGAAATTTAAGGGACTATGAACAGCATCTTGCCTGAACTGGCAAAATTACCATTTGGAGTCTGCAAATGTGAGTCAAAGGAATCTCTGAGAAAAGCAGAATGTTTAAAACCCACCTGGCCCCATTACCACTACAGAACCTTGTTCAAAGGCCCATGATCCAACCAACTCCCAAAGGTATGAAGTCTTGGAGAGGCAGTCCAAGGCATTTCCTCATAGGCCACCCTGGCCATGCCTGGTTCTTAGCAGAGCATGTCACCAACAGCCCGAGGGAGGAGAAGGTTTTCTGCTCCTTGGTATGTTTCCGCCCTGGCTGGATGCCTGGAGTGCAGTGTGTACACAATCCATTTTGTGAGACAGATGGAAATTGAGTTATAGCAAATAAATCATATGGCACTGCTTTTAGTGATGTCTTTCTATAGGGAATCTTCCTGTTGACTAAGTGTGGCCTTGTAGCTCCTTGATTAGCCACACAGATGTTTGGTTGATATTTGACTCCTGTGAGACATTTCTTACTTAAAGACTTGTGGTTTCTCAACATACAGAGTTCTGCCACTTAGTGTGAGGAGTTTTGTGAGTGGGTTATTATAATTACACTCGTGCTGCAGACACACACCCGTGCCAACACACACATAAACACACAGTTATGAACCAAATCACCCACACCCCCAAAGTTGTCATACCTCACCGTATCTAAATATTTCATGCAAATGTTGGAGCTTGTGAAAGCAGATGATGAATTGCACTTTGTAGTTCAAGTATCTCTTTTACTATTCTCTGAATAGATATCCTACCAAAAAGCCAAAAGATGCCTACTGAAGAGGTAACATTTTTGGAATCAGACAGATAAGGGTTAGAATTCCAGCTTTACTAATCAGTGGCTGTGTATCCGTGGGCAAGTCAGATCCTCTAAGTCTCAAATCCAAATCTATAAGGTTAGAATATTAATGCTGCCTACCTCATGAAGTTTTTGTGAGGAAAGTCCCTAGTAGCACAGTGCACTGAGTATTGTGTGTGTGTGTGTGTGTGCGCGCGCGCACGGATATCTTTTGGTTTTGTTTTTTGGGGTAGAGGGAGTATTAATAAATACTATTCCCCTTCCCAGGTGACTTGCAGTTTTAAAGGTTGTCCACATTCTGGGTAGTTTCTGGACAGAATATACAGAGCTCAGGAAACTGCATTGTTGGGTAACCGGATCTATTTAATGAGAACAAAGATAACACAGTCAGGTTTATCTAAGTAGTGAATTTGAATCGTGTAACATCAAATTTAGAAAAACCAAGAAAAAGAGACTAACATTGATTGAGCACCCATAGTGTGCCAGAGACTTAACATAAATTGTTTTATTTCATCCTCAAACCAAATGAGGAAACTGAGGCTCAAAGAGATGAAGTATTTTAGCTCAGAATACCCAGCTTGTGCTGCAATTCCAACACCGGCAGGTGAGTCTGAAAGACTGGGCTTAATTTTGCCTGGGTGCCTCTCACCTCCTCGAAGCCAATTATTTAAAATGTGGGCAGTTACACCATAATGGTGCACATGAATAGAGACAAACAACATAGGACTGGAATCCCGAGGAGGATTGTCTGAGGCAGCAGAGACAAGGAATGACAAATCAAGCATCAGTGCTGGTTAAAAAATGTACACAGACTCGATGAAGAGGCACTACTAAAGTCCAAAGAAGCTTATTCATGACTGAACATTGCTGATGTGCGTACAACAGAGAATTCCATCGCTTTTCTGAGATGTGAGTGTGAGAAGTAGCCACACAGTTGGAGACCTGGAGACGTGCCAATCCCTTTGCAGATGAGGCAGAAAAGATAAATGGAACAGTCAAAACTTTGTGCTTCAAAACTTTAAACAAAGAGCGGAGATTCACTGACTGGGGTCAATTCTTAGGACAAACCAAAAAAGAGTCAACCTTGATTAACATCCTTTTGCATCATCAAAAGGAGATAGGTCAAGATAAGGTAATTGTAAGGTAAACTGCTGACCACACACAGCTGTTAAAGGAGTCATGCGCCAGCCAAAAGTGGGCAGATTTATTCCCTCAGGGAGCGTAGAAGCTCTGCCATCCCATAATTCTTAATAAAAAGCTAAATTTCTCTGCAATGACTTCTAAACTCCCATGATTTTTTTATAACGACATGGCAGGACAGCAAAACAAAGACATCATTCTTATCTATCTTATGAGCTAAATTGCTCCTTCTCTTGATTAGTGGCTAATTGCATATTGTTTCCTCTCTGCTGAGGGAAAGTGCAATAGAGAACCCCTCACTGCATGGTAGAATCGCCCAGGGAGCTTTTAGAAAAATGATTCCTGGCCCTGCCCCAGACCTAAGGACTCAGAATCTCTGGGAGTGATGAGTCCAGGAATTTGTATTTTTAAAAATCTCCCCAGGAAATTAAAATATGTAGGAGGGTACAGAACACTGGATAATGCCAAGCACCTCGACTTCATGATAAGAAACAGACCCGTGGCTGGGATTTGAATTCCGGCTTCACCACTGATTAACTCTATGACAA
The DNA here is from genome assembly GCF_002776525.5 of Piliocolobus tephrosceles. NCBI lineage: Eukaryota > Metazoa > Chordata > Mammalia > Primates > Cercopithecidae > Piliocolobus > Piliocolobus tephrosceles. The sequence continues at coordinate 77,150,609 of NC_045435.1, forward strand.
CAGACAAAACACTGCCCTTTCTAAGAGCTTCCTCTCCAATGTCCAATAAAATGAGGATATTCAGGCTGCAAGGTCAAATGACAGACCATACTGAAGACTTTTATAAAAATAGTGAAGTATTACCATAATGTCATTCATAGGTAATAGTTAAATTGAGTATGTTTTACAGATAAAGATAACCTACCTTTGCTAGGAAACTGTACAGCAGCTTTTATTCCTGTAATTATTTTTTTAATTTTATTCTGAGACTTTGAGTAAGGCCATCTTAGGCTAGCTGACTTGGATGAATAAATAAAAATAACTGGGATCTCTTTAAACTTTTAGTGGCAAGCAAATGAAAAAGTATATTTCTCTGGATGAAAAAAAGGATAGTCCCTGAAGCTAATGAATCTCTGATTTATGTTCAGGTTCATGCTACTAAGAGCTTATCCTCCTGCTGAGAAAAACATTTCCCCTCACGACACAGCAAGTTGGTGTGCTAGTAACTGAGGCATGCAGTACTTGTTGCATGCTAAAAGTGAGAACACTTAGTTATTCCTAAACAGTCACTCACTAGTCACTAGGTAGGAAATGAAAACAGATGCTTTCCCTAAATTGCCTCTGATCAATTGATTTGAGAGATACTAAAGATTAAGTCATAGGCAGCAGCTTCCACAAAATTAGCAAAATAAAATAAGCTATATTCCTATATTATCAACCAAAATCTCCTAAGGGAAAAATAATTTGCAGATTCAGATCATGATGCATGTCCTATTAGGCAAAGTATTGAAATGCAGTACTCAACAAAACTGGATGGTGGTTTGGAAAAGGAAAGGAAACCAGAGGCTCAACATTTGGGTAGCTATGGGAAGTTTATAAAGCAAGGAATCCAAAGGCCCAGAGACAATGCCACAAGTTTGTACGTGCCAGCAGAGCTCCAGGCCTGCCAGCTTTCCAGTTGCAGTTTAGTCCACAAAATGAAAGAGAGGGTGCATCAGAAAGGGATGTGTGTTCAAGTGGCCATCTTTGTCATAAAAATGTTGCACACCATCAAAAGGGGCATTAGAGAATTAAATGAATTATTGTGCATCTCTAAAATAGAATATCGAGAAGTCATTAGGCAAAATGTTATAGAAGAATATTTTTGATATGAGAAATTGTTGACAATTTATTAGGTTTTAAAAAGCAAGCTATGTTTATATGATGCCATTTTATATAAAGTGAATTAGATATATAATATAAAGAATACTAGAGTCATTCATTTATTTATTCATAACCACAGATTTTTACTGGGTCCCTTTCACAATTCTGGACGTGTGAAATAACAGTAGAAAAATAAGTGCCCTGTTTCACAGAGCTTAGATTCTAGAGACAGGCTATAGAAAATAAACAAATGAGCATGTAAATATGAAGTATGTTACACAGTGATATGTGCTATGGAGAAAAACCGAGCAGGACAGGGAGAAGCACTCCAGGAACTCCCAGCACAGAAGGCAAGACTCACCACTAACAGAATAGGAGAAAGTAAGGTGGGGACCCATAATGATGATTGAAGAAAAGCTTGCCTGGCAGAGAGAACAGCAAACGGTAAAGGTTTTGGTGGGCAGGAGAGTGCTTGGCATATTCAAGAGACAGCAAAGGGGCTGGAGTGGCCAGAACAGAGTGAACAAGGGAAAGTGGCAGTGAGGTCAAAGTGAGGTAGCAAATGGCCAGATCACACCAGCTCATGGAAATCATTATTCAACCACTTAGGGCTTTCTTGGAGGGTGGTGGGCAGTTTGTTGAACAGATGTGGATGTGACCTGTTTTAAGATTGAGTCACTGTGGCTACTATGTTGGGAATATGCTGGAAAGGGGTAAGGACTTGTCTTAGTCCTTTCAAGCAGCTATAACAAAATATCATAGACTGGTGGCTTATAAACAACATAATTCATTTCTCATTGTCTGGAGGCTGGGAAGTCCAAGATCAAGGCACCAGAAGATTTGATGTCTGGTCAGGGCCTGGGTCCTCATAGATGGCCGTTTTCTCACTGACCTCACAAGGCAGAAGGAGTGAGGGATCTCTCTGAGGTCTCTTTTATAGGGAAACTAATCCCATTCATGGGACTTCACCACCATGACCTAATTAACTGGCAAAGGCCCCAACTCCTAATACCATCACCTTGGGAGTGAAGATTTCAACATGGGAATTTTGGGGGAGCGTAAACCTTGAGACCACAGCAGGGATGGAAGCAAAAGAGCAGTTAGGAGGTTACTGCAATCATCTCAGTCAACAGTGGGATGCCTTGGACCAGGATGGTAGTAGAACATGGGATGAGAAGGGTCAGATTCTGGGCATATTTTGCAGGTGGAGCTGATGTGTTTTGGTGAAGAATGTGGAATGTGAGGGAGAGGAGTCCAGGGTGACCCCAAGGTGTGGGTGTCCTAATAAGGCTCCTAATAAGGCAAGTAGGAAGAGGACTTGAGAATTATCACTGGATGCGGGGACCCAGACGGTATGGTAGAGAAGAAGCCCTGACTGAAGAGGACTGAAGGGAGGATGGGAGCAGAGGGACAGCAGAGAGTGAGTGTAGACGACTCTTCTGGGGAGTTTCGCCAGGAGGAGGTAAGAAATGGAGTGGTGTGAGATGTGGGCTCTAGCAACTGAAACAAAACATTAACAGGTATTGGTTTCAGCTGGTGGGAGTTTGAGTAACTATCTCCCTTCCCCATGCCCCCCACCCTTTTGTGGAAAATACTAAGTCCTGAAAAATATGATTTCTTGACTTAAAGGGGCTATCTTTACAATATACCAAAGATAGGGGTTAGGAAACTAGAACCGAAGTAAAAACAGAAAAAAAGAGGAGAAAGAGGAGGGGAAACCATCACCCTCCTATGAATCATATCATGCTAACATGTATGTAAATTAAAAATCCACACTGTAAAATAATACTGATATGGTTTGGCTGTGTCCCCACCCAAATCTCATCTTCACTTGTAGTTCCCATTATCCCCACATGTCGTGGGAGGGACCAGGTGGAGATAATTGAATCATAGGGGCAGTTTCCCCCATCCTGTTCTTGTGATAGTGAGTTCTCATGAGATCTGATGGTTTTAAAAGGTGCTTTTCCCCTCTTTTCCTCAGCTCAGCACTTCTCTTAGCTGCCTCCATGTGAAGAAGGACATGTTTGCTTCCCCTTCTGCCATGACTGTAAGTTTCCTGAGGCCTCTCCAGCCCTGTGGAACTGTGAGTCAGTTAAACCTCTTTTTATAAATTACCCAGTTTCAGGCATGTCTTTGTTAGCATCATGAGAACAGACTAATACAAATACTATAGCTACAGGTGCCAAAGCTTAAAAGAATAAACTAGAAGGATTTGCATCAAATCCACAACTGTGGCTACTTTCAGACTGTGGGAAAAGAGTTTTGGCCTGGGCATGGAGAAATAAGAAATGATTTTATTTTCATTTTTTGTTCAAAAATCAAAGATCTGAAGCAAACATAAAAACTAAATGTAAAAATAATCAGGCCTGCATAGTGACTACAATTTTTTAAATATTATTTACCATGTTTTTAAAAATCTCTCTGAACATACACCAAAGAATCAAACCTATTCTTCCCACACCACATCCTCATCCCATTCCATCTCTTTATAATCTTTTCTTGGTTTCCAATAGAATCTACTTATAATAAAATCATATGATGGCATCAAAGTAACTCATTAAATTAAAAACAAAATCAACTTTTTAGTATTATTCTCTCACTCATCCATTCGTTCACTAAATATTAATCATGTTCTCAGTTATATGCAAACAAGGTCTTTCAGCTGTAGCTATATTGCAATGATCAGGATAAACAACTTCTGAAAACGAACATCATATGCCCTTCAGAAACTTGGAGATGAGAACATAAAACAAAAGAAAGGTGAGTGAATTTATCAATAGAAGGTAAAGTCAGGCAATTCTGCACAGCATATAGGATTTTCATGAGATTAGGACTTTTGATAAATCTTCCACAGGTAATTTAGAGTATATATTAGCTTGACAAATTCAAATTCAAGTAAAAAATGTGTATATGCCTTGCTGATTTTTAAAACGTTTCTTTCTTCCATTATAAAAGTCATTGTTTTGATTCATAAAGAGAACATAAAATGATGTCTATGTTCTATTTCTAACGACAGCAGAGCTTTTATGGCTAATCAAAGCAAAAGGAAAGAAATATTAGTGGAAATGTACACTTGTTAAACTTGTGTACATTTTTAATAAAACAAAACAATAAATATATAAGCCAATGAGTTTTTTTTTTTTTTTTTTACAAAACAAAAGAATAAATATATACGCCAATGAATTTCAGCAGAACTAGAATGGGGGTGTGCCTGCATGTCTCCCTGCCCAGAATTCCTGATACCTGCACCAATCCCCCTGAAAATTAGAATTTCCCTAGAAGAGAGCGGACAAGGTTGTGACTAATGTTTGCAGAACAAGAAGCTCAACAAACAGGATCACTTGAGTTCAGAGAAGTCCTGCAATCATTTCCTACCACCCTTCATTGACACGATAAAACTGAATAAATAATAGATTGCTGAGAGTTAGACTGCAGAAGGAACTACAGCAAGACCAGGAGCCCATGCCTTCTCCAGACTATGTATACATTCATATTTTATCCATTCCAGAGTGACTATGGAACCCAATAGTCAAACTCTTTACCATAATTTAAATCAGGTTTTTCATATGTTTATAACCTCTTATTCACTCATTTTCACTCATTCCCTTACCTATTACTTTTTTTTTTTTTCCCCCAGACGGAGTCTTGCTCTGTCTCCCAGGCTGGAGTGCAGTGGCACAATCTCAGCTTCCCACAACCTCCACCTCCTGGGTTCCAGCGATTCCCCTGCCTCAGCCTCCCAAGTAGCTGGAATTAGAGGCATGCGCCACCATGCCCAGCTAATTTTTGGATTCTTAGTAGAGATGAGGTTTCACCCTATTGGCCAGGCTGGTCTGCCTCCCAAAGTTCTGGGATTACAGGAGTGAGCCAAACCCATTACTCTTTCTTTCTCTCTTGCTCTCTCCTTTCCAATATTTTTCCCATCAAGTATATCGTCACAGACTACTGAAAGAGCAGAATTCTAAGCTGCCTCTTTAAGGAGCTTTGGTGTAACTCACAGAGATTTTTAAAAATTAAAACCTAGGTGACATAAGATTAACCTGAAAGAATATTCTCAATAAAAAATATTTCCTACACTTCCTGTTATTTCTACTATTAAAGTCAGAGATAAGTCAGTTTCTCTAATAAATTATCTGCAAGAATTATAATTGGATTTTTTATTTGAAAATAATCTTTCTTTAAAAAAAGCATATTCTGTAATCACCCAGATGACCATTTTCTAGTTAAGTCCTGCTATGTGAATTCAGAGTCAGTATCTGCATTGAGACCAAGTAGTAACACTTTCACTGTCTTAAACAAAGGAGAAAATATGTGAAATTAGCAAGATTTCAAGGCAAGTAAAAGCCAAATTATGTCAGAGCATCCTATATGTACAAAAATTTTATCACCATTTGAAAGAGAAATGAAGGAAGAATTGACTTCTCACATAACAGACAATAGCATAGGCATGTTAAACTCAGAAGAAACTGAACCCCTATGGTCAGCACCCTACTTGTATTTTCTGATCATTTCCATTTTCTATAAAACTACATCCTTAGTCACATTAAATAAATGTACTTAATTTAAATTTTGTTCATTTTATGGCTTGTTTGTATTTAATTTGTAAATTTGTTTTAGTTTTATTGTTGTATAAGAGTTACAAACACAAGGAGTTTATACGCAGTTTAATGCTTATATGTATGCAACAATTTAATAAACATAAGTCAATATGGAGGGTGTACTATAAAATTTTATTGTTTTGAAAGGGGGTCTATATATTAGTCAGCTTCCAGAAACACTGATTTAAGAAGTATCTACCCTGAATAGTACCTGTAGTAGGCTGAATAACAGCTCCCAAAGATGTTCATATCCTATCTCTGGAATCTATGAATATGTTAACTTCTGTAACCAAAAGAACTATGCCGATATCAAGTTAAGGATTTTGTGACCAGCAGGTTATCCTGGATTATACACAAGGGCTGGCTAGTATGAAGTCCCCTTACTTCATTAAGGTCCTCACAGGAGGAGACAGATCAGAGTGCACAGTAAGAGATGTGAGGACAGACTTAAGAGGGTAGAGTGACACAAGGAAGGGGCTGCAAGCCAAGGCAGCCAGCTAGCCTCTAGAAGATAGAAAAGGGATGGAAATAGGTCTTCCCCTGCAGCCTTCAGAAGGAACACAACCCTGCCAACACTTTGATTTTAGACTTCTGGACTCCAGAACTCGGTGAATAAATCTGTATTGTTTTAAACCACTACATTTGTGGTAAATTGTTACAGTAGCTATTTTATTCTTTTAAAAGGGGGTTTATCTATTGTATATTAGTGTACACTACTTAATCCACTTGCATAGAAGGATTTTAAGCTCCACGTTTCCCACTGTATTTTCTGGGAAGCAGATCCGTTTGTGATTACCAAACAGGCTGTCAGATTGTGAGCAAAACAGAGATAGAGGTCAGTAAAGGAAAGACAGGGAAATGTGGAAGTGCAGACGAGGCCAGGAGGAGGCTCCACTGGAAGGCCCTTTGTGGGGAATGGAACTGGGTGCAAATACTGGGTTGCTCATTAGCCAGTGGGGGTTGGGAGGGAAGAAAAGGAAGTCGGGGTCCATTGAGCAGTCCGCTGGAGGAGAGTGAAACTGGATGGGGCAGCACTGTCCTGGGGATGCTGACCCTCCCTCTGAATCTGGAAGTCTGCCCTCAAACTTTTCTTCTAGCATTTACATTCCCTGGGTAAGTGAGGCTCTCCCAAGATTGCTCTAGGGAACAAAGCAGATTCTGAGGGCACTCAAGACTCAAGGCAAATCCTCCCAAATCGGAGCTCATCCCCACTCAAATCGACACAGGCCATCAGGCAAGGCTAAGGGCACCCAGGCAAGTGGAGGAAGCCCTTCTTTTCTTGGTCCTGGCCCAAGGGTTGGGACAGGAGATCAGGTAATGGGACAAGCGGACTCTGGGATAATTCTGCTGAAAGCAGGAGAAAATGCATCTCAGGTACCGCCATTTTGTTGTTTTATCCCCTAAGAAACTAGAAAAAACGATTACACCCTAGGGTCTGGCATGATGCATGCAAAAGCCAAATAAGAGATCACACGGGCTGACAGGGAGACAGCCGCAGAGACAGCCGCGGAGGAAAGATGATTTATTATGTATAAGTTAAATGCTATCTACTAACAAGTAGTGGTGTATCCTGCTGCCCTGGAATTCTCTTCTCCACACTTCTGCCATTTTCACCGCTTTCTGGGCCTTCTTTGCCCCACCTACACTGGGAGGCAGGATTAAATTGTCCTCAATTATCTGTCTTCTGATTCTGTTAGGTTTAATCTCATCCCGAGCAGGCAGTTGGGCCGGGATACACTGGTCCACTGTGCAAGCAAGGAGCTCACCGCCATGGGCTTGAATAAAAATAGAGCTAATGTGTTCTATGTTGTCACTCAATACTTTCTCACTGCACCTGGCATCAGCATTTGAGTAAGAACCTATTCCGGGGCCCTGAAGTGACTTTTCAATAGAGCTATCACTTAATAATCAAAAAAATAATATATTACCTAAGAGGTAAAGATGCTAATTCTGTTCTAGAGCCTAAAATCATCTCATATCAGGAGCCTATTTTAAGTTATGAAAACTCTAGTGATACCATAACTATCCTCTCACAACACTGAATATTTAGAATACAAATGCTGCATAGGCAATTCTGAATCCATTCTATAGATGGTTTAAACCCTTTAAAATATGACATCTAACTCTTAAGTGTTTAAAGTGGCGATGATTATTATCATCATCATCCCTTTTTTCATTTCAAAAGCAAATTCATTAAATTTTAGCTACCGCAGAATCCCTGATACATTTAAATTTGACTAGAATGAGGTTTATATCATAATATCTAAGAAGAAAAGGGTTGTAAAGAAGATCATAACAGTAGAATTTGTGAAATATTTAAGAAAAGTGATTTTCCTATGGAATATTGGCATTCATTTGGATGCTAATAACAAAATATGTCTCATCCTCTTGAAGAAATAAATCCAGTCCCATAAAACCACACAACATTTGAATTGGGAGGGACCTAGAGTTATTCTTCAATTGTTTAGGCATGAGTAAGTCTCTGCCACAATAATTCCATTTAATGCCCAGCCCTTCCCTGGACACCTCCACAGAAATGGAACGCACTCTGATCTTTGACAGCTCATTTTTCCTCTCCTTCTTTTCTTCACTTAGGGTCAGGTCTAAGTGAAATTGCGAAGACAGCCATGCAGTCAGCCTCTCCAGCACAGTTTGTCCTCATTCAGAAAAGATTTAACACTCTACCTTGGTGTTCCTTCCTTCCACCCTTGGGTTACACCTCTGTCCCCTGCAGCCATGCAGAATAATGTGACTCCCTCTTACCCAAGTGAGGTCTCCCCAGAGTTCTCTCTTTTGACCTTGCCCATGAGGTTTGATTGTAAACCTCCTCATCATCCTTGTTCCTCCACTCTGGGTCTACTCCAATTTCTTTCTGTCTGTCCTGACATCTGACACCCACAACTCAACCTGGTACTCCAGCTGTAGTTTGGCCCCTACTTGGAGCACTTGGTTGAACTTAGAAATTTCTGTGTGTTTTTTTTTTTAAAGGATATGATTGCATTCATCAGACATGACTTCTAAGTCAGACTTGCCATTGAGAATGGCCTGCCCTCCAATGAACCCATATTTTCAGATTTTTTAATTTTTACTGTGCCTCTCTCAGGAGTCCAAATTGTCTTTCATGTCATCCTGAGTTGTAAAAGTCAGAACAAAACAAAACTGCAGTTGCCTAAGAATTACTCCAGAAATACAAAAATGAAAAGTCAAGCACAATCCGGTGTACTGCTTGCTTAGTATACAGTCCCTGAAAAACAGGCTAGGGAACATGTCGTAACTTGATAAAGCTTCTTTTAAAAACTTTCCCACCTGGAGATAGATTGAAAGTAAAGTCATCTTTCTGACTGAAGCTCAGAGAAGTTTATTTTAATATTTTCAACTTTTTTTTTTTTTTGAAACAGAGTCCCACTCTGTCACCCAGGCTGGAGTGCAGTGGCACAATCTCAACTCACTGCAAGCTCTGCCTCCTGAGTTCTCACCATTCTCCTGCCTCAGCCTCCCAAGTAGCTGGGACTGCAGGTGCCCGCTACCACGCCCAGCTAATTTTTTTTTTTTTTTTTTTTTTGTATTTTTTAGTAGAGACAGGGTTTCACCGTGTTACCCAGGATGGTCTTGATCTCCTGACCTCGTGATCTGCCCCTCTCAGCCTCCCAAAGTTCTGGGATTACAGGTGTGAGCCACCACGCCTGGCCAATATTTTCAACTTTTGAAAAGAACTCTGAAATGTACTAGCAAAATATTTGCAGGCCAGGTTTCAAAATCATTTCTTTATTACTCTTGTCTTTAACTCTCAGAACTTAGTAGGGGAGACAGTGAATGTTGAAGGTAGAATAGCAGATGAGAGAGGAAAGTGGGGGCACACTACTGGGGAGAGGCTGGGTCATTCGTCCCTGATAATGATGACTAGAGCTCCTTCTGGGAGTGGGGACATGGGTTTGGCAGGTGCCCCAGGCCGAGAATGAGCACTTCACTTCCATTCTAACACTACATTTTATAATGAAACAAAAGACAATTACACCCCTGAGAAGCTGGGTGTTTTGGTTTCACACGTTCTCATTTGGGTGTTCTTTGCTTAGCTATCAACAAGGACTGATTGAAAAAGAAAAACTCACAGAAATTTCAATTACTGTTAATGTCGCTTGAGTGTTTTCACTGTCACAGTCTAGGGCTTCAACTTTTTAATAAGTTTCCTGTAATTATTACAAGTTTTTGGTCTAATTCCAGCTGAGGATTTAATGGGACTCATTCTGACAAGATATAGGATATTGTCCCAATAGATGCTCATTTGGAAATGGGCCACTTGCAATTTCAAGTGTGCAGAGCTGTGCAAGATTAAAAGTACTGGCAGTGTAATTTCCACCTTGTGTCCCAGGCTCTGTGGATTTGTAGCTCATCCAGGCTGTCCATCTGGGGAGCAAACAGCATGTACTCCTTGATGAGAAACTCTGGCCAACCGACCAGCTGTGAAAAAAATAGATTACTCTTGTCATTTTTTTCCCCTAGGTAATTTGCTGGGAGTAAAAATATAATTTCTTAGAAGGTGTGCAGTTAAAAGCAAATTCTAGCGATGTGCCTGATTTGTATTTAAAACTTCATTGAACTTTTATTTGTTAAATTTAATTTTTCAATAATATCCTGGCTGTGATAATATTTCCTAACTCAAAGGAAATAGAAAGGTTGGTTTCTGGTATTTGGACACTAAAGAGACACAGGAAGGAGGGTGTAGAGGAGGAAAAAGAGAAGTACTCAGCTGGCAGGCTAAGCTGAGCACAAAGAAATACACCATTGCTCTCCCTATAGGTAAAGGAGATATTATGATGGAATTAAGTAACTATTGGGAAAATAGATCTTCCTATTGCCCCCAGGAAGCTAAACTGCAAACTGCATCTTTTTAATCCCCTGACATGTATCTTCATCCTTATGAGAATTCAGACAGTCATGCTAGATAGATAATCAGGGTAATTCTGGATGAATTGAGCTGAAGAGCTGAGAGAAGGATTATTAATAACCGTCTGAATTGTGAAGCAGTATGTAACATCTATAGGTTTAATATGTTCACCAGGCTATGTGTTTTCACCAAGCCAAAAGGAATGGAAGAAATGTGCCAAGTAAAATTAAGCTGTTCAGTTTGCAACCAGTGGAGAGTTAATGATATCATTTAAAATTAAAGAATTTGCAATACTTCTGCACGGTGAGTTACAAAATATTTAGATCAGTGAGTGCTACACAGTAACCTTCTGTCTGGAATTTCAGTGTTAAAGTGCTATACCTCATACACTCTATGGTCCTGACCCTTAAACTGTTTATTTTAAAAATACAACTCCAGCCCAGGTGCGGTGACTCATGCCTGTAATCTCATCACTTTGGGAGGCCAAGGCGGGCAGATCACGAGGTCAAGAGAGCGAGACCATCTTGGCCATAATGGTCTCTACTAAAAATACAAAAATTGGCTGGGCATGGTGGCACGCGCTTGTAGTCCCAGCTACTCAGGAGGCTGAGGCAGGAGAATCGCTTGAACTCGGGAGGTGGAGGTTACAGTGAGCCAACATCATGCCACTGCACTCCAGCCTGGTGACAAAGCAAGACTGTCTTCTCAAAAAAAAAAAAAAAAAAAAAACTCCAAACAAGTGTTAGCATTTTTTGAAAATTGATGTACTGTTACACATTATTATAGTGTTACATATGATTTATTTTGATATTGGGTACAGTTAACTATTATTAGTATATATGTATGAGTATATAAGTATAAGTACATATATAAGTATACATACACACAAGACAAAGGACTTATGTATAAAATACATCAGGATTCCTACAATTTAATAAAGGAAGGATTCTTACAATTCAATTAAAAAAAAAAAAAAGCCAAACAGCCAGGCACAGTGGCTCCTATCTGTAATCCCAACATTTTCAGAGACCAAGGTAGGTGGATGGCTTGAGCCCAGGATTTTGGGACCAGCCTGGGGAGCATGGTGAAACTCCATCTCTTCAAAAAAAAAAAAAAAAAAAAATTAGCAGGGTATGGTGCCATGCGCCTGTAGCCACAGCTACTTGGAAGGCTGAGGTGGGAAGATCAATTGAGCCCAGGAGGTTGAGGCTGCAGTGAGTCACGATCACACCACTGCAGTCCAGCCTGGGCAACAGAGCAAGATCCTCTCAAAAAAAAAAAAAAAAAAAAAAGGAAGGAAAAGAAAGAGAAGAAAAGCCAAAGAAATCAATAAAAAGAATAGGCAAAGATTTGAACAGAATCTGAACAAAAAAAGACATGCTTATAGGTAATAAGAACATGAAGAGGTTTTTAACATCACGAGTTATCAGGGAAATGCACATTAACACCATAATGAGATACTACTTCACATCTGTTAGAATGACCAAAATTTAAAAGCCTGACAATAGCAAGTGTTGATGAGGATATGAAATAATGGGAACTCTCCAACACTGCTAGTGGAAAAATAAAATGGTCGGTCATCTTGGAAAACAGTTTGATTCTCTCTTATAAAGTTGAACATTCTCTCACTATATGATCCAGCCATTCCACTCCTAGAAATATGTGTCTCAGTCTTCTTGTTCTGCTATAACAAAACACCACACACTGGGTAATTTATAAAGAACAGAAATATACCAGAGTTCTGGAGGCTGGGAAGTCCAAGATAAAAAAGCCAGCAAGTTTGTTGTTGGTTGCGGGCTCTTCTCTGCTTCCAACATGGTGCTTTGTGCTATATTCTCTAGAGGGGACAAAAATTGTGTCCTCACATGGCAGAAAGGACAGAAGGACTAAAAAAAATGCTCCTTTCAACCTCAATCCCTTTTATAAGGGTGCTAATTCCATGCGTTTGTGTAGAACACTCATGACTAATAACCTCTCAAAGTCTGCACCTCGTAATACTGTTGAATTGGGGATTCACTGCCAACATGAATCGGGAGGGAACACCATCATTCAAGCCACAGAACTATTTATCCTGAATGAAAGACAAATGAAAACAGATGTCCACACAAAGACTTGCAGATGGATGTTCATGACAACTTTATTTATAATAGTCAAAAATTAGAAACTGCCCAAATGTCCATCACCAGGTGAGTAGCTAATTAAATTGAGGTATATTCATACAATGGAATGTTATTCAGCAATAAAAAGGAAAACAAACTCTTGACAGACACAACAACATGGGTGAATTTCAAAAACATTATGTTGAGCAACAGAAGCCGGACACCAAAGGAAAGAGTATAATTCCATTTTTATGAAAGTCTGGAAAAGACAAATCTAATCATTAGTGACAGAAAGAAGTTCAGTGGTTGCCTGGAGTCAGGGATGAGGGCTGATTATTGACTAAGAAGGGCACAAGGAATTTACTGGGTAATGATAATTTTCTGTATCTTGGTAATAGTGGCAGTTATAGATTATATAAATCTATGAAAACTCATCAGTGTAGATTTCATTATATATCAATGTATACCTCAATAAATGTGACTACATTTAAAAAATTAAACAAGCATTAAAGTCTTTTAAATGTTTATCAAGCTTCCCTCTAACCTCATTGTCTTTCTTTCACCATCTTCTCCATCAAACTTCCCCTATTAGCCTTCTTGATAGCCTTGAGCATGCCAGATACACTAAAACCTTGCACAATGGCCATTCCTTCTGCCTACAAAACTATCATCTCACAGGCCCAATCAGCTCACTTTCTCATTCCCTTCTATTCTTAAGAGTCATTTTCTCTGTGAGGGCTTACTCTGCCCACCTTGCTTAAATTTTAACCCCCCAACATTGCCCATAACCTTACCCTATTTTATTTTTCTATATAAACTTTATCATCTTCTTATATACTCAATATTTTACTTACTTATTTTATTTTGTATTTTTAACCTCTCAATATAAATGTCATGAATTAGGGATTACATCTGTTTTGTTCATTGCTGAACCCCTAGTACATTTGACACTTAGTAGGCACTTAACATGTGTTTGTTGAATAAATAATGCATGAGAGGAATAAAATCAACTATGTAGTTGTAATACTAAATATGAGAGAACTGCGTTCTCATATGAAAAAAGAGACTATAATAATAAGGTAGAGAGCAAAACCCTAAAACATTTACCTAACTAAAATAAAAAAATACAGGTTAAAAATCACTTTATACTAGACCAATGCAGACACACAAAGGCAAAAGCAGTGGCAGCAATGTTAGTATTAGCAAGTCTATGGTTTGGCTGTGTCCCCACACAAATCTCGTCTTGAATTGTAGCTCCCATCATCCTCAGGTGTCATGGGAGGGACTCAGTGGGAGGTAACTGAATCATGGGGGCAGGTTTTTCTTGTGCTGTTCTCATGACAGTGAAAGAGTCTCACAAGATCTGATGGTTTTATAAAAGGTAGCTCCCCTGCACATGCCCTCTTGCCTGCCACCAAGTAAGATGTGCCTTTGTTCCTCCATTGCCTTCCGCCATGATTGTGAGGCCTCCCTATGGAGGAACTGAGTCCATTAAACCATGTGGAACTGAGTCCATTAAACTTCTTTTTCTTTATAAATTATGTAGTCTCAGGTATGTCTTTATTAGCAGCATGAGAACAAACTAATGTAGTAAGTTGGTACCAGGTAGTGGGGCATAGCTGTAAAGATACTTGAAAATGTGGAAGCAACTTTGGAATTGGGTAACAGGAAGAGGTTAGAACCTTTTGGAGGGCTAAGAAGAAGACAGGAAGATGTGGAAAAAATAGGAACTTCCTAGAGACTTGTTGAATGGCTTTGACCAAAATGCTGACAGTGACAATAAACTCCAGGCTGAGGTGGTCTCAAATGGAGATGAGCAACTTGTTGTGAACTGGACCAAAGGAGACTCTTGTTATGTTTTAGCAAAGAGGCTGGCAGAATTTTGCCCTTGCCCTAGAGATCTGCAAAACTTTGAACTTGAGAAAGATGATTTAGGGTATCTGGTGGAAGAAATTTCTAAGCAACAAAGCATTCAAGTGGAAGCAGAGCATAAAAGTTTGGAAAATTTGCTGCCTGACAATGCAGTAGAAAAGAAAAACCCATATTCTGGGAAGAAATTCAAGCCTGCTGCAGAAATTTGCATAAGTAACAAGTCGCCAAATGTTAATCACCAAGACAATGGGGAAAATGTCTCCAGGGCATGTCAGAGAACTTTGTGGCAGCCCTTTCCATCACAGGCCTAGTGGCCCAGGAGGAAAAAATGGTTTCCTGGGCCAGGCCCAGGCACCCCAGCTGCTGTGTGTAGCCTAGGAACTTGGTGTCCTGCATCCCATCTACCCCAGCCATGGCTAAAAGGGGCCAAGATACAGCTCAGGCTGTGGCTTCAGAGGGTGCAAGCCCCAAGCCTTGGTGGCTTCCACATGGTGTTGAGCCTGCAGGTGCACAGAAGTCAAGAATTGAGGTTCGGGAACCTCTGCCTGGATTTCAGAGGATGTATGGAAATGCCTGGATGTCCAGGCAAAAGTTTGCTGTAGGATTGGGGTCCTCATGGAGAACCTCTGCTAACGCACTGTGGAAGGGAAACATGCGGTTGGGGCCCCCACACAGAGTCCCTACTAGGGCACCACTGAGTGGAACTGTGAGAAGAGGGCCACCATCCTCCAGACTCCAGAATGGTAGATCCACTGACAGTTTGCACTGGGCACCTGGAAAAGCCCCAAGCACTGAATGCCAGCCTGTGAAAGCAGCCAGGAAGGGGGTTGTACCCTCAGAACTACAGAGGCAGAGCTGGCCAAGGCCATGGGAGCCCACTTCTTGCATCAGTGTTACCTGGATGTGAGACATGGAGTCAAAGGAGATGATTTTGGAACTTTAAGATTTTAGTGCTCTGTTGGATTTTGGACTTGCATGATGCTTGTAGCCTCTTTGTTTTGGCTAATTTCTCTCATTCAAAATGGCTGTGTTTACCCAATTCCTGTACCCCCATTGTATCTAGGAAGTACCTAACTTGCTTTTTTTATTTTATAGGCACATAGGAGGAATGGACTTGCCTTGTCTCAGATGAGACTTTGGACATGGAATTTTGAGTTAATTCTGAAATAGGTTAAGACTGGGGGACTGCTGGGAAGGCAAGATTGGTTTTAAAATTTGAGGACATGAGATTTGGGAGGGGCTGGGGTGGAATAATATGGTTTGGCTGTGTCTCCACCCAAATCTCATCTGAAATTGAAGTTCCCATAATCCCCATGTGTTGTGTGAGGTACCCAGTGAGAGGTAATTGAATCATGAGAGTGGTTTTTTTCTGTGCTGCTCTAATGATAGTGAATAAGTCTCATGAGATCTGATGGTTTCATAAAGGGCAGTTCCCCTGCACATGTCCTCTTCCCTGCTGCCATATAAGATGTGCCTTTGCTCCTTCTTCATCTTCTGCCATAATTGTGAGGCCTCCCCAGCCATGTGGAACTGAGTCCATTAAACTTCTTATTTTAAATAAATTACACAGTCTCGGGTATGTCTTTGTTAGCAGCATGGGAGCAGACTTAATATAGAGACTCAATCTAATATAGGGGATATCACATAATTATTAAAAGTATAATTTATGAAGAGTCTCTAGCAGTTATAAATCAGTAGTCATCAAAAAACAAAGCACCTAAAATATAAAGCAAAAATATTACAAATAAAGTAGAGCTTGACGAACAAGAAAAACAGTGAAAAACTTTTTAGAGTTGAGTAGATGTAGTTATATGCAAAAAATAAGTATAAACATGGGGGAATTGAATTAAAAAATAAATTTGATCATATATTTCTTTCTCAGTGGAATACTGTAACTTCCTTAAAATGTAAACTCCATGAGGTGAGGTATATGTTTGTGCTCTTCACTGCTATATCACCAGCACTTTGAAAAGAGCCTGGCATGGTCCGAGCATGGTGGCTCATGCCTGTAATCCCAGCACTTTGGGAGGCCGAGGCGGGCGGATCACAAGGTCAGGAGATTGAGACCATCCTGGCTAATATGGTGAAACCCCGTCTCTACTAAAAATACAAAAATAATTAGCTAGGCATGGTGGCGGGTGCCTGTAGTCCCAGCTACTCGGGAGGCTGAGGCAGGAGAATGGTGTGAACCCAGGAGGTGGAGCTTGCAGTGAGCCAAGATCATGCCACTGCACTCCAGCCTGGACAACAGAGCAAGACTCTGTCAAAATAAAAGAAAGAAAAAGAAAAGAATCTGGCACGGAGTTGAGTTCAAAGAACATTTGTTGAATGAATATTTTCATTCATAAAATCTGACTCCATACTTGATTTTCAAAACTTTTAAGAAAATATTTTTTTAACAAATGTTTTAAAGTAGAGCATATATAAGCCACTTACTCTGATCATTACCCAATGATACTGAAAATGAATTATGAAGCAGAGAGTAATGTAATATTCAATATTTGGAGATTAAGAAGCACATACCTATATAATGCCTTGTGTCAAAGAATAAATCAAAAGTGAGATTAAAAATTATCTAGATAACAAGGCTAGAACACCTATAGCCAAAAATCCACTGGACACAGTAAAAGGAATACATATAGCATTAAATGCCTTCATTTGAAGCTATAAAATTATGTTATAACAAAATATAAATTATCAAAACTATCATAAGATAAACTGAAAAATTTAAATTAACTGCCATACAAAATAATGTATTTATTATTAAAAGGATATTTTTAAAGTGACCAGGACTAGAAGGATTGACAGCTAAATTCAGCTAGGTAAAGAAGAGTTTGTTCTAGTGTGATGTAAAGTATCACAATTCATAGAATAAAAAAAATTCATCAATTCATATTCTAAGACAACTGAACATGATTCCAAATCAAAAACAACAGAGAATTGTAGAGTAATACAATTTATGAATAAGGATTAAAATTGGTAAATAACATATTAGCAATGAAATTCAATGATTAACCAAAAGATATTAATTCCATGTAATCAACTAAGGCATATTCCAGGAATGCAACATATCATTAAATAAAGGGGAAAAAACATATGATTATATCAATATTTGCAGGCATTTGATAAAATAAGGCAGTCATCACTGACATGAAAGCTACATGCAAATAGAATGCAAACCAATGCCTTAAGTATAATAAAGATGATTTACCAATGACTGAAAAATATCCTAAATTATGAAACACTAAACACATTTTAATTAAAGTTGGGAACTAGACTGAGATACTTGTTATCATCTTTAGTGTTTAATAGTAACGTTGGAGTTTGAGAGAATACAACAGAGCAAGAAAATAAAATAATAGGTAGAAATATTAGAAAACAAGAAATAATATGTTTTAGTTATAGGATTTATAGGATTATGCCTTGAAATTCCAAGAGACTCTACTAAACTACTCATTGAAATCAATGAGAGAATTTAGTAAAGACTTAGATACCATATAAATACATAAAAGTCAATATCTTTCTGAACAAATGGACAAAACTATTATGTTATTGAATGAGAAGACTTAAAAATAAACAAAAGACTGCCACAATATACAAATTCAATGCAATTAAAACTGAGATGAGATGCTTTTAAGAAATAGATCCATTCATCTTAAAACTTAGACCTAAGGGGAAAATATCCCCAGAATTAACTAAGAAAAATATGAAGAAGAACAATGAAGGATGACTTGTCTTACTAGATGTTGCAACCTACTTCACTTCTACCATCATCAAAATCATATCATAATGATACTAGAATATATACTGAGATATCAGTGTAACAAATAGAGACTCCAGAGCCAGGTCCCTATAAGTCCTCTAAATATAAAGATTAAACACACACACACACACACACAAACACACACACACATAATATTATATATAAAATATGATGGGTATAAATATAGATCTACAGATATATAGAGAGATATATTAGAAATTTTATTTCAATTCAGCTAGGGAAGGATGGATGGTTTAAATGGTACAGACGAAACTGACTATCCATCTGAAACAAAATATAGGTGGAATTTTAGATAAAGACTAAAATGTAAAAAATAAAACTCATAAATCTTGGGGTCTTCCTATATAATCTAGAAGGTGTGGAAGACTTTTATATTAAAGACAGAAACCCAGATGTAAAAGAAAAGATGAACCCAAACTATAGAGAAATAGTTTCTCTACAAATATTTGTACGGAAGAAACAAAATACACCAAAATATAGTCACAAGAATGTTTACAATAGCACTGTTTGAGGTAGCAAAGTACTAGAAAGTAATGGTGCCTTTCAATAATGGATTAAATAAACTATGGTCAAGCCACACTAAAGACTATTACATCTCTATTCAAAAGCATGAATTTGAATTAAACCAATATACTTAGAGGAATGCCCATGACTACCATTAAATAAACCTTAAAAGAATACAGACAGTATACTTAATAATATAATTCCATTTTTATCAATGACCTAGAAACCATGTTTGTATACAACCATATAATTAGGTGCCCATTGAGAATATGAGAGGACATATATCAGTTGTTAGCTTGGGTTCCCTGGGTGGGAAGATTAGTGATGAGAAACAAGAAGGTGGAGGGGAGGGGAGGCAGAGGAAGAAGCCAAGCAAAAAAAGAAAATACTACATTTTAAAGCAAAATACTACATTCTTAAAGTGCACAGCATGTGATCCCATTTATGCATATGTGTGGTGATATGGTTTGGCTGTGTCCCACCTAAAGCTCATCTTGAATTGTGATCTTCAAAATCCCCATGTGTCATGGGAGCGACCCCGTGGGAGGTAATTGAATCATGGGGGCGGTTTCTTCCATGCTGTTCTCATGATAGTGAGTTCTCACGAGATCTGATGGTTTTTAGAAGCGTCTGGCATTTCCCCTGCTAGCACTTATTCTGTCTCCTGCCACCCTGTGAAGAAGGTGGCTCCTGCCATGATTGTAAGTTTCCTGAGGCCTACCCAGTCTTGTGGAACTGTGAGTTAATTAAACCTCTTTTCTTTATTAATTACCCAGTCTCAGGTATTTCTTCATAGCAGCATGAGAATGGACTAATACATGGGGTTACGTGTGTGTCTTTGTGTACTGTGTATGTGTGTGTGACAGAAAAAAAGGAAATGTGAGAGAAATGATTCACTATTTTCCACTGGAAAATGGTTTTTTGTTTTGTTTTGTTTTGTTTTTTTTATTATGCTTTAAGTTCTAGGGTACGTGTGCACAACATGCAGGTTTGCTACATATGTATCCATGAGCCATGTTGGTGTGCTGCACCCATTAACTTGTCATGTACATTAGGTATATCTCCTAATGCTATCCTTCCCCACCCCTCCCCACAATAGGACCCGGTGTGTGATGTTCCCCTTCCTGTGTCCAAGTGATCTCATTGTTCAATTCCCATCTATGAGTGAGAACATGCGGTATTTGGTTTTCTGTTCTTGTGATTGTTTGCTGAGAATGATGGTTTCCAGCTGCATCCATGTCCCTACAAAGGACACAAACTCATCCTTTTTTATGGCTGCATAGTATTGCATGGTGTATATGTGCCACATTTTGTTAATCCAGTCTGTCACTGATGGACATTTGGGTTGATTCCAAGTCTTTGCTATTGTGAATAGTGCCTCAGTAAACATATGTGTGCATATGTCTTTATAGCAGCATGACTTATAATCCTTTGGGCATATCCCCAGTAATGGGATGGCTGGAAAACCCTAGAAGAAAACCTAGGTAATACCATTCAGGACATAGGCATGGGCAAGGACTTCATGTCTAAAACACCAAAAGCAATGGCAACAAAAGCCAAAATTGACAAATGGGATCTAATTAAACTAAAGAGCTTCTGCACAGCAAAAGAAACTAACATCAGAGTGAACAGGCAACCTACAGAAGGGGAGAAAAATTTTGCAATCTATTCATCTGACAAAGGGCTAATATCCAGAACCTATAAAGAACTCAATCAAATTTACAAGAAAAAAAACAAACAACCCCATCAAAAAGTGGGCAAAGGATATGAATGGACACTTCTCAAAAGAAGACATTCATACAGCCAACAGACACATGAAAAAATGCTCATCACCACTCGCCATCAGAGAAATGCAAATCAAAACCACAATGAGATACCATCTCACACCAGTTAGAATGGCATTCATTAAAAAATCAGGAAACAATAGGTGCTAGAGAGGATGTGGAGAAATAGGAACACTTTTACACTGTTGGTGGGACTGTAAACTAGTTCAACCATGGTGGAAAACAGTGTGGCGATTCCTCAAGAATCTAGAACTAGAAAATGGTTTTTTTTAACTATCTTTAAATTATTTAGTTCTTTTATGCTCAAATGAGTTCTCAAAATGTTCAGAGGATGAAAATAGATACAAAATTCTTAAGTATTTTAACACCTTTCAGAAATTTAAATTCACAGCACAAGAAAGAAGAAACACTTGTTTCCAGAAACCTCCTTATGATTGAAATGGCACCACCACCTGTATAAAGACTGATAAAAATGACAGAACAATGTACATAGAACATAAGTAACTTGAGTCAAATCTCTTACTTTTATACTGTCCTTCCTATATTCCTATATCAGAGTGAGAATTGTGAAAACAGTATTTCATTTAAAAAAAAATGAGTAAGTTTAAATTATCCATTTCATCAGTAGACCTCAAAACCAAAGATTTAAAATAGCCAAGAAATATGAAGAAAGCACAGAGTTTTTCCACATTCAAAGACCCATAAAATAGAAAAAAAGTTCCATTTTATCTCTAAAGACTGTAAATAATTTCCACAGGGATAGCAAAAACTACTCATTCTCATATACAGTATTAGTTTCCTGTGGCTTCTGTAACAAACTACTAGAAACTTGGTGGCCTAAAACAATAGGTATTTATTTTCTCACAGTTCTAGAGACCAGATATCTAAAATCAATATCACTATTCCAAAACCAAGGTTTTTGTCAGGGACAAAGTATCTCTAGGGAGAGAACTCAGCTCTAGGGAGAACTCATGTCTTTCCTTTTCCAGCTTCTGGTGGTTGCCAGCATTCCTTTGTTTGTGGCTACATTACTCCAGTCTCTGTCTCTATGGTCATATTGCCTTCTCTTCTTCTGTTTGCATTTCCCTCTGCCTCTCACTTGTGATTGCATTTAGGACCCACCTAGACAATCCAGGCCAATCTCTCCATCTCAGGATCATTAATTCAATCACATCTGCAAAGACCTTTTTTCCAAATAAGGTAACATTTATAGGTTTCAAAGATTAGGACCTGACAACTTTGGGGGCCATTATTTAGTTTACTATATACACTGTGTAAGAATACATTAGTACAGTCTTTATGGGGATTGATTTGCTACATTGTACTTTAATCTTTAAAACTGTATATATCTTTCATAAAGCAATACCACTGCTAGGAATTTACTCCAATAAAATAATTCATTCAATTAATAGTTTATGTATCATCATGTGAACATGAATGTTTCTCAATTATTATGACTGACAAAATTTACAGATTCAATATGCCAAATAAATACCAAGAAGCATGAAAGTGAAGCCCATGACAAGGCACATTGTTGTCAACCTGTAGAAAGCTAAAGTTAAAATGCATATGTTACAAGCAACAAGAGAAAAAGGCATATTATAGAAAGAGAAATAATGAATGATATGATTAACAACTGACAACTCATCAGAAACCATATAGGTCAGCAGACAAGTGGAACAATAATTTGAAGTGATGTAAAAGAAAATGTTTTTTTTTAGATGGAGTCCCACTCTGTCACCCAGGCTGGAGTGCAATGGTGCAATCTCAGCTCACTGCAACCTCCACCTCCTGGGTTCACACCATTCTCCCACCTCAGCCTCCCAAGTAGCTGGGACTACAGGCATCTGCCACCACACCCAGCTAATTTTGTTTTTGTATTTTTCATAGAGATGGGGTTTCACCATGCTAACCAGGATGGTCTCAACCTCCTGACCTCGTGATCCGCCTGCCTCGGCCTCCCAAAGTGCTGGGATTACAGGCGTGAGCCACCATGCCTGGCCAAGAAAAAATTTTTAAAACCTTCCAGGCCAGGATTCTATATTCAGCAAAAATATACAAAAATGAAGGTGATTGTTCATAAGATTCTTTTATGATCTATTTTATTTATGAGATCAGCTGTAATGCCTCCTGTTTCATGTCTAACTTTATTTACTTCAGTTCTCTCTCTCTCTCTCCTTTTTTTTAGTAAGTCTAGCTAAGGATTTATCAATTTTTTTTATCTTTTTGAAAAACCAACTCTCAGTTTTGTTGATTTTTTTTTCTGTTGATTTTCTATTCTCTATTTTATTTACTTCTGCTCTATTATTTGTTAGTTCCGTCCTTCTGCTAATTTTGGGCTTAGTTTGTTCTTTTCCTAGTTCCTTGAGGTATAAAGTTAGGTTATGTATAGGGTATCTTTGACATCTTTCTTCTTTCTTGAGACAGAGTCTCGCTCTTGTTGCCCAGGCTGGAGTGCAATGGTGCAATCTTGGCTTACTGCAACCTCTACCTCCCAGTTGAAATGATTCTCTTGCCTCAGCCTCCCAAGTAGCTGGGACTACAGATGTGTGCCACCACAACTGGCTAATTTTTTGTATTTTTAGTAGAGACAGGGTTTCACCATGTCATCCAGGCTGTTCTCAAACTCCTGACCTTAGGTAATCTGCCTGCCTCAGCCTGCCAAAGTGCTAGGATTACAGGCATGAGTCACTGTGCCCAGCCCTCTTCTTTCTTAATTTAGTGTTTTTAATCTATAAACTTTCTTCTGAATATTGCTCTTGTTGCCCCTCCCAGCAAAGCGGCATCATTGTCTGGGGTAAATACCCCAGGTTCCTCTTCTTGCACCAAGAGGATTAAGGACATAAACACATGTGGGTGGGTTAAGGAGTGGAAAGTTTCATAAGTAGAAGAAAGGAGAGAGGAAAGCAACTCTCTTTCTCTTTGTGAGAGAGAGGCGTCTGAAAAGGGAAAAGCAGTGGACCACAGCCAATTTTATAGGCAGGCTTGAGGAGGTGGTGTCTGATTTACATAGGGCCCACACATTGGTTTGACTAGGTGTGATGATCACATGGTGAGCGGGGAAGGCTGGTCACCCCACCCTAATCTTATTAGGTAAATGGGCTTTCTACTTGGCCTGCTGCCATCTTGTCTGCTCCTTACTGTACATGTGGCTGGCAAAGACAAGAGAAGATGGAGCCGCCATTTTGATCATGCCTGTTCCCGGGTAGTTTCTTCCTATTGGCACAACTGCTGACATTCGCCTGTGCAAGCTTCTAGCTTGCTTGACTATATCTGCAGATCAACTTTACAGACTGCTGTTTGTTAGAAAAGAAAATGATTTGGGGACTCTTTTTCATTAAAAGGAAAACTTTACCATAGACTTCCTCACTATCTGCCTAAATAATTTCTTCTTAACTCCTGTATCAATCGGTTTTGGTATGTTGTATTTTTATTTTCATTAGCCTCATGGTATTTTCCAATTTCCCTTTGGATTTCTTTTTTGACCCAATTGTTATTCAAGAGTGTTTTCTTTAATTCCCACGTTTGTAAATTTTCCAATTTTCTTTCTATCGTTGATTTCTAGTTTCATTCTATTGTGATTGGAAAAATTATCTGCCAACAAATTCTAGAAGAAATGGATAAATTCCCAGAAACATAAAATTTACCAAAACTGAAGTACAAAGAAATAGAAAACTTGAGCAGACAAATAATGAACAAGGAGATTGAGTCAACAATCAAGAACCTCCCAACAAAGAAAAGCCCAGGACCAGGTGACTTCCCTGGCAAATTCTACTAAACATTTAAAGAAAAAAATAGTACTAATTCTTCTTAAAGTCTTCCAAAAAAGTGAAGAGAAAATACTTCCAAACTTACTTTATGAGGCCAGCATTACCCTGATACAAAGCCTCCAGACAAAGACACTACAAGAAAAGAAAACTACAGGCCGATATTTCTGATGAACACAGATACAAAAATCTTCAACAAAGTACTAACAAGCCAAATTCATTAGCACATTGAAAGGATCATCCACCACAACCAAGTGAGATTTATCCCTCAGATGCAAGAATGGTTCAATATATGCAAATCAACTAATGTGATCTACCAAATGAACAGAATGAAGCATAAAAACCACAAGATCACCTCAGTAGATGCAGAAAAAGCATCTGACAAAATTCAACACATTTTCATGATTAAAAAAAAAAACTCAGGACAGACTAAATGTAGAAGGAACTTACCTCAATATAATAAAGACTATATATGAAAAGCCCATAGCTAACAACTTAATGATGAAAAAACTAAAAACTTTTCCTGTAAGACCAGGTACAACACAAAGATTCCCATTCTGCAATTCTATTCAATACATTACTGGAAGTTCTGGCCAGAACAATTAGGCAAGAAAAAGAAAGACAAAGATAAGAAAATAGGAAAAACAAAGGTAAAATTATCTTTGTTTGCAGATGGCAGTGTCTTATAGGTACAAAATCTTTAAAGATCTAAGAAAAAAAACTGTTAGAACTAATAAATGATTCAGTTAAATTGCAGGATACAAAATCACACAAAACCAGTTGTGTATCTATGTACTAACAACAAAGAATCCTAAAAGGAAATTAAGAAAACAACCTCATTTATAATAGCATCAAGAAGAATACAATACTTAGTGATAAATGTAACCAAGGAAATGAAAAACTTTTATACTGGAAATTTTAAAATATCAAAAAAAGAAATTAAAGAAAACACAAGTAAATGGAAACACGTCTCATGTTCATGGATTGGAAGACTTAATATTGTTAAGATGTCCATATTACCTAAAGTTACCTACAGATTGAATGTTATCCCCATCAGAATTCCAATGGCATTTTTTAATAAAAATAGAGAAATAAACAATAAAATTCACATGGAATCAAAAAAGTCCTGAATTTAAAAAAGCAACCTTGAGCAAAAGAACAAAGATGAAGGCAATACTCTGCCTAATTTCAAAATATACTAAAAAGATACATAATAGTAATTAAAACCACATTGTAGTGGCATAAGGACAAACAGACTAGTGGAACAGGGAGCCCACAATCAAAGCCATGTGTATCAGTTCATTCTCGCATTGCTGTAAAGAAATACCTAACACAGGGGAATTTCTAAGAAAAGAGGTTTAATATGCTCTAGTTACACAGGCTCTACAGGAAGTATGGCAGCATCTGCTTCTGGGGAAGCTTCAGGGAGCTTCAACTAATAGCAGAAGGCAAAGCCAGAGCAGGCATCTTCACATGGTCAGAGCAGGAGGAAGAAAGAGTGGGGAGGTGATACACACTTTTAAACAGCCAGATCTCATGATCACTCACTCACTCACTATCACAAGAACAGCACTGAGGGGTTGGTGCTAAACCATTCATGAGAAACAGCCCCCATGATCCAATCACCTCCCACCAGGCCACACCTCCAACACTGGGGATTACAATTGAACATGAGATTTGGGTGGGAACACAGATCCAAATCATATCACCATGCACACACAGTCTTTGACAAAGATGCCAAGAACACACAACAAGGAAAAATAGACTCTTCAACAAATAGTGTCAGAAACACTGGATATCCATATGCAATAAAATAAAATTGGACTCCTATCTTTTCTGTCACCATACACAAAAATCAACACAAAATGGATTTGAAACTTAAGACCCCAAACTGGAGGAGAGCGTTCCAAGATGGCTAAATAGGAACAGCTCCGGTCTGCAGCTCCCAGCAGGATAGACACAGAAGATGGGTGATTTCTGCATTTGCAGCTGAGGCACCTGGTTCATCTCATTGGGACTGGTTGGACAGTGGTTGCAGCCCAGGGTGGGTGAGCCAAAGCAGAGTGCAGCCCATGGAGGGTGAGTTGAAGCAAGGTGGGACATTGCCTCACCTGGGAAACATAAGGGGTTGGGGATTTCCCTTTCCTAGCCAAGGGAAGCCGTGACAGACTACCTGGAAAAATGGGACACTCCCGCTCAAACACTGTGCTGTTCCTAAGGTCTTAGCAACTGGCAGACAAAGTGATTCTCTCCTGTGCCTGGCTTGGTAGCTCCCATGCCCACTGAGCCTTGCTCACTGCTAGCTCAGCAGTCTGAGATCCGTGTGCAAGACGGCAGCCTGGCTGGGAGAGGTAGGTCTGCCATTGCTGAGGCTTGAGTAGGTAAACGAAGCGACTGGGAAGCTCGAAATGGGCAGAGCCCATCACAGTTCAACAAGGCCTACTGCCTCTAGACTCCACCTCTATGGGCAGGGCACAGCTGAACAAAAGGCAGCAGACAATGTCCTTTCTGCAGACTTAAACGTCCCTGTCTGACAGCTCTGAAGAGAGCAGTGGTTCTCCTAGCACGATGTTGGAGCTCTGAGAATGGACAGATTGCCTCCTCAAGTGGGTCCCTAACCCCCGTGTAGCCTAACTGGGAGACACCTCCCAGAAGGGGCCAACAGACACCTCATATAGGAGGCTGCCCCTCTGGGACGAAGCTTCCAGAGGAAACATCAGGCAGCAATATTTGCTGTTCTGCAGCCTCTGCTGGTGATACCCAGGCAAAGAGTGTCTGGAATGGAACGCCAGCAAACTCCAACAGACCTGCAGCTGAGGGAACTGACTGTTAGAAGGAAAACTAACAAACAGAAAGGAATAGCATCAACATCAACAAAAAGGTCATCTACACCAAAACCCCATCTGTAGGTCACCAACAGCAAAGATCAAAGGTAGATAAAATCACAAAGATGGGGAGAAACCAGAGCAGAAAAACTGAAAATTCCAAAAATCAGAGCACCTCTTCTCCAGAGGATTGCAGCTCCTTGCCAGCAATGGAACAAAGCTGGACAGACAATAACTTTGATGAGTTGACAGAAGTAGGGTTCAGAAGGTCGGTAATAACAAACTTCTCCAAGCTAAAGGAGGATGTTCGAACCCATCTCAAGGAAGCTGAAAACCTTTAAAAAAGATTAGATGGATGGCTAACTACAATAAACAGTGTAGAGAAGACCTTAAATGACCTGATGGAGCTGAAAACCATGGCACGAGAACTTTGTGACGCATGCACAAGCTTCAATAGCTGATTCAATCAAATGGAAGAAAGATATCAGTGATTGAAGATCAAATCAATAAAATAAAGCAAGAAAACATGGTTAGAGAAAAAAGAGTAAAAAGAAATGAGCAAAGCCTCTAAGAAATATGGGACTATGTGAAAAGACCAAATCTATGTTTGATTGGTGTACCTGAAAGTGATGGGGAGAATGGAACTGAGTTGGAAAACACTCTTCAGGATATTATCCAGGAGAACTTCCCCAACATAGCAAGGCAGGCCAACATTCAAATTCAGGAAGTACAGAGAACACCACAAAGATACTCCTCGAGAAGAGCAACCCCAAGACACATAATCATCAGATTCACCAAGGTTGAAATAAAGCAAAAAGTGTTAAGGGCATCCAGAGAGAAAGGTCGAGTTACCCACAAAGGGAAGCCCATCAGACTAACAGCAGATCTCTCAGCAGAAACCCTATAAGCCAGAAGAGAGTGAGGCCAATATTCCAAATTCTTAAAGAAAGGAATTTTCAGCCCAGAATTCCATATCCAGCCAAACTAAGCTTCATAAGTGAAGGAGAAATAAAATCCCTTACAGACAAGCAAATGCTGAGAGATTTTGTCACCACAAGGCCCAGCTTACAAGAGCTCCAGAAGGAAACACTAAAGATGGAAAGAAACAACTGGTACCAGCCACTGCAAAAACAGACCAAATTGTAAAGACCATCGATGCTATGAAGAAATTGCATCAATTAACAGGAAAAATAACCAGTGAACATCATAATGACAAGATCAAATTCACACATAACAATATTAACCTTAAATGTAAATGGGTTTAATGCCCCAAGAAAGACACAGACTGGCAAATTGGATAAAGAGTCAAGACCCACCAGTGTTCTGTATTCAGGAGACCCACATCACGTGCAAAGAGGCACATAGGCTCAGAATAAAGGGATGGAGGAAGATCTAACAAGCAAATGGAAAGCAAAAAAAGCAGGGGTTGTAATCCTAGTCTCTGATAAAACAGACTTTAAACCATCAAAGATCAAAAGAGACAAAGAAGGTCATTACATAAGGGTAAAGAGATCAATTCAACAAGAGCCAACTGTCCTAAATATATATGAACCCAATACAGGAGCACCCAGATTCATAAAGCAAGTCCTTAGAGACCTACAAAGAGACTTAGACTCCCACACAATAATAATGGGAGACTTTAACACCCCACTGTCAATATTAGACAGATCAACAATAGAGAAGGTTAACAAAGATATCCAGGACCTGAACTCAGCTCTGGACTAAGCAAGACCTAATAGACATCTACAGAACTCTCCACCACAAATCAACAGAATATACATTCTTCTCAGCACCGCATCCAACTTATTCTAAAATTGACCACATAATTGGAAGTAAAGCACTCCTCAGCAAATGTAAAAGAACAGAAATCACAACAAACTGTCTCTCAGACCACAGTGCAATAAAATTAGAACTCAGGATTAAGAAAATCACTCAAAACTGCACAACTACATGGAAACTGAAACAACTTGCTCCTCAGTGACTACTGGGTACATAACAAAATGAAGACAGAAATAAAGATGTTCTTTGAAACCAATGAGAACAAAGACATGATGTACCAGAATCTCTGGGACACATTTAAAGCAGTGTGTAGAGGGAAATTTATAGCACTAAATGCCCATGAGACAAAGCAGAAAAGATCTAAAATCAACACCCTAACATCACAATTAAAAGAATTAGAGAAGCAAGAACAAACAAATTCAAGAGCTAGCAGAAGGCAAGAAATAACTAAGATCAGAACAGAACTGAAAGAGACACAGACACAAAAAAACCCTTCAAAAAATCAATGACTCCAGGAGCTGGTTTTTTGAAAAGATCAACAAAATTGATAGACCACTAGCAAGACTAATAAAGAAGAAAAGAGAGAAGAATCAAATAGATGCAACAAAAAATGATAAAGGGGATATCACCACCAATCGCACAGAAATACGAACTACCATCAGAGAATACTATAAACACCTCTACACAAATTAACTAGAAAATCTAGAAGAAATGGATAAATTCCGGGACACATACACCCTCCCAAGACTAAACCAGAAAGAATTTGAATCTCCCAATAGAGCAATAACAGGCTATGAAATTGAGGCAACAATTAATAGCCTACAAACCAAAAAAATCCCAGGACTGGATGGATTCACAGCTGAATTCAACCAGAGGTACAAAGAGGAGCTGGTATCATTACTTCTGAAACTATTCCAATCAATAGAAAAAGAGGGAATCCTACCTAACTCATTTTATGAGGCCAACATCATCCTGATACCAAAGCCTGGCAGAGACACAACAAAAAATGAGAATTTTAGACCAATATCCTGATGAACATCGATGCTAAAATCCTTAATAAAACACAGGCAAACCGAATCCAGCAGCACATGAAAAAGCTTCTCTACCACAATCACATTGGCTTCATCCCTAGGATGGAAGGCTGGTTCAACATACACAAATCAATAAATGTAATCCATCACATAAACAGAACCAGTGAAAAAAACCACATGATTATCTCAATAGATGCACAAAAAGCCTTCAACAAAATTCAACAGCCCTTCATGCTAAAAACTCTCAATAAACTAGGTATCGATGGAACGTATCTCAAAATAATAAGAGCTATTTATGACAAACCCACAGCCAATATCATACTGAATGCGGAAAAACTGAAAGCATTCCCTTTGAAAACCAGCCCAAGACAGGGATGCCCTCTGTCACCACTCCTATTCAACATAGTGTTAGAAGTTCTGGCCAGGGCAATCAAGCAAGAGAAAGTAATAAAGGGTATTCGGTTAGGAAATGAGGATGTCAAATTGTCCCTGTTTGCAGATGACATGATTGTATATTTAGAAAACCCCATGGTCTCAGCCCAAAATCTCCTTAAGCTGATAAGCAACTTCAGCAAAGTCTCAGGATACAAAATCAATGTGCAAAAATCACAAGCATTCCTATACACCATTAACAGACAGAGAGCCAAACCATGAGTGAACTCCCATTCACAATTGCTACAAAGAGAATGAAATACCTAGGAATCCAACTTACAAGGGATGTGAAGGATCTCTCCAAGGAAAACTACAAACCACTGCTCAAGGAAATAAAAGAGGACACAAACAAATGGAAGAATATCCCATGCTCATGGATAGGAAGAGTCAATATCATGAAAATGGCCATAATGCCCAAAGTAATTTATAGATTCAATGCCATCCCCATCAAGCTACCAATGACTTTCTTCACAGAATTGGAAAAAACTCCTTTAAAGTTCATACGGAACCAAAAAAGAGCCCACATTGCCAAGACAATCCTAAGCAAAAAGAACAAAGTTGGAGGCATCACACTACCTGACTTCAAACTATACTACAAGGCTACAGTAACCAAAACAGTATGGTACTGGTACCAAAACAGAGATATAGATCAATGGAACAGAACAGAGGCCTCAGTATAGCACCACTCATCTACAACCATCTGATCTTTGACAAACCTGACAAAAACAAGCAATAGGGAAAGGATTCCCTATTTAATAAATGGTGCTGGGAAAACTGGCTAGCCATATGTAGAAAGCTGAAACTGGATCCCTTCCTTACACCTTAAACAAAAATTAAGATGGATTAAAGACTTAAATGTTAGACCTAAAACCATAAAAACCCTAGAAGAAAACCTAGGCAATACCATTCAGGACATAGGCATGAGCAAGAACTTCATGACTAAAACACCAAAAGCAATGGCAACAAAAGCCAAAATAGACAAATGGGATCTAATTAAACTAAAGAGCTTCTGCATGGCAAAAGAAACTACCATCAGAGTGAACAGGCAATCTACAGAATGGGAGAAAATTTTTGCAATCTATCCTTCTGACAAAGGGCTAATATCCAGAATCTACAAAGAACTCAAACAAATTTACAAGAAAAAAACAAAAAACCCCATCAAAAAGTGGGCAAAGGATATGAACAGACACTTCTCAAAAGAAGACATCTATGCAGCCAACAGACACATGAAAAAATGCTCATTATCACTGGTCCTCAGAGAAATGCAAATCAAAACCACAATGAGATACCATCTCACGCCAGTTAGAATGGCAATCATTAAAACATCAGGAAATAACAGATGCTGGAGAGGATGTGGAGAAATAGTAACACTTTTGCACTGTTGGAGGGAGTGTAAATTAGTTCAACTATTGTGGAAAACAGTGTGGCGATTCCTCAAGGATCTAGAATTAGAATTAGCATTTGACACAGCAATTCCATTACTGGGTATATACCCAAAGGATTATAAATCATGCTACTATAAAGACACATGCACACGTATGTTTACGGAGGCACTATTCACAATAGCAAAGACTTGGAACCAACCCAAATGTCCATCAATGATAGACTGGATTAAGAAAATGCGGCACATATACCTGTGGAATACTATGCAGCCATAAAAAAGGATGAGTTCATGTCCTTTGCAGGGACATGGATGAAGCTGGAAACCATCATTCTCAGCAAACTGTCAAAAGGACAGAAAACCAAACACCACATGTTCTCACTCATAAGTGGGAATTGAACAATGAGATCACTTGGACACAGGGCAGGGAACATCACACACCAGGGCCTGTTGCGGGGTAGGGCGCTGGGAGAGGAATACCATTAAGAGAAATATCACCGGGCGCGATGGCTCAAGCCTGTGATCCCAGCACTTTGGGAGGCCAAGACAGGTGGATCACAAGGTCAGGAGATCGAGACCATCCTGGCTAACACGGTGAAACCCCGTCTCTACTAAAAAATACAAAAAACTAGCCAGGCGAGGTGGCGGGTGCCTGTAATCCCAGCTACTCGGGAGGCTGAGGCAGGAGAATGGCGTAAACCCAGGAAGCAGAGCTTGCAGTGAGCTGAGATCCGGCCACTGCACTCCAGCCCGGGAGACGGAGTGAGACTCCATCTCAAAAAAAAAAAAAGAGAAATACCTAATGTAAATGATAAGTTGATGAGTGCAGCAAACCAACATGGCACATGTATACCTACGTATCAAACCTGCATGTTGTGCACACATACCCTAGAACTTAAAGTATAAAAAATTTTTAAAAAGACCCCAAACTCTAAAATTCCTAGAAGAAAACATAGGGAGAAAGCTACTTGACATTGGTGTTACGTGATGACACCAAAAGCACAGACATCAAAAACAAAAAATAGACATATGAAACTATGTCATTTGTACAGCAGAGGAAACAATAAACAGAATGAAAAGGCAACTTATGGAATGGAAGAAAAGATTTACAAACCATGTATCTCATAATAGGTCAATATCTAAAATAACAAAGGGATAACCACAACTCAATAGCAAAAAGCAAATAACCAATTTAAAAATGGGCAAATGATGAATAGAACTTTCTCCAAAGAAGACATACAAATAATCAACAGATACTCAAAAACATGTCAACATCACTAATACTAGAAAAATGCAAATCAAAACTACATGTGATATTATTTTACCCCAATTAGGACGGCTATCATTAAAAAGTAAAATAAAAATAAAACGGTAAGAAAATAAGAGTTTGGGGAAGATGTGGAGAAATTAGAACTCTTCTACACTGTTGGTGGGAATGTAAAATTGTACAGCTGCTGTGGAGAAAGTATGGAGGTTCCTCAAAAAAATGAAAATAGAACTAACACAGTCTCCAGCAATGCTGCTTCTGGGTATGTGCCCAAAATAATTGAAATCAGGATCTCAAATGATATTTGCACCTGCAGCACTATTTACAATAGACACGTTATAAAAATAACCCAAATATCCATGAAATGATAAAGAAAATGGGATATGTACATCAAATGGAATATTATTCAGTATTGAAAAAGAAGGTGTCATGCTGGACCCCTGTTGACTCCAGCAGGGATGGCATCATGTCTGAGAGGCTGAAGAAGAGACCCAGAGACAATGAATGAGACACAGGGTTTATTGTAGGGGCTTACATACAAAGGTAGTCCAGTGGCAGTGAGCTAGACGGGAGAACCACTACTGCTTGTAAAAAACATTCTGTTTTATATAGCATTTTTTACTTAGCACCTTCCACCTAGCAACCTTCATTTAATTCAAAACAAAAGCCTCAATCCCCAGTATATTCCAAAAGGCTGGCCAGGATGTCCTTCATAGATCGGAGTGAATCTCTGGGTGGTCACTCTCATATTCCTTAATTCAGAAATCTGAACACCCATTATTTTTAGATCATAGGGTCATCCTCAGAGTTTGCTTAAGTTACACTATTGCTGTCAGGTGCATCTCCCATATGGAAGGAAATCTTGCCATTTGCAACAACATGAATGAACCTGAAAGATTTTAGGCTAAATAAAATAAGCCAGTCACAAAAGGACAAGTACTGTACAATTTCACTTGTATGAGGTAGGTGAAATAGTCAAGGTCTTAGAATCAGAGAATAGAACGGTGGTTACTAAGGCCCAGGGTAAGGTGGGAAACGGGGAGTTGCTCTATTGGTATAAAGTTTTAGTTATCCAAGATA
Organism: Piliocolobus tephrosceles; assembly: GCF_002776525.5. Lineage (NCBI taxonomy): Eukaryota > Metazoa > Chordata > Mammalia > Primates > Cercopithecidae > Piliocolobus > Piliocolobus tephrosceles. The sequence goes on from NC_045435.1 coordinate 77,184,819, forward strand.
GATTAGCTCTCGAGGTACATCATAGTGCTGTCAACAATACTGTATTATGCACCTAAAAATTTGCCAAGAGTGTAGATTTCACCTTAAGTTTTCCTAGCGCACCCACACACAATAGGGATACAAGAAAACTTTTGGAGGTGATGGATATATTTATTAATTACTTTGATTGTGGTGATGGCTTCATGGGTGTATACATATATGTCCAAACTCAGATTTTAAACATTAAACATGTGCAGTTTATTGCATATCAATTATAATTCAATAAAGCTATTTTTAAAAATGAAGGTGAAATAAAGGCATTTTCAGATAAAAGAAAATGAAAAGACTCCATTATCAAAAGATTATCCTTTAAATGCTCACAGTACTTAAGGCTAAAGAAAACTCATACCAGATGAAAACTTAGAGCCTCAAAAAAGAAGAATAAGCATTAGAAGTGGTAAATGCCTACGTATATGCAAAAAACTTTATTTTAATTTTGCTTTCCTCCTGTTTTAAATAAACGATACAAGTGTTTAAAGCAAAAATAATAACTTTGTTTTACAAGGTTTATCACATATGCAGATCTAATTACTAAAATATTGCTTAAAAACATAAAACATGAAAGATGAGGGATACGGAGTTGCAAGATTTCTACATTTTACACAAAGAATTATGATGTTAACTGTAGGTAGACTGTGAACACCAAAGGATTTTCAGTATGATTCCCAAAGCAGTCACTGAAATAATAATACAAATAAGTATTGTTTAAAAATCAATAAGAAAATCCAAATGGAGCAAAGTTCTACAAAATATTCAAGTAATCCCCTCAAAAAGACCAGAAATAAGAGAGCAGACAAGTTAACAAATAATAATAATAAAATAATAAATATAAAATAATAAAAGTTAAAAAAAATAGAGCAGAGAAGTTAAAACAAATAATAAAATGGTAGGTCTAACCTCAACCACATCAGTAATTACACTAGACATTAATTGTCTAAGCACTCCAATTTAAAGGGAAAGAGTGTTAGAGAGCTTCCTTTTGAAACCCATATATGCCCACTACAGAAGATGCCCTTTAAATATAAAGACACATAGAGGTCGAAAGTAAAAGCTTGAAAAAAATATACTGGGTAAACAGTAATATGAGAAGGATGGAATGGCTAGCTTTCGGATGCCTGTCTGTAAGAGCACTGTTCCAACAAGATGGTATCCTGTCTTCAGGAGGTGGTTGCATGAAGTTGATCGGGATACTTCTTGTACGTGGTGGCCTGCCCTGCACTACCAGCCTCAAATTCATCAGATAGTCCCTAAACTCCAAATGTGATAGTTTACACTTGAATTCATGCCTGAAATGTCTTTGAAATTCAAAAGCAATTTCTTTGTTCTGGTAATCTTTTAAATCATTTATATATCAAATATCAATTCAATTCTAAAATATTCAGTAAGCATCAACTGTGCCCAGGGTTTAGTGCTACAAAGGAGCACTAAAGGAAAAACAAATTTTTTCTATACTCACTCAAAAAGCACACCACCAAATGTTTAAGCGTTTCCACCACACCAACAAATTCTCTAATTCTTAGGGAACACCTAATGGGCATCCTATCACTTAATTCTGACACTAAATTCCCAGAGTTAGCACTGACCCCACAAGTTAAGGGTTCAATTCCATAAGACTACCTCCCACTTTAGATGCCAATCACAAGTAGCTGGTCCCCAGGTTACCCACAACCTCTGTCCAATTTGGTTACAAACCAGAGGTTCCTACAATCCCCTCCTCAGGTACCAAAATTTGCTAGAATAGCTCACTTACTATTGCCAATTTATTATAGAGGATATTTTAAAGGATGCAAATGAATAGCCAGATGAAGAAGGACATAAGGCAAGGTCTGGAAGGGTCTTGGGCACAGGAGCTTCTGTCACTATGGAGTTTGGGGTGCACCACCCTCCCAGCATATAGATGCACACTTTTTCACTGAGCCAAAAGTTGTCCAAACCTCATTTGGGGTTTTTATAAAGGCTTCATTACACAGCCATGGTTGACTCCATTGCTGGTCATCAGTGACTAAGGAGATCAGAGGGTGGGGTTAAAAGTTCTAAGCTTCCAATCACATGGTTGGTTCCTTTGGCTACCAGCCCCTATCCTCCCAAGAGTACTTCATTAGCACTAGCTCAGGCATGGTTGGAAGGGGTTTATAATAAAAGCTGCTCCTCTATTCCTTATCATTCAAGAAATTCCAAGGGTTTTAGGATCTCTGTGCCAGAAACTAGGAATAAAGATCAAATATATATTTATTATATCATAATATTACACATACTAAGTCTATAAGGCTAGAAAGATGACTAAGGGAATCGTTTCATAATCTTTGTGAAAAAAGACATAAACAAGAATAAAGTTCCTCTTTGCTTGCTATCTAGTAAGAATAAGCTAAGTACACACCAATTACAAAAATTATATATTATCTATGAAGCACCATAACACTCAGTACCCAAAATTTTCAACTGTGGGTACAGAAGGATATGTCTTTTTTAACCCAAACATATTCCACTGGAGAGTCTGATATGCCCACCCCATCCTCATCTCCCACTAAGAGATGGGGAGAATAACTGCCATAGTGGTTTACTACCTTTAAAAGAAGAGTTTCATATCCCTCATGTTTGACAGAGCCAAAAAAAATGGTGAAAATGTCAGCCATATATAATAATTGTCCAATTAAATACACATGTATAACAGTATACTGAAATTACATACGAAATACAATGTAGTAACACAGAAAAAAATATGATGCAGTAAAAATGTGCATTTTACCCTTTTGAATTTTTTACTCCTTTAACTGAAATTCCATGGTTACATTTTCAACAGAGCACCAATACCAACCACTAACCCACTGACATTTGTATAAAAGTCTTAGGAATATCCAAACTATGTGTATAGATCCACATGCAAAATGACTTAAATAGAGCATGGTGGGGGTTACTTTCATAGAGCAAAATGTATAACCTAGGTCACAGGTAATTGAGAGACCCTGGAGACCTTTGGGGGACAGCAACATCCTGGCTCACTGGCTGTATCTTGAATTGCCACATGTTGTAGAAGTCAATTTCCAGGAGAAATGAGTTGTTTGTATAAGTTGTGGTATTTACATACAAGCACAATTATTCACTGGATATATATATATGTGTGTGTGTGTGTGTATGTGTATGTGTGTGTGTGTGTGTGTATATATATATATATTTTTTTTTTTTTTTTCCCTGAGACAGAGTTTCACTCTTGCCCAGGCTGGAGTGCAGTGGCATGATCTCCGCTTACTGCAGCCTTCGCCTCATGGGTTCAAGCGATTATCTGCCTCAGCCTCCCGAGTAGCTGGGATTACAGGCGTCCGCCTCCACGCCTAGCTAATTTTTGTATTTTTTGAGATGGAGTCTCACTCTGTCGCCCAGGCTGGAGTGCAATGGTGCAATCTCGGCTCACTGCAACTTCCACCTCCCAGGTTCAAGCGATTCTCCTGCCTCAGCCTCCTGACTAGCTAGGATTACAGGTGCCCGCCACCACGGCTGGCTTATTGTTCGTATTTTTAGTAGAGATGGGTTTTCACTATGTTGGCCAGGCTGGTCTCAACTCGTGATCCACCTGCCTCAGCCTCCCAAATTGCATGGCCAGCCTAGAGTTATATTTTTATGGGAAACATAAACAGTCATGGCTTAACTATTCCCAGAATTATCCATAAGGCAGAGACTAATGTGAGGCAAACACCTAACTAACCTTATCCTAGTCCCAGATCCATGCCTGAAAAATGCCCGCCTACTGGATCCACAGAGGCAAAGTCAGACTTCTACCATCTACGTAGTGGGCACCATTCCAATAACAAGGGTTACTGTTCTTGTTTAGCTGCACAGGCCCAGTCTCCAGTGCTTATCTTAAAAAACTAAAACAACAGAAACTAAAACGGTAGCACAGGTGTTAGGGAGAGTCTGGTCATTAATTGATCCAAATATGTTTAGTTACTTGCATTGTGCTTTCATGATAGAGAGGTCATCAGTTGATTGGGTTAATTTAGTTCAAGAATTGGCTTACCCAAACACTGAAGGAAAGAAGAGTGATACTAGCTATTTTATTGAATTGTAGTCAGATAGGTGTCAGCTCTTTAGCTGTGGTTACAGAATGCTGAATAGGGATGGACATTACTATGAAAATGGTAACTTCAGGATTCAAATCAATATTCATGTGTACATACCAAGACAACCCTTAGAAATTGGACACTGTTGAGTTGAAGCTGATTTTTAAATGTTAAATCCATAAATGCATACGACCACTTACATTTTAAAATTTTTGCCTTTAAATGCTAAAATCTGGTATTTGTAACAAGATGATGTTGAGAAACTTCCTATTAAATTGCTTAGACTATTTCAGTTTGCACAGGACAAGCTATTTTTTCCTTTCTAATTATAAACATAACATATTCTCATTGTAGATAATTTGAACAGTACTGAAGTGTCAAAAAGCAGAAAAAAATCTCTCATAGTCATACCATCCAGAGGCAATGGCATTGTTCATTTAGGTATATTTTCTTCTCATCTTTTTCCTTACATTTTAAACATAGATAAGATTATGGTGAGCCATTCACACGTCCTGACGCTGATGTTATCATTTTTTTTATAGTTACTTTCTTATGTAAGAGGCAACCCTTTATATTTTCAGATGTTGTTAGTTAAAAATCATGATAGTGTATACTTGGAAAGATTCATGGAAGGCCGGACACAGTGGCTCATGCCTGTAATCTCAGCACTTTGGGAGGCCAAGATGGGTGGATCGCCTGAGGTCAGGAGTTTGAGACCAGCCTGGCCAACACAGAGACGGCCAACCCCGTCTCTACTAAAAACACAAAAAATTAGCCGGGTGTGGTGGCAGCCACCTGTAATCCCAGCTACTAGGGAGGCTGAGGCAGGAGACTTACTTGAACCCGGGAGGAAGAGGTTGCAGTAAGCCAAGATCGTGCCATTCATTGCACTCCAGCCTGGGCAGCAAGAGCAAAAATCTGCTTCAAAAGAAAAAAAAAAGATTCATGGAAACACTCTGAAATCACTGTGTTAACGAGAGAGTATCAATCAACTCCCAGCTGTTTACCATGTCGATTCCATATTTGAGAAATCTGACACTGAACATGTATTTCTGTATCTATGCAAATATGACCAAAAACAAATGTATCTCCAAAGAAGTTTCGACAAGTATTTCATGTATGTCTTGCTATTTCCTTGCATGGCCTATGTAGGATGATTCATTAGCAATAAGCTTTCAGAATAAAGGGCTGCTTGTTATTGTTATTGATTTGGTTGTGTGTGTGACTTTTTAAAGAACTAGTTAGGAAGGACAACACATACATATTTTTCCAATGAAAATCTAATACCTCAACAGTACCAATTTGGGGGCCTAAATAACATCTAGAGGATGACCGTGTCTTCCTCCTTAGAGCCAGAGTGTAATTAAGCCCCAAAACAATAACCCCAGGCCAGGAAAGCAGGAAAGAAAGTTGGGAATAAGCCAGCTGTACCCCAGATGTTAAGGCTGAGAACATTCCAGAGTTCTGCATCTGCAGGCATCCACTGCCAAACCTGTCCCATCTGTAACAAAGGTGATAAACTCCTCCCTCAGAGGAGAGAAAATTTGGAAAAGGTAAGGCAATATTCCTTAGTCAGTTTTTCAACATGCTGGTAACTTCTTCTCTGTGAACTTTCTATTTATTCACTTGTACCAAGAAAGGTGTGAAGAGAATCCAGGAATTCAAGAATTGAACTAGGATGCTAATAAAATTCAAAAGAAAAAGCAAATTACCAGGACATATAATGGTTGGAAAGAACATTGTTCTATTCCTTTTCTTCCTCCCCACCAACCCCAAGCAATAAATAAGATACAACAGTGCACCCTTCTGGTTGAAGTACAGAACTAACACTCAGATCAAGGCCTAGTCACTAGTCAGTCTCTAGTTGTGTGGGGAGAACTGCAACAAAAGAGTTCCTAGTTTCCTCATATAGCAAGACAGTTCATAGCAATTACTTCACTTGCAGGCTTTTTTAAAAGTAACGAATGCCAGAGATTTTTCAAATACATAAACCTACTTCCATAAGGGATCTTTTTTGCTCTGGATGAGGCAAACACGGTAGCAAAGAAAACTGCAGAGATCTACAATGCTGTATTGATTTAATATAGGTATCTGAATCCCCATTCCACTGACTTTCTTGGAGCTTTCCCTTGGGACTTGAATGTGATAAATACTCATTAAGCATTTTTAAATATATTAATCAGGCAAGATTACCAATTTCTGAAAATGGCCCTCAGTAAAATCTGATAACCTATAGCATTTTGTCACAATCTCTAACAAGATGCCCAGTACAATAGCTCTGGAACTTTCAATAAAGGGACCCCAAGTATTGTACGATGAAAAAGCAAGTAAGAAAATGCCTAGCCCTTCTTGTTACAGATCCAATCAAATGCATTAACAACAGCATGGAGTTTAAAAGCAACAGAATCTAGTCTACATAGGTCTGGTTGTTATCCTTATTATCCTGCGAGGGAAGGACATCATTAATTACTACTAGAAAACTCTGAATACTTGCCCTGATGAAACCATGCAAGGAAATTCACAAACAGCTTTGTGGGAGAAAGGCTGCTTCCAGCCCACCTGCCCACTTCTGCAATCTGCAGGTGATGGAGGGCACAAAGGGAGATCGTGGAGCATCTCCCAAAAACAAAGAAGAGCGTTTCAGAAAGTCACGGTCCTATTTTTGGAAGTAGCTGTAGGTATGCTGCCACCTACTTTCAAAAAGTTGAAGGGCAACGAGGACACTGGTTCCTGAAGAGTCATTAATAATGTGAAAGGTCCACTTCCTCTGTAACCCAAATAAAAATAATGCAGACAGTATAGCAAGCCTTCCTTCTCTTTAGGCCTGCCCAGAATAAACCTCAGTATGTTCACGCCATGTCTTCACATATTGTACTTTTTTGGTGATATAAATGAAAATATCAAAAGACTAAAGATGATCTTGTAAAAAGACAGAAATACTTACAAAACATGAAGTGTCACAAAATAACCACGTTTCACATCTCTATAGATGTGTCTATGGCCATCCTACTACCCTGAGCCACCTTACAGCACTCTCTCTGAGAACTGTTTTCTGTCTTGACCACAATCCCTTAGAATTAAGGAGGGTAAGAAGCAATATTCCAGTAAATGCAAACCCTTTCCTTGACACTAAATTGACATTATGCTATTCTTTGAAAAGCACGTTTGCCACAAGCAGCACCCCAAAGTATAGCACATTATAGGATCTGTTCAGGCCAACAATTCACGTGACACACAGCACCCAAACAGCAAAACTGTGTGACTCAGTGTCAGCAAAATTAAATTTTACACATTGACCAAAGTTTGAGGACAGTCCTGTAAGAAGTCCAGGTGCCCCAGTTTAGAACCGCCATATTGATCATATATAAAGAGAAAGACTTATTAGACATTCTAGAGCTAAAAATAGTCTCAAAGAATTGACTGCTGATTTCCAAAAAGAGATATTAGGCTGGAACTCTTTGCAAATATCACCCAGTCACAGGAAATCAATGAAAGCAAGAAAGAAGGTCTCTCCTAAAATCTATACCAAAAGAAAAAAAAAAAAAAAAACAGTTTCTTAAGACACTTTTGGGATTCAATTTTCAGCAATAAATCAACTCGCCTATAAAGATTTCTGCCAGCAAGTCCAGGCCAAGCAGATATCAGACACTATAATGCTAGCATACAAATTTATCACGGTACAATGGTAGGAAGCAAAGTTCATCTGACAAAAGATCCAGACTTGATAAGGATATCAGCAGGATGTAATCAGAGAAGGAGGAGGAAGACAGACTTCCTGGAGAAATGAAAGCCTCTGCTCCCTGGCTTATCCGGGCAGTAGGAAAAAAAAGACACACACACACATTTAAAGCTGAAAAATGTGGCCAAAGAGAGCAATCAAGAGTTAATGCTTATTGAAATAGCGATGAAACTTAGAACCGTGAAAAAAGCAAAGAAGGTTTCAAGAGCAGATAACCTGCATCTCCAAATCTTGAGAATGCAGGCAGTGAAAGTACTCATGTATTATAAAACACTTGCCTATCTCAGAAACACCTGCATCCAAAGGCAACAAATCTGAAGTAGTGTCCATAGCAAATGAAAGCTGAAAGAGAATCAAAAAATAGCAAGTTGGCTTTGTGGAGTTAGAGTGTTGTGATCGGGAAAGAATATAAAATGGGCGACTGGAAGTGAGCCCATGGGGACTAGCTGTGGACAGGTGGGGGAGAATTATTTCGAAGAGGTCAGGCTCAGGAAATATTTTGTGAAATTAACTTAGAGGTCTGTCAGAAGTTAAACAGATGATACAATAAGCTAGGACTTTTAAGACAGTGATAACAGACACTTAAGACTTTTAATTAATAAGACTTATTAAGACTTAATAGACTTTTAAGACTCTATTAATAGAATGTTGCATGAAAGGTAAGTTGAGAGGGGCGTGCAAGTATAGAAACAATGGCAAAATCTCTAACAAGATGCAAAAGTCTGACAATGAACTGAGATCAATCTGTATGCCTACTGGGTGCTTAAGCTCTGTGGTAGGTGTCAATAACATAAAGGAGTAAGACACATTCTCTGCCTTCCAGTAGCCTAGGAAGTAAGAATAGTAGAGTGATGTAATCCTTACAAAAATTCTGTAAAGTGGATATCATCTGAAATCTACCCATAAGAAAACTGAGGCTCAGAGAGGTAAAGTATCTTGCCCAAAATGCACAGCTAGGAAATTGCTAAACCAGAATCCAAAATACATGATCTTTTCACTATATCACACTTTCTGATAGATTTCAGAATACTAGGTGGCATTTTTTAAAGTAGCAACAATACAAAATGCAAGTAATACATTAAACACTAAGAAAAACTCATAATGGCCAGGCGTGATGCCTCATACCTGTAATTCCAACACTTCAGGAGGCCAAGATGGGAAGATTGGTTGAACCCAGCAGCTCGAGAACAGGTTAGGAAAGATTAGGGAAACTCTATATCTTCAAAATATATGAAAATTTAGCTGATGTAATGGCAAGTGCCTACAGTCCCAGCTACTCAGGAGGCTGAGGTGGGAGGATCACTTAAGCATGGGAGGTCAAGGCTACAGTGAGCCGTGATCACACCACTGTACTCCATCCTGGATGACAGAGTGAGACCCTGTCTCGAAAAGAAAAGGAAAAAGAAAAGGGGAGAGGAGGGGAGGGAAGGGGAAAAACGAGTATTATGTAGCACAGATGAAATGTATGAATATAATGGCGTTCTAATTGTTTCCTGGACATCAATGCTGGAGCTAATCAGAGAAGATGAGGATCAGAGAGGGCAGAAGTAATCAAGAAAAGGGGATAGAGGGGATAGCTTCCTGGGAAGGGAATATCTCCTGCAGTTAGAAAACTGAGTACAGCCTCAGGAAGGCACAGGTCAGGAAGAAGAGCAGCCTGATCACCCAGCAAGGAGGGGTCACTATTGAGAACAATATGGGCAGGGTACACAGAACCTGGAGAGCGGAACAGGAAAGTTGAAATTGAAAGCGGTGGGAAAGAGAGGATGCTAAAGATTTCTGAGCAGGTACAATTCCTACTGCCTTCATGTAGTCTAAATCTCTCCCTATATTAGTTTTATGAAGTTGCTGTAACAGATTACCATAAGTTTAGTGGATTAAAACAACACAAATTTACTCTCTTCCAGGTCTGTAATCCAGCATGGGTCCCACTGGACTAAAATCGGAATATCAGCAGGACTGCATTCCTTTCTGGAGACTCTAGGGAAAATTTATTGCCTTTTTTGGCTTTTAGAGACCACCCACCTACCTTGGCTTCTGGCCACCTTCCTTCATCTTCAAAGGCAACAACACTGCACCTTTCTTACTGTTCTCCTGTAGTCACATGTCCCTTGGGCTACAGCTGTAAACGTTCTATGCTTTCAAGCATTTGTGTGATTCGATTGGGCCCACCTGGTTAATCCAAACTTATCTTCCTATGATTAAGGTCCTTAATGTTAATCAAATCTGCAAAGACCCTTTTGCCCTGTAAGGTAACGTATTCACAGGTTCCAGGGATAAGGACATGGATATATGGGGGAGCCATTATTTTGCCAAACACACTCTTGAATATCACCTGGCCACTCATTTATCTCCAGTCTCCATATCTATGAGGCATCATTCTCCCTACTTCCTGGATGATCATCCTCTACTCAAAAACCCCAGTGGCTTCCCACTCACTGAACACCAAGCTGATTAGCTTGGCATTCCTGTCGAATAACTGGAAACACTCATTTACCAACCAAATAAAATAAAAGTAGTGTCTAAGGGAGACCTGTGAAAGGTGAAGACAAGGCAGAGGTGAAGAAGCGACGGGTGGGAGGCAGTGATCCAGAGTTGAGTGGGGCAGACAGCCACCCTGTGACTACAGAGCCAAGTTCCATCACTGGGAGCTGTGACATGGGAAAGTGACATTATCTCTTTAGCTCCAGTTACTTCACCTATTAAAAAGGGGACAATAATAGGACCTGCTTCACTGGATTGTTGTGTCAGTTAATAATACTCAGCGAGCATTTATCACAAAGTAAGCATGCAATAAATGTTAGTTCTTTTTTCTCAGTATAAGAAAAAAATAAAGCAGCAGAATTATAGTGAAAGATTCAGGAGAACCATCTAAGGAATGCAGAGGTATTAAACTTCAGGCTTAGTTTAGGATAACTGGTCTTTCCACATGGGTAGAAAATGCCATATTGCTTCTTTTTATGATGTGTGACCATATTTCTATAAATAACTAATGGAAAAATATCATCAGCAATGAATGTTTAATTGAAAAATTAAAATTTGGAGAAACAGAGCCTAAATGGATGTGATAAGTATGGAATGAAAGTTCTTAAACATGTGTGTATATATGTTGTATAATATCATCATTAAAAACTGAATTATATTCATAACCATTGAGCATTAGAAAATTTGTGAATTATTCATTTATTTATTCATTCAAAAATACTCATTGAACATGAGATGTAGCTTAAACACTTTAAGACACACCATGTCTTCCTGGAACTTACATTCAAGAGAAGGATGAAAGATAATAAATACATGTAAGTGAACTCTTCTTCTCCCCAGGATTTTTTTCATGGGCCCTTAATAAATAAAGCATATATGCAGTTCTAAATTTTATTCTAACTTCATAAGTTTTTTCATATTAAAGCAGGAAGAAGGCTTAAATATTATACCAAGATAAAATCTATAAATAAGGTAGGAAGTCTTAATAATCCATTGCCGTTAAGAATATTTGCACATATTAAAGTATACTTTTTATTTTTATACCCCCACATCATTTTTAACATGTTTAGAGATAGCTAAAATGAATCCATTAATGCAACAACATAGAACAAAAGAAAGAGGAAAAGAAAAGAGAAAGAGAAAAAAAGATAAAGAGAGAGAAAAGAAACAGAAGGAAAGGAGGGGAAGGAAGGGAGGGAAGGACGGAGGGAGGGAGGGAGGGAGGGAGGAAGGAAGGAAGGAAGGAAGGAAGGAAGGAAGGAAGGAAGGAAGGAAGGAAGGAAGGAAAGGAAGGGACTAAATAAAAACAACAATAAGGAAATAAGATGGTTCCTGGAACACGTTTCTTTTTGTAAAAGGTGCTGAAGATTTGGTTCTGAGCTACTTAGCAGTGAACATGAAGAAGAAACATAACTATTAGTAATAGGCATGAAGTTCTAAAAATAAAAATAAGCATGTACCTGAAGTGAAGCATATCTTTATTTGCTTTTGAGACCTATGAGGAATCTCTCCCATAGATTCTCGTAATCGCTGTAACATAATATCTTCAATAACATATAGTAGTGAGCTGTTAGATATTTCACAACTGGGTTTTGGGGTGTGGGGCAGGGTGCTGATTTGATGCGCTATATTGTAAATACTTCAACCTTGGCCAATTTCATACTACCAACATGACACCTCTGAACTTGCAGCTGGACGGCAGCCTACTTTATATAACATTTCCTTCACACTAATACAATAGTCATGAACAACCTCAAGAGCATAGATAACAGTAAAATGTGGTCAAATAATTGGGAAGTGATGCATTTTACATATTTATTAACTTTCTTTTTGATATAATGTATTTAATAATAACTTCATCTAATTTATTTGTTAATAATGGCTTAGCAACCAGATTGCACACCACTGAACATCCCTAGACTACACAGTACATTTCTCATGTTTATTCCTTTAAAATCCCTCAACGTAGGCTTATGGTCCAACACCAAAGAGCAATTCAAAGGGAGTGATTTTATGAAGGGTCAAAACCATGCAGCCCTGCAAGACCAGCAACACCCAAAAATAAAATGGTAAAAGTTTAGATACAATCATTTTAATGCTGGTGTTCTCAATACAATGAATGGCTACAGGTGAGTGGCAGTGAAAGGGGTGGATTTCCAGCCAGCACTTCAAGATTGACACCTGCTCTCTGTGCCACAGATCACACACAGCAAGCAGCCTCAGCCATGCAAGTGTGTTGCACCATCCATGCTTTCCTCTGCTTCTCTCTGAGCAGAAAGCCTGGACGCCACTGATCTTGATAAATGAATGGAACAAGACCCTTTGAGCATTCATAAGTGTGAGTAGAGTTAAGTCACTGAGCTTGGTAAGATCAGGGCAATGGGGAATTTGAGCATATGTCCTCTTGCAGGAGCTTGGAAGATAAATCTTCTAGTCAACTGGATGCAGGCAGAGAGAGTTGGCATCCTCTTATGAAAGTCAAGGAATATCCCACAACACCTGCCTGACGAGAAGACCGCCCTGCCTGTGCACGGAGGGCAGCTAAGCTAATATACCGGATCATAGCAGCGTCCTGTTGGGGACATTTGCTATAAGCTAAATGTCTCTCTTGAACAAGACATTCAAGTGTTCAAATAAATCATATGTTTGAGGAAAACAGTCTCAGGATAATTTAATTCTACTACCACAGTTTCATTGATTTTTATATGTTCCTTTACTTTTAAAAGACATTCAAAATAATTAACCCTGGTGGATTTTGACATTTGCTGTCCCTTAGAGTACTATCAACTTTAATTAGATTCTAGAAATGAAGTAACAGTATCTTATCAACAGAAAGACATTTTGAGGATGGTAAAGTCAGCATCAGACATGACTAACTTTAAGAAAACATTAAAAGCTGAATGTATAAAACAGATAAATTAGCAGGATATAACTTACATTTCCAGAATTATTCCTGACTTTACAAAAGCATTCACTGCAGGGATCCTTTAAATAGCAGATTCGTTTTGTGCATTTGAAATATTAACTAATTTATACAAACTCCATTTTGAGGATATACATATGATGTTAATCTAGGCACACTGCAGTCAGCAAAGCTTATCTGTTCTACACGTTAGCTGTGTAACCGGAGGCAAGTTACCTCATTTCTCCGATACATGGTTTTCACATGTCTACCTGCCCAGAATACCACTCAGAGTTGTTGTGTTAAATATATCTTATTTTTGCAAGTGTTTTATATAAAGTTCTTTTCTAATGTTTCTTGTTCAGGAAGGATGAAAGGGTCTAATAGTTACTTAGTGCCTCACATATACCAGGTGTGCTCACATACATTGTTTTATTTTCTCTTCACTGCGTTGTTACTGAAGTCTCATCATTACTAAATTAAGACACTATGACTCAGAGAGGACCTTGCTCCAAGTCACACAGCTAATCAGTGACAATGCCAGAGTATTAAGCTTGGTCTGTCTGACTCCAAACATCACTCTTCATTCTGCTACATCACACAGGTTTAAGTATTTGTTCTGTCACTACTAATAGTGTGACTTGAGGAAATTAGTGAACCTCTCTGAAATACGGCTTCCTTGTCTCCAAATTAAGATGATAAAATATCTAGCCTCAGAGGATTGCCATGAGGACTGAATGAGTTGGTGCACATAAAACCCATAGCACTATGTCTTACCAACTAGGTACCCAATATGTGTGGATTACTTAAAATTTTTGAGCCCAAACAAAATCTAGCATGTTTCCCAGCACAAATAGAATTTAAATATTTATAGATGGAAAAGAATGCTTCCTCTAAGCAGAATCTTCAATATCAAAAGAATATGATTCCTGATATGACTGCAGTATTTCTACTGTGTATATCAGATGAAAGCAATAGATTCTGTATCAGTAGTCCAAAAACTGGATTCTTAATTCAGCTGGGTCATTAACTAGGAATTTAACCTGAAGCAAAATTTCTATCTATTTCTGTTTTCTTTACCATCAAATAGAGATAAAAGTATGAGAAAATAACAGAAATGAGAACAACATATAAATCTAAGTAGTGCTGACTTTTCCCTTCCCAAAAATGGCAGACTGGCTTATTTGAAATCAAACTTACTTCTATTAACCATTAGTAGGGCTGAAGAAAATTAAAACAAGCAAGCAAACATCTGTCAAAGACATCAGAGAGCTGCCCAAACAGTGAGGATTTAAAGGGCCAAGATCTTAGAGAGAGGAGAAACCCAGAATATTGAACTGGTATTTGACACCACTTTTCCCTTTCAGACATTTGCAAATTTTTAAGGAACAACCGAAATGAGAAAAACTGAGGAGAAAGTAGCGTGTGAAAGGTCGTAGAGCTGAGAGTATACTGAAACTTCACCAGACTTGGGAGAGAGAGGGAGTGAAGAGGGAATTGAGTTCATACAGGAGAAGAGGCTCCAGTAAAAACCTGGGTTTTAAATTGTTACCCTTGAAGTGCTATAACTAGGGGTATGAACTCTAAACAGAGCAGAAACTGAACCCCAGTTTTGAATCTGCTCAACTCCTGAATGGATTAACTTAATATGTTCCTATGCTACTCACCTGCTAGAAACAAATGGAAATCCTCTCTAAAGTAAGATATGATCCAGATATAAATTGTCTGTATAATTTTCATACACAGCAGCCAGCATTCAACTAAAAGTAGCAAAACATGCCAAAACATTAGCTAAAAATCAAAATAACAAAAGACAATAGAAATAGATCCATAAAAGACACAGATATTCTAAGGATCATACTGGAATTTTTTAATCAGCTAAGTATGTTAAAGAAGTAAAGGGCCAGTTGTGGTCGCTCATACCTATAATCCCAGCAACTTGGGAGGCCAAGGCAGGAGTTCAAGATCAGCCTGGGCAACATGGCAAAACCCCATCTCTACAAAAAATACAAAAATTATCTGGGCATGTTAGTGCCCAGCTGCTTGGGAGGCTGAAGTGAGAGAATCACTTGAGCCTGTCTGAGAGGTCAAGGCCACAGTGAGCTGTAATCACAGCATTGCTCTCCAGCCTGGATGACAGAGTGAGATTCTGAGGAAGGAAAGAAGGAAGGAAGGAAGGAAGGAAGGGAGGGAGGGAGGGAGGGAGGGAGGG